>NW_011494652.1:3503460-3524373 GCF_000754665.1 Bison bison bison | reverse complement strand
CTGGGAGGGAGGGAGGGGCGTCCCAGTGATGCCCCCAGGTGCCCAGGTCTAGGACGGGCACCCGGTTGTCACCCCTGCCCCCTCTGGTTTCTAGGAAGCTTTGACAGACCGCTGGCGGAGAACAACGTCGTGCGCACGATAATCGAGTTTCTGACTTTCCTGCATCTCAAAGGTACGTGAAGTACACCGAGGGGAAACCCCACCTCTTGGAAGCCTGTGGAGAAAGAATTCCATGGACTTCTCCTGGGGAGGAGCCGGGTCCACCTCACACCTAGTCCCGCTGGTGGGAGGGGTGACAAGGCTGGGGCTGGCACCAGCCACAGGGGGGCCGGGTTCACTTGTGCTGCCGACCCAGACTCCTGGACGTGGTGACGGCGGCTGTCCCTGTGGGGCCGCAGTCACTACACACAGCCAGGCTCTCCGCAGACCACCCGGAGCCCAGGGGCCTGGTTGCACTTTCACCGGGGGCAGTCTCCTGGGGGGCAGCTGCGTTTGACCCCCACAGCTCTGCAGCCTGGGATCTAGGCTCTTCCATGGACACTGCAGACGAGGGGGCCTCCCATGGCCCATCCCACCTTAGCACTTCTGTGCTTGTGACTGCCGTTCTTGCCCCAGTGAGAGTCTAGCCTTAATCAAAGCCGCCCTGTGGAAGGGGCTCTGAGAGGTCACCGCAGGGAGGTGGCCTGGGGACACAGCGGGACGCAGGCCACTCCGAGGCTCCAAGGGAGACACCAGGGTTGTCACTGTTCTGTTGTCTAGTTGGAAGAGTGACGATGATTTCTGGGTTTTGTCTTGATCCACTTGCTCTCAGGCTCCACTGCTTTTAGGGGCGGCTTAGCGGGGGAGGAGTTGGGGCGATTAAGCTTGCGGCTTTCCCTCAGAAACATCCATGGGCAGTGGGACTGTGGGAGAAGGACTTAGAAACCTCAGAACCAAGAGCCCAGTGGAGCCTCTGGGGAGACGTCTGTGGAGAAAACCGGTGACTCTTCTGGCAGGGGCGGACTGGCCCTCATGGTTTATTTGTTCTGCTTGGAATGTTGCCGCACGCAACTTCCTTCCTTAGGGGACATTGATTTTTATTACCCAAATGCACGCCCAGTGTGGGGGTTAACTGTGGCGCATGCCTGATGCCGGGGTCGACGCGGGGGATCTGTGAGTGTGGCCCTTCCCCTGCAGACGCCGGCGCCCTGGAGCGCCTGCCCAGTCTCCCCACAGCAGAGTCCGCAGAAGACGCCGAGAGGTCCTGAGCGGGCTCCCGCGCGTCGGTCTCCCTGTGTCACGCGCAGTCGTGCTCCAGGAGGATGCCCATCGCATGGCAACCGCCCCATCCCCGCTGCCCTGATGCTGTGTCCGTACCATTTCAGGTTTTTCCCCTTTGGTCATAAGTTTCAGTGGCAAAATTAAAAAAAAAAAAAAACCAGCAATGGCTTGTGATTCTCATTTCCTTCCAGGTGTCTGGCTCGTCACCCCTGCCACCGATGCGTTTTTAAAGGACGATGCTTGTTTATAATCACGGGTATTGGATAAAACCTGTACCCTCTAATTCCAGAGTATCTAGGGTATCTCTGAGACACCTTCTGTTGTCACTCACGTTTAGGGAACAAAGTTGTCTTAATATGAAGCTGAGTCAAAGATAATTATGAAGGTAAATTTGTTTCTGAGACAGACAAAACCACAAACAGAACCCTGACCTCATATGGGGAGATGACATGGGGAGATGGGGGAAACGGCCTACCGCAGCCCTGAGCTTGAGCGGTGAGGAGTGACGTGGAGGCGGACGTGAGGGCTCGTGAAGGTGAAGGGCGGCGAGGGGCGGCCGCAGTGCAGGGGCCGCACGAGGCGGGCACCGCCACACAGCACCGCAAGTCGCGTGGTGGGTCAGGCGGCCGCCATCCGAGACACGGTGGCTTTCCTCTGGATCAGGAGGTGCGCTAGGTTGATGCTGAGTTAAGGACAGCGCATGGGGACTAAGAGTAGAAATCTTGGTCTTCCTACCAAAGACCAGAGAAGGAAACAGGTGACGGCACGAAGCCAGACAGTCGTTCAGTGCCGGCTCGTGGGCTCTTTCTCAGGAGCCCGAGCAGACCTGAGGAGGAAGCGGGGTGGTCTTCCCGCCATCTCCGCCCCAGCAGCACCTCTCAGCCCTGGGGGCCCAGGTGGCCCGCAGACCCCGGAGTCAGTCCGGGTGCCCACTGCGTTCCCATGCTCCCCAGGTGACTGCAGCATGCGGCCAAGTGTGGCGCTGACCACCCGCTTCCAGGAAGAAGTAGACACGGGTTAGCTCTCCGAGGCCTAGCCCAGCCCAGCCTCCTCTCCCTTGCGACTCATAGGCACTCTCCCTCCTGCCCCCAGCCATTCTTCCTGGCATGTACCACGCGCATGCCCGGGTGGGCCATCCCAGCTCAGGGTGCAGGCGCACCGCCCGCAGGTCCCACAGGTGCCAGGCCGTCCTTCACCTCCTGCCCTCACCATCCTCAGGCTCCTCTTCTGAGTTGCTCTAATTCCCCCAGGCCCGCGGGGGCCCCAGCACCCCCAGAAGCCCTGTCAGAGCTTGGGGGCCAGGCCCCTGCCCAGAGTGCTCAGGAGGACCAGGTGTGCAGGCTGGTCCTGCGCCCGGCATCAGCAGCTGGCAGGGGCCGCACATACCCCGTTCACGCTCCCCCCGCACCCGCCTGCAGTCTGCCTGCCCTGCCTTGGGCCTTGCCCCCTTCCATCCACACCGGGAGCCACCCAGCCTGCTCTGGCAGCCTCCCTGTGCCTTGAGCCCCAGATCCTGCCATCTGCAGCCCCTGGCCCAGTCTCTCTCACTTGAAACCTCTGCCCACCTCCCTACCAGTGCCTGGTAAACTCCTACACGTCCCACACCGTCCCGCTCCATGGTGGCCTTCCCAGGACACCTTCCTGTTCATTCTCCCCGAGCAGGGCTGTGTGCAGGCCCAGCGAGTGTGGCGCTGCCCCGGTCGGAGTTCTGTCTGCGGCTGTCTCTCCTCACCACGCTGAACTCCCTCAGGAAACCACCCTTGCCAGAGAAACAGAGGTGAGCCGGGGCCACACTCTGGCTTCCAGCATCGCACCTGGCGGGCAGGAGAGCATCTCAGGGGCCTCGGTGCAGGCGCAGCCATGTGGGCTCCAGGATGAGCTCTGCAATCTCACCCCCGCTGCCCCACCTGCTCCAAGCCTCTACTGCCGTTTAGGTGTAAATGGAGTGGGAGAGACGGTGGCAGCGAGAGGCGAGGGGCGGGGAGCGGCGTGGTGCCATCTGCTGGTCACAAGTGATGGACTCAGTGGCCCTTCTCAGAGGAAGGCTGTGGAGGAGATGCTTTACTTCTCGGAGAGAACGTGGCTGGAGCTGGCCATGGCTATGCTGGGTAAATCAGTTGCCAATCGTGGCCAGTATTTCCAAGGAGAAGAGTTCACCAAACCCCAGAGGAAGTGGAGAATTCACAGACAGGCCTGAGAGCTGCCCAGGGGACCGGCTGAGAGGTGGAAGAGGAGAGAGTGGGGAAATTTTCCACGAGGCTGTCTGTCCTGCAAGGAGCAGTCACGAAAGCTGAGGGCTGCTATCCAAGGCCAAGGACAGGGGCCTCCCCCGCCATCTGCACAGAGCCACGCTGCTCGGGTGCACTCGGGGCGGGGTGAGGTGGCTGAGAGGGAGACCAGGCTGAGGAAGGGCGAGTCTGCCTCCCTGGGAAGCTCCTCCAGGAGGGAGGAGAAGGTGATGCCTGAGAGGAGGGGAGAGGTACTGGGAGGCTAAGGAAGGCCTTGGGGAAGGGCGGTGAAGTCTCAGGAAGATGACAAGAATCACAGCTCATGACGTTCTAACATACAACTCAACTTTTGTTTTTAATACATTGCAAAAGAGAGATACTAGTGGTCCATTTTAAAGTCTGGATTTTACCCTATTTTATCCGTGGTAACAACAAAGAAGGCTCTAGAAAGCAGAAAGCTTGATCACCTCTGATCTAAGCTTAAAATGTGATGTTTGCTGACTTGCAAGCTTGAAAGTAGGTGTGTTTTCTCATATCCCCCTGTCAGTGCAGTGAAAAGCCCTGGACATTGTACATAAACTCAGGAGACTCAAAGTCAGGAGGAAGGCAGGGCAGCAGGAAGTTAGGGCCCAGGGATGACGCTGTGTGGAGACCTGGGTCCCTTCTTGCCTCCTCAGCAGAGGGAAGAGGTCGACTGTCTCTGAATGGATACACAGACAACACGATGCCCATCAAGAAAGAGCATGAAAAAAACAAGTTAAGGACTGGGAGAAAATATTTACAAACCACATATCCCATCAAGGACTGTTTTCTAAAACATTTAAAGGACTCTCAAAACTCAACAAAAAATCCAGTTAAAATGAGCACAATACATGAACAGACGCTTCACTGAACAGCTTACAGAGATGGAAAAAAAGCACCAGAAGAGACGCTCAGCATAATTAACGTTTAGGGGGCTGCACATTAAAACCACGGCCAAGAATCACGCAACACCCGTTAGAAGGGCTGAAGAAGCAGTGGCAGCGCCACCTGCTGGTGAGGAGGCAGAGAGCGTGGGTTCCTCACGCTGCTGCCGAAAATGCAGTGCGACTCAGCTGCTCTGAAGACAGCTGATCACAGCTGTAAAGATCAAACATGCCACAGCCATCCCACCCAACCACTGCGCTCCCAGCACTCACCCCAGACAAATGAAGACTCGCCTTACACGAGAGCCCACACACGAACATTCACAGCAGTTTACTCACAACAGCCAACGACTGCAAACAGCTCAGCTGCCCTTCAACGGGCTATTCTCTCGTCACCCACGCCGACTACAGAGCGTGGAAAAGGCCCGAGTATGAAGACTCACAACAACCTGGCGATCTCCAGGGAACTTGAGTCACATACTGCACGATGCCGTCTATATAGCATTCCTGAAGCCACTAAGGTACAGATGTGGGGAACAGACTAGTGGCTGCCAGGGCTTGGAGGGGAGGGGAAAAGGAGGGCGGGGGGTGTGAATACGAAGGAGTGACTTGAGGGAGCCTTGAGGCGACAGAATTCTGCATCTTGACTGTGTCAATGTCACCATCCTGGCTGTGATACTGCACTAAAGCTTTGCAAGATGTTACCACTAGGGAAAACTAGATAAAGGGTACATTTCTCTCTATTATTTCTTACAATTGTGTATAAATCACAATTACCTTAAAATGAAATGTTTACATTTTTAAGAAGCTACTAAAATATATTTTGGGGTTTTGGTATGTTCACTGGTGAATTCTACTAAATATTTAAGGAAAAAATTATTCCAATTCTTTACTATCCCTTCTGGGACACAGAAGCTGAGGGAAAACTTCCCAACTCATTCTAACTCATCCTATGAGTGCAATATTACCCTAAAAAAGACACACACACAAACACTACATGAGAACTACAGACCAATATCTCTGATGAACATAAATGCGAAAATCCTCAACAAAGTATTGCAAGTCAAATCCGACTGAGTATAAAAAAATTACCCACTACAACTAAGTGGGATTTCACCTACGTATGTAAGTCTGGTTCAACAATCAAAAGTCAATTAATGTAAGATTTTCCTGGTGGTACAGTGGGTAGGAATCCACTTGCCAGTGCAGGGGACACAGGTTCAATCCCTGTTCCAGGATGATCCTACATGCTGAGGAGCAGCAGAGCCCAGGCGTCCCAGCTACTGGGCCTGCACTCTGGAGCCTGAGAGCCGGGACTACTGAAGCCTGAGCACCTTAGAGGCCACGCTCTGAGACAAGAGAAGCTGCTGCAGTGAGAAGCCTGAGCACCATAGGAAGAGTAGCTCCTGCTTGCTACGACTGGAGAAAGCCTGAGAATAGCAACGAACGACCAGCAGAGCCAAAAAAAGAAAAATTTTAATGCAATCCATTGCATAAATAGGTTAAATAAGAAAAATCTCAGGATCTTACCAGTAGATGCAGAAAAGGCATGTGACAAAATCCAATACCCGTAGATGATAAAAAAAAAAGCCTTTGGTAATCAATGAATCGATAAAGGATATCTACAACTTGATAAAGAATATCCAACAAAACCCGACATGCATGGGTCTAAGTCGCTTCAGTCATGTCCGACTCTGCAAACCTATGGACTGTAGCCTGCCAGGTTCCTCAGGCAAGAAAACTGGAGTGGATTGCCATGACCCCCTCCAAGGATCAAACCTGCATCTCTTAAGTCTCCTGCACTGGCAGGCTGGTTCTTCACACACTATACTTAACAGTGAGAAACGAGAACCTGTCCCACTAAGATGAGGAACGAGACAGAGATGTCCCCTCTCATCACTACCTTTCAGCACCGTGCTGGAAGTTCCAGCTAATGTGAAAGAAAAGGAAATCAAAAATATACAGGTTGAGAAGGAAGAAATAAAACTTACTTTGTTCAAAGATGACCATGTTAAAAATCAGTCCCCAAACTCCTCAGAGAGAAAGACAATTATAGCAAGGTTGCAGGATACAAGGTTAATATATGTGAGTCAGTCTCTTTCCCGTATAGCACTAATGAACAAGTGGAATTTGAAATTAAAAACACAATACCATTTATGTTAGTACTCCCAAAATAAAACACTTAGGTATAAATCTAACAAAACACTTACAAGATCTATATGAGGAACTTCGTGGTGGTCCAGTAGATAAGAATCCTCCTTGCAATATAAGTGACACTGACTCTATCTCTAGCCCCGGAAGATCCCACACATGGTTCAGTTCAGTTCAGTCACTCAGTCGTGTCCAACTCTTTGTGACCCCATGGACTGCAGCGCACCAAGCCTCCCTGTCCCTCACCAACTCCTGGAGTTTCCTCAAACTCACGTCTATCGAGTCGGTGATGCCATCCAACCATCTCATCCTCTGTCGGCCCCTTCTCCTCCCACCCTCTATCTTTCCCAGCATCAGGGTCTTTTCCAATGAGTCAGTTCTTCACATCAGGTGGCCAAAATATTGGAGTTTCAGCTTCAGCATCAGTCCTTCCAATGAATATTCAGGACTGATTTCCTTTAGGATGGACTGGTTGGATCTCCTTGCAGTCCAAGGGACTCTCAAGAGTCTTCTCCAAAACCACAGTTCAAAAGCATCAATTCTATGGTGCTCAGCTTTGTTTATAGTCCAACTCTCACATCCATACGTGACTACTGGAAACACCATAGCTTTGACTAAATGGACCTTTGTTGGCAAAGTAATGTCTCTGCTTTTTAATATGCTGTCTAGGTTGGTCATAACTTTTCTTCCAAGGAGCAAGCGTCTTTTAATTTCATGGCTGCAGTCACCATCTGCAGTGATTTTGGAGCACTCCCCAAAATAAAGTCTGTCACTGTTTCCATTGTTTCCCCATCTATTTGCCATGAATTGATGGGACCAGATGCCATGATCTTCGTTTTCTGAATGATGAGTTTTAAGCCAACTTTTTCACTCTCTTCTTTCACTTTCATCAGGAGACTCTTTAGTTCTTTGCTTTCTGCCATAAGGGTGGTGTCATCTGCATATCTGAGGTTATTGATATTTCTCCGGGCAATCTTGATTCCAGCTTGTGCTTCTTCCAGCCCAGCGTTTCTCATGATGTATTCTGCATATAAGTTAAATAAGCAAGGTGATAATATATAGCCTTGATGTACTCCTTTCCCAATCTGGAACCAGTCTATTGTTCCATGTCCAGTTCTAACTGTTGCTTCCTGAACTGCATACAGATTTCTCAGGAGGCAGGTCAAGTGGTCTGGTATCCCCATCTCTTGAAGAATTTTCCAGTTTGTTGTGATCCACATGGTCAAAGGCTTTAGCGTAGTCAATAAAGCAGAAGTGGAGCAGCTAAGTGCCTGCGGCACAGCAATTGAGCCTGTGCTCTAGAGCCCGGAGCAGCAGCTACCGAGGGCCCTCGCTCTGAAGCGAGTCCATGCTCCGAAACAAGAAAAGCCACTCCAGTGAGAAGCCCACACACCATAACCAAAGAGTAGCCACACTCTCCACGATTAGAGAAAAGCCTGTTCAGCAAGAAAGACCCAGCACAGTCAAGTATATAACAGTCAAATAAACATTTTAAAAAATCAAAGAAGAATTAAATAGATATTCCATGTTCATGGAGAGAAAGACTCAGTATTTCCAAGATGTCAGTTCTTCTCAACTTGATCTATAGAATCAACACAATCCCAATCAAAATCTCAGCAGGTTATTTCGTGGATGTCAAAAAACTGATTCTAAAGTGACGTGAAGAGCAAAAGACCTAGAGTGGCCAACATGATATTGAAGGAGAAGAGCAAAGTTTGAGGACTGACAGCACCTGACCGTAAGACTTACTATAAAGCTATAGCAATCAAGACAGTGTGATATTTGTGGAAAAATCAACAAACAGATCAATGGAACAGAATAGAGAGACAGAAACTTACCACGTGAATATAGTCAACTGATAGGGAGCTCCCTCGTGGTCCAGTGGTTGGGACTTGGTGCTTTCACTCCCAGGACCTGGGGTTTGATCCCTGGTCGGGGGACTAAGGTCCCACAAGCTGTGTGCTATGGCCAAAAGACAAACAAGCAAACAAAAAAGGAAAAAAAAAAAAGAAAAACTATATATAGTCAACTGTTCTGTGGCAAAGGAGCAAAGACAATACAATAAAGAAAAGGCAGTCTTTCAGCAGATGGTGCCAGAACAACTGGACATCCACGTGCAGAAAGATGAATCTAGACACAGACCATATACTCTTCCCAAAAATTAACTCAAAGTGGATCACAGATGTAAGTGTAATGCGAAATGCAGGGCTAGATGAAGCTCAAACTGGAATCAAGATTGCCGGGAGAAGTATCAGTAACCTCAGATATGCAGATGACACCACCCTAAATGGCAGAAAGCAAAGAGGAACTAAAGTAAAGAGCGTCTGGATGCAGATGACAGAGGAGACTGAAAAAGCTGGCTTAAAACTCAACATTCAAAAAACTAAGATCATGGCATCCAGTCCCATCACTTCATGGCAAATAGATGGGGAAACAATGGAAACAGTGACAGACTTTATTTTCTTGGGCTCCAAAGTCACTGTAGACAGTGACTGCAGCCATGAAATTATAAGACACTTGCTCCTTGGAAGAAAGCTATGACAAACCTAGGCAGTGTATTAAAAAAAAGAGACATCACTTTGTTGACAAAGGTTTGTATTAGTCAAAGCTATAGTTTTCCAGTAGTCATGTATGGATGTGAGAGTTGAACCATAAAGAAGGCTGAGCGCCAAAGAATTAAGGCTTTTGAACAGTGGTGCTAGAGAAGACTCTTGAGAGTCCCTTGACTGCAAGGAGATCAAACCAGTCAGTTGTAAAGGAAATTAATCCTGAATATTCATTGGAAGTACTGATGTTGAAGCTGAGGCTCCAATAGTTTGGCTACCTGATGCAAAGAGCTGATTCATTAGAAAAGACCCTGATGCTGGGAAATACTGAAGGCAGGAGGAGAAGGGGTAAAAGAGGATGAGATGGTTGGAGGGCATCATCGACTCAGTGGACATGAGTTTGAGCAAACTCAAGGAGACAGTGAAGGACGGTGAAGCCTGGCTTGCTGCAGTCCACGGGGTCACAAACTAGTCAGACACGACTAAGTGACTGAACAACAACAAACCCCCCTTTGGTCCCCATCAGAGCCAGGCTGTTCCAAACGAGCTCTACAGATCTCAGCCTGCTCCTAGACTCCTTGCTCGCTGATGTGCCCAGTGACCAGATCCAGGACCCCGCTTCTTTAAGTGGTGTGTGTGTAAGCGAGCTTTTTAAACGTTCTCCAAGGGCCAACACTCTTAAAGAACACAGAAACATAACAAAAATATGTCCAGCTATTAAGTTAATTGCAATAATGGAAGGCGTTTGAAATTTTTATTCCTCTTTGCTTTTACAATAGAACCAAAAGAGAGTCAACTTAATAACTTATCTTTCCTGCCGACTTCTGCAAATTAGTTATTTTAACCATATTTTACAAACAATAGTAATATTATAACAGTAATTATGGAGAAGTTAATTGGATGATAGTGCTTTTCCACAATTTAAATAGAAACATATAAGAAACTAGAGAATTTCAGCCCCACAACTCAAAAGGCTACTGATCAAACCAACCCCACTCTCTGCACTTCATGGTGACCCTAGAGGAGACTAGTAATTTCTGAGACTCCAGGGAAATATTTACACTCAGAAATTCTCCAAGGTATTTAGTAGTTCTCTACAGATTTTACATTGTACCTTAGCAGCCTATCTGGGGAATTTATTTCTAAACAATTTAGGGGAAAAATCATTATGGCTTTTCATGCAGAGAAGCCTCCAGAGGAGGAAAATTCCCTGGAGAGGGTGAAGTCAATAGGAAAGGACTTGTATTTCTCTCCAGGGCCTGCTTCCACCCTCCATTACTCAATGCTAGTGCAGACCATTCTCCCAGGATTACAGGAACCCACGCTGTCTCCTTGGGCCCAGACAACAACAGTAGGGTCATGCACTTCCTCAAAACGTGGGGGATGATTTCAGTCACCAAATCCCTTAGAGACTCTGAGTAGCCCCTCAGTGTCCTGATGCAGGGAGAAAATTTGTTTTTAATGATGAAGCTATTGGTACAGACACAGCCTCATGCTCCTTAAAATAATCTTTCTAAACTACAGATTTCCTTCAGAATACGGAGCCAAAACCTACACACATGTGTATTTCATGCTGTACTCTACTCAATTTTCAGCCCTTTGGATTTAAACTCAATATGGAGAATCTGTGACAAGCATCTGCCAAACTCCTCTAGGATCATTTGCTCCGCCAGGCACTCTGAGCAGTGCTCCTTCTCTGCTTCTTCGCCCTGGGCCAGCAGGCAGGCGCATGTGGCTTCCACCACCTCCCAGGAGATGCACGAGGTCGGCCGCCTGTCAAAGCAAACCAGTTGAAGGCCACATTCAGTCACTCCACTGTTTTAAATACCTTTCACAGTCCAGGGGACATGCTTGTTATAGCACTTTAAAGAGTGCCACTGGTAAAATCTAATGTTGTTTTCTTAATACTGGAAATTATATGCCCTGTGACCATATATAGGACTGCTTTTAGAAGAACAATGCAGAGGACAGATGAGTCTGTCAGCTCCTAGACATCCTTTTCCCTGAAGATTCTGCATTTTCTCAAACTTAGATCTACAAAGGAGCCCGGAAACCTGGGCTGCAGCATCAAGCCTGCAGGCTGCGCAGGGGTTGAAGCAGCAGGAGTCTTAGCCAAGACAAGCCGTGGTCTGGGCTCCGTGCACAGTCTGTCTGCCTGAGGAAAGCGGCCCCAGCACAGCGGGCTCTGGGCGCTGGCCCCTCCTCCCCAGGGGCCCGGGGGCTCTGAGGAGTCGCCTCCTGGGGGCACACTGTCAGCTTGCCTCTCAACACCCCCAGCATCCCTGAAGTGGTTCTGAAAGTCAGGTGAACCACGTCATACAGGACCAGTCACTTCCTCACTGGGCTGCGGGGGCAACTGTGACTTAGCTAGATAGTTGCCCAAGTCATGCTCAAATTGAGAAAATTTAGCAAACCTCTAGATTATGAAAATATAGACATTGGGATTGGTTTAAATCTGTCAAGGCAATACACAATGACTTTTGTTGCAGATGAATGAACAGGGCTGGCCTCAGGTCAAGAGTCTTAACATTTTGAGACCGGACTCCAGAGTATAGAGTCCCTGTGACATTCCATCAGATACTCAGCATCACCATGTCAGGCAATAATGTTTCCACATGTAATTTCACAGAAGATGCAGCCATGCTTCAGTACATTTTTACTAATAAAGACCTCTTCAGGTCACAGTGATGAGTATTCCTGTTGTCTCTAACCAACAAAGCAGGAATTTGTCTTTTCTACATGTTATCAATTAATTAATGACATCTGGTAGTTTATCATGACATGACCCATCCCATCAAACTCAAGGAAATTTTTTTAAACAGGTGAATCTAGTCCAATATCTAATAAAATTATTACTCAACCTTTGAGACTTCCTAGGAGTATAATAATCACAAATATTTTTTGTAATTATTACAAAATATTAAAAAATGGCCTCAAAATAATTACACGGGACGACATGCCACTAAAGTGGGCTCCATACGCCCTTTAGTGAGGCGTACAGCACGCACTGAGAGCGCTTCTCGCGTCACTTCCTGTGGTGAAGAGCGGTTCAGGCATGTGCTGTCTAGAGATCAGGCCTTTGCCACCTGAGGGCCTGGAGGCCCTCTGCTCTTGTACAAAACAGGGGTAACGCAGACAGTGAGGACCGAAAGGTTGAGCTAGGAGGACAAAGAGGACCGAGGGGTTTGGGCAGCGGGGCGCCTCTGGGGTAACACAGTGTGGGATAGAGGGCTGGTCAAGATAGAGAAGCTGGAGGCTCCCTTCCCTATCCCTCATCTCCTGCCCTCCCACAGACAAAAATGCTTTCTTTCCAGTGTGGAAACCATTTTAACTCTCCTCTTAAATTTTTTCTTGGCTGTGAGGTGAGGCTTACAGGACCTTAGTTTCCCCGACCAGGGACTGAACCCATGCCTCCTGCAGTGGAAGCGCTTAATCCTAAGCCCTGTTTCACCAGGAAGTCCCAACTCCCCTCTCAAGTTATCCTTGAATTCCCTTATTAAGAGGCTGAGTTCAGAGTACCTACCTATCTTTTCTGAATTTTGGCAGTCCTGAAAATTTTGTTGGTGACAAATGATGGCCGCCTTCAAAACCTCCAATTTCCATGTAGTTTGGCATGTTCATTAGTGTTTTTCGTTCTGGGCTTTCTTCATAATTTTTGCAACCAATGCATTTGCAAATAGAAGAACACATAATTTTGGCCTGGTAACATAAAATGCTTTAATAAAATTAGGTTGCCCTAGAATTCATCAAAAACTGACAAAAACTATTTGGACCTTAATTAATGTTTTATATTTGTGTGTACACACATGTAGTAATCGCAATATTCATACCAGAAAAAAAGGGGAGGGGAGAAGTGAAGATGGATGAGTGACGGTGATGTAAAGAGAAAGGCACATTTCCATCCACGTCACCGCCACCCGGGGTGAGAGAGGGAGGGGGCTCCTGAAGGCATGTGTGTGGGTGTGGGTGTGAGCCCTGAGCAGAGCTGGGTCTCTCCCTCACCCAGGGGGCACACAGTGAAGACTCTACCTGACCCTTGTTCTGAAGGAAGCCTGCCCTGGCCGATTCTAGAGCTCCAGCCGCCCAGGCAGCCTTCTCCTTCAGCACTGAGAGCATGGGTGAAACACGAAACCCACCCGAGGCCAGGCCTGTGGTGGGCGTTGTAGGGGAGGGCCTTCTCTCTTCCTTGTTGGGGGGACATTGTTTCTTGTCACATGGTCGTGTGACACTCAGGGCCGGGGGCCAACCCCTTGTGCCAGCCAGACCTGGGGGCAGCGGGAAGACTAGCTCGTTTCTGGCCTCCTCATGGTTTCAGCCCCTGGGGGTTTCCCTCAGGGAAACTCAGACCTGCGTCTAAAGGGGCGTGCTTTCGTTTGCACCTCTGGGAGTTCTGAGCAGGAGGTTGTCTGGAATTTCTAGTCTGCTGTGATACCAGGCGCTGCAGGCCCTCTGCCCAGCTGGGGAAAGCGGCTGGCACACTGCCCCAGGGTGCCAGGGCCCTGGGGCAGCAGCGGGGGCGCGGAGCAGAGCGGAGGCACTGAGAGGAGGTTTGAGAGCAGCTCCACCGGGTGAGGCCACTGCCTTCCTGTACCTTCAGCTCTACAGTGTTTTTTACTCTATTTTCAAAATGTGAGCTAGCGGATTGCTAGGTCTGCCGGATCTCCAGAATCAGGAAGACTTTACTGAAGCCTGACCTTCTATGACAATCTTCTAAAAATAAAGTTCACAGGAACATCCCCAAGAGACCTCAAGCAAATCAGAGTCTTTGCAGGAGGGGCTTCTCGGCTGCTTCACTGACAAGGCCTGAGGGTTCCCTTCCTCCCTCTTTCTTCCTTTCCCTTCAACACAAAGAAAGACAGAGAGAGACAGAAAAAGGAGGTGAGTGAGGGATGAACCTAAAGGAGAAAACCAGTCCTTCTACTGCCTTTAAATCTTTTGAGGAAGGAAACAAAGCTCTGTCTGAGAACTGGTCAGCATCTCCCCAGCAGCAAGGGCAGCTGTGCATTCTGGTCTTTGTCCACTTGGAAGCTGCCCCCTCAAAGCACCCAGGGGAAGGCTCGTCTGGGGACAAGGCTGTCCTCACTGCCCTCCCAGAGCATCTCTGCTCTGCTCAGCTGGGCAGAAGCCCACCTCGGGGAGCCAACAGACTGCCGGCCCCTGAGGGTGGCTCCAGCATCAGATCAGCAGCCGTAGAGCGGGCAGGGCTGTGGCACTGGGCACCCTCCCGGGACACTCGGGGCGAGCTCAGTGGGGACGACATGCTCCCAAAGGAGCCCTTGCTTCATAAAGTGAAATTTATATTTGAGACATTAAGGTAGATTGATGAGTGCTCTTTAGAAGCCCTGGAAGGAAGAAAATTAAATTCTTAATTAAATTTTTAACCACAAAGTTACTTAGACCATTTACCTGGCTTTTAAAAATAATGCTTGGCAATTGTTGACTGACCTCATAGCACTCACAGTAGTTCTTAAGGCAGCCCGACCTCTTGCAATTACATCCTTTGTTATGTCGAGGCTTCACATCACCCAGTTTTCCTTTCCCAATTTTTGGTTGGAAAGCTTCTGGATTTCTATCAAGACATGCCTAAGACAGAAAATGCAAAACTCCATCAAGATATATTTCATTACTTAAAACAATGCTTAGTGCCACGTATCTGGCTTGCCATAACTGGGTCTAGCTGTAACTTCAGGAGCGGCCACGACGAGCAGCGGGCCTCTACCCCGGTCCTGCTCCATTCTCTTGAATACTTAAAGGTGGAATAGTGGACGGTAAAGATGCAAAGAAAATCACTGTGTCCATTTGAACACAGCTCCTTCCCGGCGCCTGTGTACAGTGTTTCCTGAGATGTTAATAGTTGGGATCACGGCACTCTGCTACCAGCTCACATTTATTAAACGTGCACTGTGTTCCAGGCATCTTTCTGTGCGATGTATGCATTCTCTCACTGAAGCCTCACACAACCTTGTGGAGCAAACACCACCCCTCCTCTTGGCGCCCGATGGATGAAGAAACTGAGGCGCCGAGGGGTCAGAAGATTGTGGCCCAGGGATGGCATCTGGTCTCTGAGTTCACGGTCAGCCCCAGGTCTCAATCACCTCTCTAACAAGATGGCCCTGTTCTCTTTATTAAGCTGGGTTGGGGCAATATGGACATCACAGCGGCGGCCCCATGCTCCTTCTCCCCTCACCATGAGTGTGGGGATCCGTCTTGACACCAGAGCCTGGCTCTGCAGAAGGGCCTTTGCAGTGAGGACCCTTTGGTGTGTGTTCTACTTTTTAGTGAAGCAGAGGGGATGGTGGAATATGATGAATTGGGGCATTTGTGACCCCCGTGTGACCCCCATGTGGCCCCCACCCAGGCCAGGTCAGAGGACAGTCCAGCTCCCCACCCGAGGTCCCTCATGTCTTCTGCCCATCAACACACCCCAGTGGGAACCCATCTTCTGACTTGCGCTGCTTTAATTTTGCTGTTCTGGAACTTCAGCTAAGTGGAACCATTCAGCATGTACTCTTTGTTCATCTGACTTCCTTCACCAGTGCAGTGTCTGTGAGGCTGTCTGGGCTGTGGCAGAGATGGAGGTCTTCCTTTTCCACTGACATGTGTAACCCATCATATACTGCAGACCTATCCAGTCCAGCACAGAGAGGCACCCGGCTTGTTTCCAGTTTGGGGCTATTATGAACACAGCTGCTGTGAACATATTTGTACAAGCCCCTGGTGGACATGTACACTCATTTCTAGGGGTTGTATTTTCAGGAATGAAACTGCCGGGCACAGCACAAACAGAGGTTTAACTTTAGTAACTACTGCCAAACAATTTTCCAAAGTGCTTGCACCAATTTACACTGCTACCAGCTTTCCATGATTTTTAAATAAAACTTTTTATACTTTTAATTGCAGATAGTGTTCTTTATGCCTAAAGAAAATACAACTGTGTTGAACTTCAGATGAATCACTATTTTTTTCTGTCCTGTGGATCTGCCGGTATCAAAACTGATTTTCAATTGATTTATCTATAAATCGAGGCAAATTAAATTATTTTAGAAAAAACCAGACTAACCATGGCACAGTATGAGAGCCTCAAGTCCAAGTTTCCTCTGGTAAGTGAGAGGGCGCCGAGACATGGCCTGGGCAGGTGGGCTGTGCTCCCTTCTCCGGTGGTTTTTCGTCACCGGGGGTGTGGAGGGGTGGTGGTTAACCTCTCTCCTGCATTTAGTCTTTAGCAGGTGGCCTGAGGGGCTCTCCAAGGTGCTGTTCACCTCTAGATTCTCCCTTTCGCCCAAAGCCAAGAAGAATAAAAATCAGCCCAAACTAACAATGGCTGAGAGCTTTCATCAAGGTTTCTTCACACAGTGAACCATCTATTCCTTTTCAAACTATGCTCTTTGAACTTAGGCTTATCTGCTACAGAACACAATCTAAATTTCCAAACCCCAAATCAAGACAAAATGGATATCTGCATGTCCTTAACCCGGAAACTTCTGGGACCCTGCTGCCCCTCTAAGCCTCCTGATACCGGTTGGAGAATAAAGGTCTTTCTCTGGCTGCCACTCTCACAGCAGCTTCTGGTCATGGCCAGTGCCCCTCCTTCATGAAGAGAGTCCTGTTTAATGTATACTCTTCAATACTTTGGGGTTTCCCCAATATTGAAATTAGAAACCTGTAGAGATTGTTTTGTGAATATTCCTGGAACTTTTAAATGCATTTTTTTAATTGGAGTCTAGTTGCTTTACAATGTTGTGTTAGTTTCTGCTGCAACGAAGTGAGTCAGCTATCGGCACACAAAACCCCACCTCCCGGGCCTGCCTCCCACTCTCACTCCCCATCCCACCCTTCTAGGTCATCACAGAACACAAAGCTGGGCTTCTTGTCTATAGAGCACGTTCCCTCTAGCTATGTGCTTTACACATGGCAGTGTGTGTATGTCAATCCTAATCTCTCAGTTTGTCCCACCCTCCCCTTCCCACACTCCCCGTGTCCACACGTCCATTCCCTACATCTGTATCTCTATTCTGGCCCTGCAAATAAGTTCATCTGTACCATTTTTCTAGATTCCACATATATGTGTCAACATGAGTGTATTTAAAGGAAATTTTTACCTTAATGGCCTTAAACCTTTCGATTTCATGACGTAAATTGTTGCAACAATTATTACAATTGCAGTTGTTGCAAAAGTCCCCGTTAGCAAAGCAATCACAGTACCTGTGGATAAAACAACACAGCGTGTCAAAGGCACCCAGCGAGGAGATGAAGACAAGCATGCATATACCTATGGGGGAAGGCTGGCCGGCACGCTGGGTCAGACACGACCTTTAGTTACCTGATTCTCCTCTTTCTGTGAAAATAGATCCACTGGGATGATGTTCTCCAGTGACCAACACAGAAGAGAGAGACTAGTGAAAATCATGGGTTTCATAACACAGCAGTTGGCAGGATAAACAATATTCCAGTCAATGTCCACTGGCATCCATTACCTCCTTCCCTTGATGCCCACTGCCCTTGTTCCAGGTGAGCTGTAAGCTGGTGAGCACTGAGCCATTCTCCCATCAACCATCCCAACCCAGCCAACATCACTGAATGCCAGTTCACTTCTCAGCCAGACCTTGCCTATGAGCAAAACCTGAGGGACCTAGAGGTGGACCCAGGCTTCGTTGCACTTTCACTCCATGTCAGCATGTGGAGGAGGGAGACACGACTGGGGCAGAAACACAGGTGAGTGCTGTCACATGTGGTAACACAGGTCTTCCACGTACTCAGAATCCACAGAGTAGCAGGCTGAGTAGACCTGTCTGAGCATCCACCTCCCACCCTGAGGTCCTGGAGTCAGACAGGCAGTACCCTGTGGCTCAGGCGGCCAGCACCTTCTCTGCTGTGTCATCCTTGAAGACCTCTCAGTGTTGATGACCATGAAACTGCTTCACACGCTCCTGCAGGAGCTTCCTCTCGTGCCGCATGACTGAGGCATTTATAGGCCTGAGGTTTTTCAGTATGAAGAGGGACAGGACACTTTCTTCAACTCATGTAAGAATTGAGCGTCTGGACAGACTCCGAACAACCTACCTGTAATCTGCACCCCTGAGAGGCTTTGGAAGGCTCATTAGCCACCCCACGGCTTCAGCTTGTGACTAGAGAGGACCCATAGCGTTCTCTTCCTGAGCACAGTTCATGGAAAAGAGCTTCATATGCAGGTTTAATATCAGCTCTGCTACTAGTTTCCCATGTTACCTGATCCAAGTTATTTGTTTCAGCGTCTAGAGCCAGGACATGGGAATTCTGCCACTTGACTGCCTGGTCTCCCAGGGTTGCTGAGGGAAGCCCTGAAGCCCTGGTGTGCTTCCTCCGACAGAGTGCTGCATGAAGGCAGGAGGGCCTCTGCGTCTGGTTATATGGTGGACTACATGCTTGCAGAAACTTTCCTGTTATAGAATTCCTACGTACAATTATTTTAACATTTATTATTTTAATATTTTAAATAATGTGTCAAAATTCATGCCAAACAAAGAGGAGAGTAAAGGAGATTGTTGGATGTGAAAAGAAACTGTGAGCCAGAGGGGTGGGTCTGCAGCTGCCAAGTGCTGTCTGGGCCCTCTGCCGGTCCCTAGTGGCCCAAAGCTTGCGTTCAGATTGGCCGCTGCTACAGGAGACAGCATCTGAGCTACAGAAGGTAGGAGCTGCATCAAAAACCCTTATAAAGTGTGAGTCCTTCAAAGGTAACCTTCCCACAAATCTACTTCGTGGAGATTTCAGAGCACAGGGACCAGAAAGAAGATCCCAGAAGGTTCTAGAAAGAATAATACAGGTTTCATACAAAGGGTGAGAAAAAATTTCATAACAACACCAGAAACTAGAAGAAAATGCAGCAAAGCCTTCCAAATCCTAAAGGAAAACTTAATTAGTTGAAGTTGAAAATCCTACCATCCATCCAAAGTGATCATCTTAGTGTGAGGACAGACATGACACTTTCAGACACGCACAGTCTGAAAACATTCTCTCCATCACTCTTGCTTGGGAAGCTGCTGGACGACATGCTGCCTGAAAACAATGCAGTGAATCAAGAATGAGGAAGATAATGCTATCCAGGAGCCAGGGGGTCAGATATGCGGAAGAAGCAAAGGAAACCCTGGGACCAATGCTGGAAGGAGGGTAAGGAGAACTGTACCTAGGGCTGAGAACCAGCCCCTTAGGAGCAGGACCTTGACGGCGGCAGGAAAGGCTTCCTCCAGACCAGGCCACTGAGCACCTAGCGTGTTTGCATGTGTTGAGAAAGCACTTACACAAGCAGAGAAGAGTTAAGGGTTAAGTTAGTGCTCGATACATTTAAAAACTAAGTATTAACGTGAGGGAGAAGAGAAAGAAGTTGAGGAAGAACAGTAATCAAACCTTAGATGTGTTTTCATAGTCATAAAAACACTACTGATCTAACAAAGTACATCTGATGTCTGGGAACAGGCCACGTGCATGTTGGGAGGGGGTTAGGTGTGAGTAGGAAGAGGAAAAGGCTAAATCCACATCTTTCATGGCACAAAAACAAGAGATCATGCTGAAACTGAAAAGCAAAGAAGCAGCAATACAGGCATGTTATTTAGATTTATGGAGGCAAATACTAAAAGATTTGGTTAAGGGCCAAAAGCGTCTGGAGATCAGAAAATAAGGAACAATTATCAGGAACTACATTTTTTGGTCGTAAACCTTGTATAATTATTAGACTTTTTTTTTTTTTTGACTGAGCCACATAGCTTTCAGGACTTAGTTCCCTGCTGCTGCTGCTGCTGCTGCTGCTGAGTCACTTCAGTTGTGTCTGACTCTGTGTGACCCCATAGAGGGCAGCCCACCAGGCTCCCCCGTCCCTGGGATTCTCTAAGCAAGAACACTGGAGTGGGTTGCCATTTCCTTCTCCAATGCATGAAAGTGAAAAGTGAAAGTGAAGTCACTCAGTCTTGTGTGACTCTTAGCGACCCCATGGACTGACCAGGGCTCAAACCCAGGCCCTCGGCAGTGCAAATGCAGCGTCCTAACCACTGGACAGTCAGGGAATCCCCTATTTAGCTCTTTAAACTATGTACATATGACCTGGATAAAAGCAATAATTAAAAGTCAGAAAGGATAAACAAAGATAAAGAGTTAGATCCAGATTCAGCATAAAATGACAAAGAAGTTAGAAACATGGGAGAGATGAAGAGAAATGGTCCCTAGTTAGGGGGTCACGCATGACTGATAAGCATTACAGGACAGAAAAGAGAAGCAGAAGAGAGTTATACTTGGAGGATACCTGTGCTTTCCAGTTGTGGGTCCTCAGATTTCAGAAAACTAATGAACCTCAAAAAAGCAAATAAAAAGAAAAATTAAAGATAAAAAGAAAATTGTAAAAACACCAGAGAGTAAAGACATTACCTAGACTGACCAAAGACTTTGTGTTAGAAATAATGGAAAACAGTAGAACAATATTTTTATAGCATGGAGAGGAAAAACTGACAATCTAGAATTTTATACCTAGTTCAAGATATGTTTAGTCACCGAGATCCAAGCTAGGCACACTTCTTTTCTCACTCTACACACTTTGCTGGGTGATTTTATTTATTGACTACTTTTTAAAACTTTGGGCTTCCCTGGTAGCTCAGTTGGTAAAGAATCTGCCTGCTATGCAGGAGACCCCAGTTCGATTCCTGGTACAGGAATATCCACTGGAGAAGGGATAGGCTACCCACTCCAGTATGCTTGGGCTTCCCTGGTGGCTCAGCTGGTAAAGAACCACCTGCAATGCAGGAGACCTGGGTTCAATCCCTGGCTTGGGAAGATCCCCTGGAGAAGGGAACAGCTACCTAC
>NW_011494652.1:3494455-3503360 GCF_000754665.1 Bison bison bison | reverse complement strand
CCTGGAGAATAGGCCTGCAAAGAGTTGGACATGACTGAGCAACTTTCACTTTCTTTTTAAAAAAACTTTATGTAGAAGATTTGTAAATCTGTGTCACCAAAGTCTCATTTTCTTCTTTCACAAACATCAGGTAAGGGTTTCCTCACTTGCTGCTCATCCTTCCTCATCCCCATTCATTCTTTAATCTACTGCTCTCGGACCATCTTCCTGCCTCCTTCTAACTCTCAAAGGTGGTCAACAGCCTCCCTAACCAGAAAGTGCAAGGACCTCTGCACTGCATTTACCTCACAGCAGCGTGTGACACGATTAGGCTCCAAAACCATTTCCCTACTGCCTATCAGACATTTCCACCTTCAACTTAGGGTGTCCACACCTTAAGTTCTGACCTTCTCCTTCAGCCTTCACCCTGCTCTTGCTGTAGTCTCTCTGCATTTGTGGTGTCATCACCCACCCAGTGACATGACCCCAAGTCATTTCTGATGACTACCTTTCTCTCTTTTTTCATATCCAAGAGGTTACCAAGTCTTATGATTCTGGCTCAGAAATGTCTTTGCTAATTGTATTCTTGATACAAGAAAATAACATTTGTTGTAGTTTTTTAGAATATAAATAAAAAGAAAAAAATTAAAGTAATTCAGAATCCTGCTGCCTAGAGATGACCATTTGGTGAATATATTTCAGAGTTTTTCTGTAAAACTATGCATGTTATCAATAACTATATGCTGTTTGATTACATATAATACATAAATAAAAACAAGATCATATTCTATACAGTTTCAATGTGATTTTACTATGTATCAAAGTTAGTAATCAATATGACAGCTTGCTTTTATTACTTATCAATATGAGAGTTAATATTACATGTAAATAGATTTATGTCACTGTAATGACTGCACTGTATCCCACTCTGTAGTAACATCAGTATAGAGTGATGAACATTCAGATTATTTTGTACATTTTGGTATAATGAACAATATTACACAGATGGCACTGGCCTCCTTTCTGTTCCCAGAACCCGGTGCCCTCTCTCTCTTGCCATATGGCCTTTGTACCTGCTATTTCCTCTGCCTAGAATGCTCTTATCGACCCACTTTGAATCCACATCTGCCTCATTAACTCCTGATTAACTCCTCCTCATCCAAAACCATTCCCTTCCTCAGGAAAATCTTTCTGGCTGTCATACTTGGTCAGTTCCCCCATTACCCTCTGCCCATCGCTGTTCCTTTGCCACACATCCACCACGATCTCTGTGTATGTGACTGTTATATTCATGTCTGTCTCCCCAGCTGGACTGTGAGTGTTGAGACGGCAGGGACCATAACTTTTCTTGTTAATTTCTGTTTTCTCTATCCCTGAAATCACAGGCATAAAAAATATTTGTGGAATGAATAAATGAGTGAAAAATGTGTATGTCTCTTTACATACAGTTTGAAACGTCTCTTAAATCTGTGGGTTTTCCTCATCCTGCCATCTCTGCCCGAGTCCAGGTCACCATCATTTTTGTCTATGCTGTTGTGATGTCTCCTCACCTTCAACTTCTTCCACTTTGCCATTAGTTTTTAAAACATAAATCAGGCAAAAAAGGAAGCGAGGAAAAAACGGTAATCAGAAAACACAAAAGTGGTACTCTGTATTTCTGGTGGGAATATAAAATGGTGTAGTCATTGTGAAAACCAGTAATGTGTTTCCTCAAAAAGTTAAATAATAAGTTACCATATAATTCAGCAATTCTACTTCTAGGTATATACCCCAAAGAAATGAAAGCAAGAACTCAGACAGACACGTGCACACCCATGTTCATGGCTGCATTATGCACAATAGTCAAAGGTAGAAACAACCCAAGTGTCTATCAACAGATGATGGACAATCAGTGGATAAACAAATGTGGTCTATGATACAGTGGGATATTAATCAACCTGGAAAAAGAATAAAGTACTAATACATGCTATGACATGGATGAACCCTAAAAATATTATGTTAGTGAAAAAAGCCAGACACAAAAGCACAATACTGTATGAATCCACCTACATGAGGTGCCTGGAACAGGAAAACTAAGAGACAGAAGGTAGAACAGAGGTTTGCCAGGGGTTGGGGGTAACAGAAATCTATTTAATGGGTACAGACTTTCTATCTGAGATGACAAAAGGGTTCCAGAAATGGGTAACGGTGATGGTTGCACAGCATCATGAGTACAATTAATGCCACTGAATTGTGTATTTAAAAATGGTTAAAATGGTAAATTTTATGTTCTGCATATTTTACCATGATTTTAAAAAAGCAAGGTGCAGATTGCACATATGAAATGCTGCCATTTTGGGAAACAAAAGAACTTAAATAAATTTTAAGGCTTCAAAAAAAATTTATGAAACTTATTTGTGATACAAATAAGTCCACATATATCAATAACGAGACAAAGAATGCAAATAGATTTTAAAGTCTATTGAAACATGGATTATTAGATTTGCTTTTTAAAAACCCGACTACAGGACTTCCCTGGCAGTCCAATGGCTAAGATTCTGTACTTCCACTGCAGGATGGTTCGAGCCCTGGTCAAACCCTGGTCACTGGTGGGTTCGAACCCTGGTCACTGCGTGGCATGGCCAAAAGAATAATAGTAATACAATAAGTAAATAAAACAAAATAAAAACCCAACTATATCTAGATGACAGAAGACACACCTAAAACACTACCACACAGAGCATGAACACAGAAGGACGGTAAGAGCACATTTGCTAATACAAACCAAAGAAAATATGGTGTAGTAACAGTAATATAAAAAAAAGCATACAAAGCAAAAAGCACTAGGATATAGAGTTACATTTAACAGTTAACGGAATAATTCACAAAAAGATACCACAATCATGAATTTGTACACCTTTCACTATAGGCTCAAAGTATATAAACAAAAATGGAATTATAAGGAAAAAATAAGCAAATTCACAATCATAATGAGACGTCTTAATGAACTTTTATAAAAAACAGATAAATCACACAAAATTTAATAAGCATTTAGCAGATTTAAACAACAAAACTAACAAACTTGAACTAGTGGATAGTAAATGCATCTAACAATAGAGAATATACATTTTTAAGTTAATATAGAATATATTAAAAATTGACCAAACATTGTCATAAGGCAATCTTCATTAATTTCAAAGTATTGCTATCATACAAACCATATTATCTCAGCACATTATAATTAAACATAAAAATTGACAGTAAAAATGTTGCTTAAAAATACATATAAACAGATACATGCACATATATGCATACATATATATCTGGATACTTTGAAATGTACACCTAAATGATTCATGCAGTGAAGAGAACATTACAATGAAAATTACAGAATACTTTGAGTGAGTGACAATGAAAGTAGCACATACTCTTGGAGGATGCAGTAAAGCGGTACACAGGGCAACTTATGGCTTTAAATGCATTTCCTAAAAAAAGATTGTAAATAAATATTTAACACAAAAAAGCTATTAAAACAAGGGAATAAAATGATAAAGTGTGAGGGAGAAAATGGGCTTCCCAGGTGGCACAGTTGTAAAGAACCCACTTATGATACAGGAGACGCAAGAGACTCAGGTGAGATCCCTGGATCAGCAAGATCCCGTGGAGAAGGAAATGGCAACCCACACCAGTATTCTTGTCTGGAAAATTCCATGGACAGAGGACCCTGGCAGTTTAGTCCATGGGGTCACAGAGTCAGACATGACTGGGCGTGCAGGCATGCATTGTAATAATTATTATATGAGGGAGAAAAGAGTTAAGAGTAAGAAGTAATGTTTTTAAAACAGGAATATAAGCAAGAAAGTCAATAAAACCAAAAGTTGCTGCTCTGAAATGACTGACAAAACAGACAAATCTCTCATGAGACTGATCAAGGAGAAGAAAAGATACAACAAACAATAGTAGAAATTAAAATTAGAAAAATTTAAAGCTCTAACTACAGATAGATAATTTTTAAAAATAACAAAAGAGTATATGAACAGACATATACTGAGACTTAAAAATGTCAATAATAATATCAATAATCTTCAAGAAAACAATAATCTTCAAGAAAATATAAAATAAAATGGACTCAAGAAGAAGCACAAACTTAGAGACGGCAACAGCTTGTAAAGAGAGTGAATGAGTACTCCATCTCTTACCCCCACTCTAAATCCCAGACATTAAATCAAACAGCTTTATGCACAAAGTTTAATCAAACTTCAAAGAACTAATAAATCCTATCTTGCCCAACTTTTCCAGAGGCTAGAGAAAAAGAGGGTCCAGTGGGAATTTGGGAAGACTACTAATGCATTTTATTAGGCAATTCAGCACTAATAGCAATTTCAAACAAAGAAAATATGAGAAAGGAAAACTACAGATCTATCTCACTCATGAAAAAGATACAAAATCCTAACAAAATATTGAAAACTAAATCTAGCAGTGCACATGAAAGATAAAATCAATACATCATGATCAAATCGGGTTTAATCTCTGGCCTACGAGGGTGGATGACCATTAGAAAATGTTGTCATAGATCAAACTGTAAGATTAAAAGAGGAAAGCAATCTGATCATTTAAAAGAATGCAGGCATTTAAAAGGCTTTGATAAAATTCACCACTCGTTTATACTAAGAATTAAAAAAGAAAGGCACTTAGGAACCCAGGCATACACAGAAGGACCCTTTCTGAGTCCGAGGTGGGCATGCAGCAGAAAACAGCCCACACACCCCTCGCTCTGCCCCTTGCCACAGCTCTAGTTGAGGGTGTGGTTGACTCTGCTTCACTTCCCAGCTTCCTACACCACATGGTCTGACCACACGACTAGGTTCTGGCCAAGGGACGTTGGGTGGAAGTGGCTGTGGCAATCACGGATTATGCCTTAGAAGGTAAGGAGTGTGCCTTTACCCTGCTCTTTCCTCTTCCTCATGGCGGGAAGGCGACTGTGAGGGTGGCAGCTGGGGAATCACTCGAGGATGGCAGGACATCTGCTGAAGGAGGAGGAGGCACTAACGCCGACCAGCCACCACAAGAGCCCTGCTTGCCGTTCAGAGTCTGTTACAGCATCTAGGCATGTCCTCTGCATACTATAGAGCATTTCTCAAAAACCTATAGCAAATATCTTATTCAGGGAATAAAATTTAGGTAAGGGAATTTTAGAAATGTTTCTATGAAAATCAGGAGCAAGGCAGTGCCCTGCACCAGCACTCCCTCGTCACAGCTGTAGAGGTCCTAGCTAAGACCATACGGCAAGGAAAAGGAAAGGATGGGAAAGACACTGTCAAAGACACTTTGCAGACAAAATGATTGCTTAAATACAAAGATGAAGGAAATTCACAGATGAATCGTTACAACTAAGAAGTGGGACCCTTGCAAGGAGCAGAATTAAGAACCCAGAACCAGACCCACATGTATACTTCAAACTCTGACAGCTGACAGGGAATGCATGGCAGATTATGGGTGACCATATTAGGGTTTTGCAATAAATGGTGCTAGAAAATTAACTGTACATATGATAAAAAATTAATTTCTACCTAATGCCATTCACAAAAATCAATTCCGGGTGCATTAAGGCCTCAATGACAAAAAGTAAACCTTCAAACTTTTATAAATAGTCTATTGGCACATCTATTTAACCTTGGGATATGGCCAGATTTCTTAAACAAGGCACACAAAGGCAGTAACAATAAAGACATTTGGTAATTTTGACTATATTAAATTGAAAACTTCTGTTCAACAAAAGTCACTGCTCATTTTCTGCTGCGTGTATTGAGTGCCCAGTCAACAGCAGCCTTGCACTGGACGCTGGAGGTAGAGCTGTGAACAAGACACAGACTCCTCCCCATGAGGCCTTCCATCGAGCACACGTTCTCTCTCTCAGGGCTAGAACAAGGGTCAGACAGGGTCAAAAACCCATGTCTAGGGCCAGGACATACACCTTGGCCCTCAACCCAAATTCCACTCCCTTCTGTTACCTCTGTGGGCTCCCCTCTAAGCAGAATCACTTTTCCTCCTAGGAAGCTCAGGCTGATCTGCCCCAATGGTAACAGCTATAACGGCAGCCACAAGATGAGAGTTGGAAAAGCACCGCCCTCTCTGGTCTCAGGCTCCTCCACTTGGTGGGTCAGTTGGACAGACATAAGGGTTCCAGTCTTCAGTGGAAGAAAATCCAGCTGCCTGCAGGTTGATGAGTGAGAGTGGGTGGCGCTGTTTCAGGGCCTGCCTCACTCCCGAGCCCATGCTGCCTCACCAGTGCTGCCCGCAGTCTAGCTATTCTTGCACGAGGTGTTTGTGTTGTCCTCCTTCCTCAGTGCACTCTCACCATTGCCCAGGAAACCACGTCTACAGCCCTCACTCGAGGTTTGTGGCCCCTCTCTTGGCTATGAAACACCAGCGCATCATCTGCTAAAGATACTGTCCTCGAGGTACAGACTGCTGCAGTGCAGGCAGACAGCAACTTTCCAACCCTCTGTGGGTAGTCTTACTCTGTCACTTAATGAGAAAGTGACAATACTATTCAAGAAAATACCCAGGATGCTCTGTGCTACGTTCACTTCCCGCAGGCACATTATAGCCTAAAATTTTAGTTGTAGTGCTTGAAAAGACTTGAGATGATACATTCCAAACTCATTCTTTGTTCACTGGCATCCTGGCATATCCCTGGCTACAAACACTTTAAAACTTTGGAACAACAATAAAAACAAAATTTGAAGTATAAGATTTTTGACTTTCAAGGGTAAACAGCAAAGGAACTGAAAACGGTGGCTCTAGCCAAGGGGGTTGAGTGCAGAGTGTCCCCTCCTCTCCCACAGCAAGATGGCAGCAGATGATCTTTCCAGACATGGAGGCAAAGTTCGGAAAGCCTGAACACAGAAGTCACTGAAGTGGCGGCCTCTAGGGAGAAGTCTGGGGAGGGGGAGGGATGCAGATTATGATGCAGTTCTCTCCATTGTAATTACATATACTTACTGATTTTTACCCACGTGTATGCAGCACCTGGATTTTTAAAAAATACAATAATGTGGTTTTCTCTTTATTAATGGTCAATTAGTAGTAATCCCTCTTAACATTTATCCAAGAGAGATTCCCAATAATGTGGGACAAATAGACTCCAAGAAAATTAGATTCCACTGCTTTGAACATGACTTTGCTGCGGGGAAAAAAGCTAAAGGAAGCTAAGAGCTATGACTGGTGCTGATGCCATGCTGGCTAGTGGAGCCGCAGTGGTGAATCCACCCCTGACTGGCATCAGGATGGGTACCTGTGGCACACGGAGACAGAGTGGTGTTGCCACCAGCACAAGCACACAGATGTCACCAAGAAGGTCCACTGGGTTGAATATGCCCATTTCTAGCCTTTCCAAAAGCAGTATTTCTGGAGATAATTGGTTTTTCAGTGGTAGATTGATACCAACCAAAGATGCACTGTTCAGAGTGCTATGTGTTAATTTTTGGTGGAAACAGCATCCCCTCCGGTGCCTATAATGTTCCCAGCCTTTATTCAGGGCCCCCTGCTTCTCAGGATGCTGCTACTGAGGAAGCAAAATCACCGGTGCTGAGTGTGAATTTAGAGGTGCAGAGGCACAGAACACACCGGGAGGGCTGCACCTCCCCTGTGCATGGCACCCGCACTTCTCTGGAGTGGGCGGCCCCCGCAGCCCCCAGACACAATGTCTGCCTTCCCAGGACAGCACCACAAACACTCTGAACCTCCTCTTCATTTGTTCCAACGCTGACCAAGCCCCACTGTGATGATAAAATCTTTCCTTAGCAGGTTAGTCACCGATTAATCTGGAAAGCTGCTTCTAGGCAAGAAGCTATTTCTTGGGCCTTTCCATTATGAAGTAATCAATAAGTAACCCTTCTTCACTTTAGCTTGGTGGCTCAGACAGTAAAGCATCTGTCTACAATGAGGGAGACCTGGGTTCGAGCCCTGGGTTGGGAAGATCCCATGGAGAAGGAAATGGCAATATACTTCAGGACTACTGCCTGGAAAATCCCATGGACAGAGGAGCCTGGTAGGCTACAGTCCATGGGGTCGCAAAGAGTTGGACACGACTGAGTGACTTCACTATTCACTAACCCTGCTTCAGTTCAGTTCAGTTCAATTCAGTCGCTCAGTTGTGTCCGACTCTTTGCAACCCCATGAATCGCAGCACGCCAGGCCTCCCTGTCCATCACCAACTCCCGGAGTTCACTCAGACTCATGTCCATTGAGTCAGTGATGCCATCCAGCCATCTCATCCTCTGTCGTCCCCTTCTCCTCCTGCCCTCAATCCCTCCCAGCATCAGAGTCTTTTCCAATGAGTCAACTCTTCACATGAGGTGGCCAAAGACCTTGAGTTTCAGCTTTAGCATCCATCATTCTTTCCAAAGAACACCCAGGACTGATCTCCTTTAGAATGGACCGGTTGGCTCTCTTTGCAGTCCAAGGGACTCTCAAGAGTCTTCTCCAACACCACAGTTCAAAACCATCAATTCTTCGGCACTCAGCCTTCGTCACAGTCCAACTTTCACATCCATGCATGACCACTGGAAAAACCATAGCCTTGACTAGATGGACCTTTGTTGGCAAAGTAATGTCTCTGCTTTTCGATATGCTATCTAGGTTGGTCATAACTTTCCTTCCAAGGAGTGTCTTTTAATTTCATGGCTGAAATCACCATCTGCAGTGATTTTGGAGCCCCCCAAAAATAAAGTCTGACACTGTTTCCCCTATTTCCCCATCTATTTCCCATGGACCAGATGCCATGATCTTCGTTTTCTGAATGTTGAGCTTTAAGCCAACTTTTTCACTCTCCTCTTTTACTTTCATCAAGAGGCTTTTTAGTTCCTCTTCACTTTCTGCCATAAGGGTGGTATCATCTGCATATCTGAGGTTATTGATATTTCTCCCAGCAATTTTTATTCCA
>NW_011494652.1:3479236-3494355 GCF_000754665.1 Bison bison bison | reverse complement strand
TGCATATAAGTTAAATAAGCAGGGTGACAATATACAGCCTTGACGTACTCCCTTTCCTATTTGGAACCAGTCTGTTGTTCCATGTCCAGTTCTAACTGTTGCTTCCTGACCTGCATACAGTTTTCTCAAGAGGCAGGTCAGGTGGTCTGGTATTCCCATCTCTTTCAGAATTTTCCACAGTTTATTGTGATCCACATAGTCAAAGGCTTTGGCATAGTCAGTTTTCATTCCAGTCCCAAAGAAAGGCAATGCCAAAGAATGCTCAAACTACCGCACAATTGCACTCATCTCACACGCTAGCAAAGTAATGCTCAAAATTCTCCAAGCCAGTCTTCAGCAATATGTGAACGGTGAACTTCCAGATGTTGAAGCTGGTTTTAGAAAAGGCAGAGGGACCAGAGATCAAATGGCCAACATCCTCTGGATCATGGAAAAACCCTTCTTAGAGACATCTTATTTCCAAGTCCTTAAGAGCCGCCTCACTTCGTCCCCAGTCACAGTGTACATACCTCGCTCTAGGCTTCACGGGTTGTTCATGGGCAACCCAGTCGCCGGCCCAGCCAGCAGCATGGCAGCCCTTGTCCACAGGAACCCCTTCACCCCCCAGCTCCGTCCACTCTCGTCTCTACCACCTCGTCCTCCACCGCATCAGAAGTTTCCATCTGGGCTGGCCACTCTGGCTCGACAGTGTCACATGGTCCAGGCTTTTCTCTCTGTTCTCCTTCCTCCTCACCCAGCTGCATTATTAGAGTTCCTGATCAATAGTCTCATGGTGTGTCCAACGTTCAGAGAGGTATAGGACTTGCATTCACAGACTAAACCAAAGACAACTCAGTATTTACATACAGTCAACCCTAGATTTTAACATTAACTTAAAAAATCAATTTGTTTGTTCAGTTTTGTTTTGTGAACCAAGTTTCACAGACTTCTGGATTTTTAACCACTTCTGCACCCCCACATCACTGTCCCATCAATGGAGCTCTCAGTGACTTCAGCAGGAGCTCTCCAATGGAAAAATCATGTGGAGATAGTGGTTAGGGTTGTTAGACATCGGCACAAGGCGTATTCTCCCCTTCCATCACGTAACTTAAAGCTAGGCGGGCACTCAGGGCAGAAGCTGAGAGCAGACAGATTGCACGGATGAACCTCACATGACAGGCGGGGACGGGAGCTCAAGGGCACGGCGCCACCAGTCATGGTGACCGGTCCACCTCCTGTTCCAGCCGCACAGTCCACCCCAGCCCGGATTCCGCTTCACAACCTGCCCTACCACCCCCCCGACTGAGCCTCCCAGGAAGCTGGCATCCCTGGGGGAGAATTGTTCTGAGAAGAATTCAATATAGAGTAAACCAATTCATCCAGCTTTTAAAAACTAAGATGTGGAAATGTTACAGTTAATGCTCAACAAGAATGCAGTGTTTAGCACTTGTTGGAGGGGCTGGAGAACGTAAACCAAAATCCAAGAAAATCACACCACTTGAGGCGCAGGCAGAGTCTTTTACTAAGTTAGTTGGTCAAGATAATACCGAAAGATCCCAACCAGGCTTATGCAGAAGGTGCTGTTTCTAGTCTCTCTGGTTTACGAGGAGCGTGAGTACACGGCTGTTGAGTCTTAACTGTAGCATATACACTACTAGCCGTTCACGTTTGTCTGGACCCTGCTCCACTTACTGATTTCTATACAACCTTATTTCTACTTAATAATGAAGGATTTGCGATTACTTACAATTTCAGACACTGGGATTTGGTACAGTTACATGGCTTTTTAGACTTTGTGTCCAATGAACTAAGAGTTACTCTATAAAGATTAAAAAAGAAAATGTATTCAGATCATTACTCTTCAAAAAGAGAATTAGCTAAGCAGCTGGTGTTTTTGAACAAAGACTGAAAATCTCAACACCAAAGAGTTATAGGTATCATTTATCAGTGCCAGATCATAAGATGGAGCGGCATGCACATTCACAATGTGAGGAGCAGGCCTGGCCAGGTCCAGCTGCACGCCCAGAGACCCTATCGCTGTCTCCTCCCCAAGCCCGCACACATAGTCTCAGGGAGCAGATGGCCGAACTCGAGGGCACAGGCCCCAGGGAAAGTGAAAGTGAAAGCAAAAGCATTAGTCACTCAGTCATGTCCGACTCTTCACGACCACATGAACGGTAGCCTGTCAGGCTCCTCTGTCCATGGGATTCTTCAGGCAAGGATACTGGAGTGGGTTGCCATGCTCTTCTCCAGGGGATCTTCCCAACCCAGAGATTGAATCTGTGTCTCTTATGTCTCCTGCACTGGCAGGCAGGCTCTTTACAACTATGACACACACCGTTTTGGGGAGCAGAGGAGGGAGAGATATTTCATGTCACTGGGGCCTTGGACCTTCCCCAAGCTTCTTCCATTGATCTGTTTAAACCTCTACTGTGTGTGGCTCCCCACACCAAATAGATTTCTATTTCTGTATTTTTCAAATCAGAACACTAATGAAGAGTATAAGCTAAAGAAACAACAGATAAACCATCGTCCACTGTGTTAGAGCTGACTAGTATTACCACGAGTATCACATGTGTTTTGAATGTTATCATGTGGGTACTGGGGACTGCCCTCCTAACTGTTCCTTTGGGGATTAGCCCAGAAGCCGTTTTCAGGGGCATCAGAAGGGGCAAGGTGAATGTGTGCTGGATACTGCTAAACCTGAGGGAGGCTGCGGGTTAAGAAACGGACAAGCTCCCAAGCGCGGCTCAGAAGCACTGCTGCCTGAGGGCACTTGGGATGTCAGCTCTGTGAGATGGTGGGTGGACCCTGGGGTTGAGCAGGAGCACACATGCCCAAACACCGCCTGTGAGCAGGGCTCCCCCTCCCTGGGCCTGTGGCCCTCGAGCTCAGCCTCCTGCTCCCCGAGGCTGTGTGCACAGGCTCTGCCTCTGTGGCCCTGGCTGCTTCTGAGACCACGTTTTGGTCTTGGTCTCCTCAGGAGCTCCGGCAGTGCTCGGCACACACAGTCTTGCTGACAGCCTCCTAGCATCCTGCAGAGCACGGGAGCCACCCTCTGCCTGTGTGCTGCGCCCTCACACACACAGCTGTCTTGAGTCAGGGGAGGTCAGTCTAACCTCAGCTCAGGCCCCCGCCCCCGTGCTCTGGAAGCTCCCCTCATCAGGGCTCCGCCTCTCTCCTCACCGTGGGTTTCTGTTCCAGGAGCCCTGCCCTCTCTCATCGGAAGCCATAAAGGTCCCCGACTCCCGGCTGAGCTGCTGTGTGCTGCTTCTTCTGGAGATGTCTCCCATTTTTAAGGTTATATCCCCACACTATGTTGTTGAGTCTTTATTAATTTATTCTCCATCTAGTCTAGTTTTCCCCTTCATAGAGAGGAGAGTGGCAGCCTTCCATCCCCATGGTGTCTGCAGGCGGCAGATCTGGCTGCACTGGCCCTGGTCCCCAAACCTGGATCAGATGTGGGCTGTTCAGAGCAGGGGGACACGGGCACCCACTTCACCACTCTTGCCCTCGGCCTTGCCTCTAAAATGGGGCATGGTGTGACCTGGCACTACCTGTCCAGAGGAACCAAAACTGTTCCCTTTAAAAATGGAGTAGGGGCCCATGGAGACATTGCAGTGGTGCCCTGCCATAACTGTGGAAGGAGAGAGCGCGGTTCAGTGAGCATCTACGGTGCAGGAAGGAGCCAACAGGCGCTGACTATGAGATCACTTTGTGGCTAGACTGTCATAAGTGCTTCAGGGGAATACCAAAATATACATACATACACATCTATTTTAATTTACGTTGCCTGTTCTAGAGGAATCCACCAAATAATTTGGGACATGAGCTATATATAATTGAAAAATTAGAGAACAAAAGATGTTATATAATCAACTATCAAATTATATGATATAGATTATAAATGATATAAAATTCGAGGACAGTTTTAATAGAGATGAAAAAACAAAACAAACTACTCCTGAAAGAAGTAGAACTTGACATTGACTTTCGAGGGTGTGAAGTTTTTTTGTTATTCATCAAAAGGATGTTTCAGTTGAAATAACAGCACAAGCAAAGATACCACATCAGGGATGAGCAAAGAGCGCCTGGAGGGACAGTAAAGGGACAAGTTCACTGCAGTGGATTAAACTGGAAAAAACTTCCATGGCTCTAATATTAATCATATTTGACTACTCTTCTATGCCAACCTGAGAATTAAAGGGCTAGAGGAGATCTGGACAACTCTGCCTCAGAAAAGCATTATAAATAAACTGTACCACAGTGAGATATGACCTCATCTTTAAGAAAAAATTTCCAGAGAAGCAGACTCTTGAATTTTATAATGTTCATGATGTTACCAAAAATAAAGATCTCAAGGGATATCAGAATTCACAGTAATGTCTGATTGATAATTTGATTATTAAAGCCATGCAGAGTGACAGGATGTGAATTTTTATTCATATGATAGGCTACTGAATAAGTCAGCCAGTTCACCACCTGTATCTTGAGAATGGTGACTGGGTGAATTCACCCACATGGACTGCTTGCTGTGAGGCCCAAGCTGGCCCACATCTAAGTCACCTATCTCAGAACGTTTACACCACAGGGGCTGACAGAATGTCCTTTCTCATGTCCTCACACCTACTTTAACCTTGTTGTCTGATGAAAGTTAAAAAAAAAAAGAAAAAAAAGCCTAACAAAGCATCTAAAGAGGTCTAGCAAATTAGTCGTGGTTGGGAACTCATATAGAATGAAACAGCCAGCAAATGGTTTTCTGACAGCTCCCTCACCAAAAATAACAAGTTGGTAGAGATTCCAGTATGCCATCAGTGCTGTGGATGTAGAGATAATAATCATCTGGCTGATTCAGTGGCATGACATCAAATCAAGTAATTATTTGCAGCAAAAAATACAAAAACAAAGCTCATGTTGTTCCTGACAAACCTTCCTGGCACATCATTTATAATAGAAAAATATTTTATGGCCTGCATAATGACTTCACAACAGAGAAAACCTTGCAGAGAGCGGGAAGAAGGCAGGGGGAGGGTGGGAATAAGGGGGTGCACTGAGTGAAAGTCCCCTCACTGCTGCTCCTCTGTGGAAACGTGTAGCAGCTGCAACGCAGAGAAACTTCAAACGGCACTCTAACTCCGAGAGCCACACCGGAAATAAAGTATTGAAGCACCGAATGCCTGTGGATATGGTAGGCATGCTAAAGCACATGGTGTGCAATACCACGGGCTGGATGCTCCCAGATTACAAGCGAGGTAAGGTACATATCTTGAGAAAATCCTGGGTCATATGGTGTAGCCAAAGATGTAATACCATCAGCAAATCTAGAAGTTGCTCACAGAGTTGTTTTGTCCACAAATATTATGAACCATGATTACAGAACCAGGTAAACAGCAACCACTGATCCACCATGCCAAGATAGTGAAGCCAGGAGAATGGCTCCCACAGTCAGAGTCAGCCATATTAAATGAGAGTCAACAACTGAGGTGGCACAGAATCACAACCAGCTCCACGACCAACTACTAAGACTGGAGCAGCAAATCCTGTGAGCAACTGACGTTCTTCAGCGACGCCGCAGAGGTGTGTGTTGACTGAATCCCACCAGGTCACCGAACTCGACCTAGCAGCTCACCTAAGCCTCTCACACGGCCCCATGACTCTCCTCACCCTCATCAAGGTCACAGTGAAGATGTGCCTAAAGGCAGACACTTCAGGAGGCTGGGGGCACTAGAGACCAGCCTACATTTCCTAAATTGCTGGCCTGATTTCTTTCAGGCCCTCACATGTACTTTTTCATTAGGCTGTGTGTCCCAACTTCTGGAGGCAGGAAGAGATGGCCCTCCATAACCAACTAGATGGCTCCATGAACAAAGAGGGCTGCTCTATTCACTGACAGCACATGAGTGTGAACTCAAGAAAGTTGCAACCAGCTTGGTTAGTTTAGTTAGTTACAATTATAGACATGATTTTAAAATGTCCAGACAAGGTCCCAGATAAGTGCAGCCATATCCACCTGCAGACCATGTGCCTTGGACCCTGCCATTGAACCTGAGCAAAGGCAGCGGGCAGAGGCTGCCATAAAGGCACGGAGACTGCGGTCAGCATTAAGTGACTGCCACACCATTACCTGTGTTGATGACAGCAAAAAAGAAACAGAGCAGCCAAGTTTAAGCCAATGTGCTCTCAAGACAGCTAGGATCGGCAGCAAACCTCCGAAACACTGCCACTGGGCAGTGGGCAGAGAGTGGAAGTAAATGAAGGTTACAGACCAGTCTTTCAAGCAACCACAAACCAGACACTCACAGCAATACTGTTAGTGCACTGCTGAATGTAAAAATCCTATTTTAGAAGTCATGAAAGTTTGCAGGTAAAGTTAACTTTAAAACTCAGAAGAAAATCACAAATGTACCCAAGAGCCTCTTAAACTCTTACATTAAAGTGACAGTTGCTTTTAATTCTTACCCAGCCAAAGTTATTTTTGGTGGTGGTCCTGGAAGAGTTGATCCTGAGGGGAAAGCAGAACCGTTGATTGCAGATGGTAAGGCTCCACTGTCAAGCTGTGTAAAGTCAAAGGCAAGCATAATTTGAATTAGTATACATTTTAAAAGTTTATTATACCTTCTCCCTCCCACCCCAGATATAGACAAAAATGATTTTCTTCTGGAAGTTTATACCACGATCCCTTTACAACAACATCCAGGCCTTATTATCACCATGGTTCTGCTAACACCTGAGAGGGTTCCAGCCAAGGGTTTCAGTAGAAGTGAGAGGAGTCCAGCCCCAGTCACCTCACCCACCAGACCACAGGATGCCCTGGGGCGAGAAAGCCTGACTGTGGTCAAAGACTGAAAACAGGCCAAGGACTCAGGGCCAAGCCACCTACAAGCTGACAAGCGGTTCACACGGCTGTCAGTCGGTTGTCCAGTGTTATTGCAATGGACATCTTTTTCACTTTTATGAACTACAAATTCGGAAATAAATTTAATAACATATTTCTATAAACTAAACATGTTCTTTGATTATTATTATGTTCTTAGTTTAACACAAGAGATCTTGACATTTGAAATCTCATTGGCAACCATTACTTTCTCATCTAATCATAAAAAATTTTGTAATCAATTTTAACAAATTCAAAACCAGTGTCCTAATCTCTGCATTATCCATGTCCTTTGCTTTTTGGTTCTCATGTTCTTTTATTGTATATTATCCATTCACATGGCTTACAGGGAAAGGAAAGGGTAGCAAAATCAACGCTGACCTTTATTTTCTTAAAAGAAGCTTGAAGAAATTTCAACTGTTGAATAAGTTTAGATTTTGAAATTATTTGTGTATATCACAAACATCCTATCCTTGTCCCTTCCTCCCTGAAAACTTGAAATTTAAAAATAAGCTTTATTTAAGAAACATAGTTTTGGAATTTCCTGGCAGTTTGGTGGCTAGGACTCTGTACTTTCACTGCTAAAGACCTGAGTTTGATTCCTGGTCAGGGAACTTGCCTGGCGGCTCAGACGGTAAAGCGTCTGCCTACAATGTAGGAGACCCGAGTTCGATCCCTAGGTCGGGAAGATCCCCTGGTCGGGAAGATCCCCTGGAGAAGGAAATGGCAACCCACTCCAGTACCCTTGCCTGGAGAATCCCATGGATGGAGGAGCCTGGTGGGCTGCAGTCCACGGGGTCGCAAAGAGTCAGACACGACTGAGCGACTTCACTTGCAGGGAACTAAAATCCCACAAGCCACTCAGTGCAGTCAAAAAAAAAAAAAGAAGCATGATCTTGGGAAAACACAATTTATCTATCATCCTTTCTCTCTTCTGCTTCTTTTATCATTGTGTGTAATCATTCCCTGATGGGCCCTGAAGACACTGAGAAACCACCCAGGGTCCAACTCCTTCATTACAAATCCCCCACCACAGTCTCACAGGGAGTCACCACCAGAACCACCCTCGTGGGTCTTGAGAGCTGGGAGGCTCTGTGTTCCTCTCCCCCTGCTTTGCTAGAGGGAAGTGTTCACCAGTGACTGCAACTGTTTTTTTTACAGTCACCCAGACACCCAATTATTGGGCCCACACCTCCTCATGGCAGTCCATGAGGAGTAGACTTCTCTGGACTTTTGCCTTCTTTTGAGGAAGTGATTTAACAGTTCTTGAGGTTGAGATGATTCTCAGAATAAACCAGATATAATTTCTCTCTCTTTTGCTTATTTATTTAGCCTCAAAGTAAAGCAGAGAAAAAGAGATGTCTTTTAAGTAAGATGTTTCCTGTCGCGTTCCACTTCCTCCTGCTCTCCCCTCTTGCTTGCTCCACCCTTGCCCCATCGGCCTCCTGACTGTCTCCACAGCCCACTGGACCCAGACTGTGAGTGCTCCTCGCCATGCCTGAAAGGCTCTTCCACGTGACAGTCACATGGTTCACCTCTTCCTCTCTCTCAAGACTTTGCTCGAGTGTCACCTTCTCAGTGGCGCCAACACTGACCACCTTGCTTAAACTTGCCACCTGCCTTCCTCCTCAAACCCCCACCTCCAGTGCCCTGCCTCTGCTCTCCTAGCATACAGTTTAATTTATTTATTTATTAGGTTTGCTTATTGTCTGTCTCCCACACTGAAATGTAAACTGTGGGAGGGCAGAGTCATCTGTTTTGCTTTGATTTGTTTTGGGGGGTTCACTTAATATTGGCTCACTGATGTAACCCAAGTGCTCAGGCATGCTGCCCTATTGAAGGCCACCCTCTATGAAGGCCTGATACATGTTAGCTTTGCTCCAGCCCTCAGTCCACAGATATAACCAAGAATTACAAGATCTCTGCTCTATGGAGCTTGTATTCCTGTGGGTGGATACAGGCAAACAAACAGACTGAAGAACGCAAGACAGTCACAGTGTGTGCATAATCAAACAGGCACTGTGACAGAGAGTGGCATCTACACTGGGGGCGTATGCAGAGAATCAAACAGGCGCTGTGACAGAGAGTGGCGTCTACACTGGGGACGTACAGAAGGCTCTTCTGGAGAGGGGACATTTTACATCAAGACTTAAGGAAAAGAGTACATTTGTCTTATATTTAATCTATGCACATTATGGTGTAATCATAAAAGTATTTTAAACTAAAGAGCATTTTCCTGATGTGGACAAAGGTGGGAAATAAGTATTCTAGACCAAGTGAGGGGTACGTGCTGATGGGTGTCAGGACCACAAAGGACACACTCAGCGAATGGGGCAGAACTGGGGTCCAGAGGCCTAGGAAGGCCAGGTTGTCTCACAGAGCCGGCAGAGAAGGCGGTCTTAGACTCACTCTGCTACTCCCAGTGCCTAACGTGGGGTGAAGGTGTTGGATACTTGGTTTAACCACTGATTGTAAAACAGAGGATAAATATACTTTCTGAGTAATTCAAACTTCAACAATTGAAATTTCAAGAGACAATAATACCCTATTGTATTTTTTTTATTAAAGCAATAACTCACTTGTTGTGTAATGAGATTTAATTTTGCTGGTACTGGCAAAAATCTTCCTACTAAAGTAGTCATGGGTTTAGGGACATCTGTAAGGAAGACAATTACAATTAATTGATAGCATATATTGTTCCTTTTCCACTTGCACATGGAATAAAGTACAAAAATGATAATGTATCATGAGTTTAACATGTGCAAAGTCATTTACACTTCTCTTGATCCTATTTATGTTTTCTATAAAACCTTTCTGGTCAATGTTTTCAGCTTGGGTTTTTTTGTTTGTTTGTTTTTACTTATTACACCTTTTTTCTTTGTCATAATGCTACTTTACTTGAGCTTCCGGGATGTTATGCTAAAAAATGTCGCTGCCCAGGTTCCTAAACTCTGTGCCACGGTGCCCTTGAGTGCTGCAGCACTCACCAGGGAGGCTGTAGATACGTCTCATTTTCACAGAAAGCAGAGCGCCCCCTGTGGGACGACACACGGGCCACCTTCAGTTTGTGTGTGCTCTTCCTCAGGTACTGATTTGATGGCATGTGAATACTTACCAGGCTATTGGGAGCAACTACTTAAGATTGGAGCTGATACTGTATTTCTTTGGCCTAAGCGCGCCATGAAGAACACCCGTGAGACACTACGGTCCCTGTCAAATTCCGTGTTTGAACTGGAGTGACAGAAGTCTCCTGATTGCCCACCTACTGAAGGCTTGTGCCTCCTTTGAGTGGTGTTTCCTTGAGATTTACGTAACTGAATGCATCTATTTCACGGTGATATTTAATGTGTACACAGTGACAAAGGAAACTAGGCTGGGGGCTGAGCAGTTATGATGATATGACAAGGACATAGATGAGGAGAGCATTATGTAAATCTTCCTTCTGGGGATGATCTAAGGCATTAGGATTTTGTCGTGTTCCAGAAGGAAGGGAATTGGAAAAGAAGCCTTCTCTGCCTGTGTAGAGGATCAGAGGCAGCTCTGACCCACAGGGACTGGAGCCAGAAAACCCATGGCTGGTGTGCAGGAAAGTGCTCCTGGAGGTGCTTTGCATCATAGAAAAGTAAATGCCTTAGGGGCATGTTATCTGTCCCTGGATAAGGAGACTATCAGGATGGAATAGCAGTTACATTCTGTCTTTTTGCCCTGGGTTCCAAAGGCTCACTGGAATGGCATCAGGACTTAATATTGACTTAAATTATGACAAGGTCAGTGAATCATATGATAACGAAATATTCTGGTTAATTCAAGCTTTAGGGTAACACAATTATGTGCATAGTACACACAGATGCCCAGTTTTGAGTATTAGTGTCTAACTTTTGTAAACACAATCTTAAAACTATGTCATTTGACCTTCCTTTAATCATTCATGAGTCATTTGATGGTAATCAAGTAGTTATAGATTATTCATTATTATTGCACCAGTTTAAAGAAGTTTCTGAATAAATCAACGGCAGATAAGTCAGCATTTGATAGTTATTTCAGAACCCATGATGATGAAAGCGGAGTGCTGGTTCTCCTTGACTGCATTAAAACATTTACATTAAAATGTGTACAATTTTTGCCACATCTGAACAGTCAACCCACTGCCTAATCTGGGAAAGTTTGTTTCAACCCAGTTACCTCTGGCCACACCACTCATGGGTACAAGTAGTTGCCTATTAGGATCACAAAGCTCTCTACAGATAGCAGAAGGAGAGGACAGCTATCTAAGAATTCGAGATAGTCAGAACAATGTACATGAATTAACCTATAAAGATATATTTTTCTAGTCTTAACTCACTAATATGGGCTGTAGGTTGCCAAATTGCCTAACTGCCTATTTGACTTTCACTCTGTATACACATTCACAAACATATTCACTTACCAACTTCCATGTGATATATGACATATTTTTCTATTAATTTACTTTGTACCTGACTGTAGATAATTATTTTGGTCTTGATACTGAGGAACCAAATGAAGTGCTTGTAGTTCTCTTGCGCCAGAACTATCTATACACAGCATTTGTGTGCCCCCTTTCAACTGACATATCACCTAAAATGAAAAATAATGATCAGGCTCCATTTTTAAAAAGATATCCAGTAATATGAATCTAAGTAAACTTAAATCCAAGAACACAGTTTTAATGCACAATTTAAGTTTTAATGGAAAATGGTAAACTATAGATATATTCTCACTTATTTACTCTACAATAACATGCTCTCTGGAGGGACCACAAGGCAAAAAAATTCCTGGGGAAACGTCTTGTGAGGTGTGTTCAGTGTGTTAAGAGAAGTTCCTGCTCACACCTGTCTCTACAGGTATAGGCTTAGGGTAGGGAACAGGTGACTATGAACCAGAGCTTCTGTCCACCTGTCCAGGTACTCCACGGTCTTCAGGAATGGAGAGAGTGTGCTGATTTGCCTAACCTGGCCCCACTGAAATCCAGTTAACCATAGGAAGGGCTTTGTCCCCCTGACTCTATCTCTGTAGCTGGTCAACTACTTAGAATAATCTTTAATTTTATGACAGTTGTTCTCTCCTTCCACATGCACATGTTATTATTTAACATTTAATGTGTTTTTAAGATACCCATTTATTTCATTTCCTACAAGTACAGTTTAGAAAGTTTAATCCAAGTACTGGAAAATTCCAAGAAACCATGTCAATCTTTCTGGGCCTGACCAGTACCCTCAGATCGCCTAGTTGGATTCTGACCATATATAAATCCCCAGCAAGCCTGGTGAGTCAGCCAGTCCACCACACCAGTCAAGCCAAGCATGGACTCGGCCCTCCTCTGGGCAGCCCTGTCCATGGCAGTGCGGCATGAACATGAAGGTGAGAGGAGTCACTGTCTCTCACCGCACATAGCTTCTAATTCTGATGGTAAAATCGCAAATACCCAGAGAAACTACGGTTTCTGTTGTTAGGTTGCCTTTGGGTTTCCTAGACAGGAAAACCCAAATAAGCTTAAAGGATCGATGTTACCAAAATAACACACATACAGCCTACATTAATGAGGTGCTGATCGCCAGCTCACACCTTCAGATCATCCTGACACTGGATAAGAGGCCAGCATTCATGTTCCATTGGAATTTTCTTTGTATTTAGAGGATAATTATAGCCACACACGCACAGGTGCACAGATGGGCTGAGTGGACTGTCCAGGCCTCTGCCTATTGCACAATTCTGGACTCCTGAGGGACACAATCCTGTCCCTCCTGTGAGCATTCTAACATTACTCAGGAGTCTGGTGTAATCGGAAGAGTTCTCATCCTGTTCACCTGATCTAAGTGTCCTAGAAAAGCTCTGCTCATTCTCAAGTATTTTCCAGTTAAAGTACACACCTTAGGTTTAAGGTCTCCTTTCTTGGAATAGAGAGCTGATGGTGGGGACAGCAATTGGTTCTTTGGACCTTTTGCCGAATCAATGCTTGGGGCTGGATTCCCTGGTTTCCCTCCCTTTTTGGTCCTCAACACACCACTTACAAGTAGACTATGCAACATCTCTGTTTTCTGATCCATAAAATGTAGGTAAAAATGTCTACCCTACAGAGTTTGTCTGTATTAGTAGCTCAGTCGTGTCTGACTCTTTGTGACTCCATGGACTGTATCCTGCCAAGCTCCTCTGTCCATGGGATTCTCCAGGCAAGAATACTGGAATGGGTTGCCATTTCCTTCTCCAGGGGCTCTTCCCAACCCAAGGATCAAATCCAGATCTCCCGCGTTGCTGGCAGACTCTTTACTGTCTGAGCCACCAGGGCAGTTGATAGATTAAATAAAACGACAAACACGCGAACCTATCACATAAACCACAAATGTTACTGATTCCTATCTTACTTGAGTGTTAGTTGGTAGGAGGGATTTGGAGGCAGGCAGGGAGGAAAGCAGCTTCTGCCCTGCAGCCACAGAACCGCAGCTGCCCCCTCCCACCAGCATGCCAAACCACACAGGTCAGCAGCTGCTCCTTTCCTGGGCCAACCCTTGGGTCTGCCTGGACTGAGGTGACTTACGGCTTCTCTCTTTAGTGAATACAGCAGTGTCCTAATCTTTGATTTGCTAAGATCGAGTAGAAGAGAATCTTAGATGTGAAGGAAACATTAGAAAGACTCTAATTATATCCCTCTTTTCATAGATAAGACAATCAAAAATGCTGACTCGACAAGTAAACAGAATGCAAAGCAATGACTGAAAATATTTTACTGTTGACTTAGTAATGATAAGGGTCAAACATTTAACATCATGTTAGTCAGACACATTTTCTTTGGCATAATTACCATTGGGTTAGAGTCTTTCTTATGAGAGCAACCAGAGGCATCCTCTGCTCCTTGAGATGATGGGAACTTGCAACATGACTCCTGGGCCAGAGGATGTTGGAAGGTTGCTTCATCCAGATTGTTACTTGTGATAGAACCACCTGCTTCCTTGATTTCAACCTGAAAAAGTAAACGTTATCTTAGAAATCACATTGTGGACACTGCACTTTATTTACAGTTGCATAATATAGAAAATTCTTTGTAGAAGTTACATTTTTGAAGTAAAGAACATTCTTTTGCTTAGCATCCTCTCTTCCTCAGTATTAATTCATCCTCTGGGGCGACAAGTCATCTGACCATCCTGGCTGGGGATCGAGAACACCAGAGATCAGGACCATCTGCCCATGAGGTGTGGGGATGTGACTTCGATGTAACCCTCTTGCTGTTTGAAAAACATGGTGTGGGTAATCTGAGAAGATTCTGTGATTGGTCAGCTCCCCCTTGAGCTTCTAGACAACCCTCTACTACAAAAGAGCTGGCTGCCTCTTGGGAACTTCCTTAAAATCGCCTAAAATGCTTCTCCTTAATCATCATTCTCAGAGCACGCTCATTAAATTGTATTAATGTTCTAGTCTGTTTTGCCTTTTCCTCAAGAAGCCAGACATCTTTGCTGATGTTTTAATGATATTATATTGTAACTTGGAGCTTCCCAGGTGCCCTTATGGTAAAGAATCCTCCTGCCAATATAAGAGACATAAGAGATCTGGGTTTCCCTGAGTCGAGAAGATCCCCTGGAGGAGGGCATGGCAACCCATTCCAGTATTCTTGCCTGGAGAATCCTATGGACAGGGGAGCCTGGCGGGCTACAGTCCATGGGGTAGCAAAGGGTGGCGGGACGTGACTGAAGCAATTTAGCACACATGCACATAACTTACAATGTATTTATAGTAATGTTTATAATTAAATAGTAGAGCTTCCCTCACTGAATGGTAGAACGATAATTAACATGAAAACTATGAGGGTAGAGAATAACTGCCAGCTTTGTTTTTTAAGCTATCTTCTGCAACAACTCAGCGACACATCAGCAAAAGTACCAAAACTAGGGAGAAACATCAATGATGTCATTGAAAGTCAATGGAATTTAAAAAACTAAGTAGTCTCGATGCTTTAAAAAAAATACCACTAAAGTGTTTCAAAAAAAAAATTACCATTTAAAGTGTTTCAAAACTATAATTATATATATATAGTTTATGTATAGTATATATAAATATATTATAATGTATATAACATGTGTACACCCATGGTGGATTCATGTTGATGTATGGCAAAACCAATACAATATTGAAAGTAGTTAGCCCTCAATTAAAATAAATAAATTTATATTAGAAATTTATGATAATAGTATAATAAATATAAATATAATATATAAAGTACGTAATAAATATTATATACTATATTAATATTAATTAT
>NW_011494652.1:3472047-3478665 GCF_000754665.1 Bison bison bison | reverse complement strand
TGATTATATATAATATATATTATATAATATATATAATAAATGTAATATATACTAATTTAATTATATTAATATATATTGTTATATTAATATATTATTATATATTTTTTAAGTGCTTCTTTAAAATGTGATATGTAAGGAGATCAGGAAATAGCAGTCAACCCACAATTTATATGGTCTCTCCCCCTCCTTAACCTCCACCTGCACAGACTGCCTGTTAGAGAGCACAGGTGAATTTTCCCAAAGGCCAGGAGGCAGATCATAAAGTCCTTCAAAGAAGATGGTGATTCTGAGGTAACATTCTGAAGACCTTCTGTAAAATCACAACAGAGACAACTATCTTTCCAAGTGTGGGTCTGACTCAGACTTGAAGATCATCTAAGTTAAAATCTGGGATCCAAACAATTAATTATTTTCATGGACTGGCAAATCCCCTAGCACAGCAGACTAGTATCTAGGTAGAAATTTTTTTTAAGATATAGGAAAGTTTAGCAATATTTCAAGTTATAACTTTTTTTAGACATTTCAAATTTTACAGAAATGTAGAATTTTTCAATTTTCTCTGCTTTCTGCTTTGGGGAATTTGTCATGTACATGTCATCAAAGTTTAGATTTTGGTTTTTAGGGAAGAATAATTTTATTTTTTAAATGATCAAGGCTTAGATTTAACTTGCTGCTGCTGCTGCTGCTAAGTTGCTTCAGTCGTGTCTGACTCTGTGTGACCCCAGAGACGGCAGCCCACCAGGCTCTCCTGTCCCTGGGATTCTCCAGGCAAGAACACTGGAGTGGGTTGCCATTTCCTTTTCCAATGCATCAAAGTGAAAAGTGAAAGTGAAGTCACTGAGTTGTGTCCGACTCCTAGTGACCCCATGGACTGCAGCCCACCAGGCTCCTCCATCCATTTGATTTGCCAGGCAAGAGTACTGGAGTGGGGTGCCCTTGCCTTCTCCAGATTTAACTTATTTCCCTGTAATTAACAGATACTTATATAGTAAATACATCAGTTCCTCAATCCCATGCAACTGATACTTGGACTAGTTATAGTATAGTAAAACCCTATTTTTACAAAATAAACAGAGGTCAATATGTGGAAATGAATTTCTAGAAAAAGGAAATTAGCGACTGACCCTGAATATTTACTGAAAAATAATTCCATTCTGTTTAAATGATAAACATGTTTGTGCTAAATCTTTTTCATTTTATTAATAAATTTGGACTGTCAGAATCATGTGACTCAGATGGTAAAGAATCTGCCTTCAATGTGGGAGACCTGCGTTTGATGCCTGGGTTGGGAAGATCCCCTGGAGAAGGGCATGGCAACCCACTCCAGTATTTTTGCCTGGAGAATCCCATGGACAGAGGAGCCTGGTGGGCTACAGTCCAAGGGATGCCAAAGAGTCAGACATGACTGAGCGACTAACACTTGGAATTTGTCAATAAAATTAAAAAAAAAAAAAAAGAAATATCATCCAAGTAGTCCCTCCTTTATTTTGCTAAAGTTGAGTTACATTAAAAGAGAAATTACCATTTTAATGAGCTAATTCCCTTCCCGTTCTGGTGAACACTGAGTCCACTGGGCACAGGAAGGGAACTGCACTTGGACCAACAGGTAAAGGTGCTGGGACACAAGTTTGGCCTGGTAGCAAGATGGAATGTCCGACACTTCAAGCCATCTCAAAAAGATTCCGAGAAAGACCTCTGCGCTGACTGAAGTCTGGAGGAACAAGATGTGCTCTCTGGTTTCTCCAGGCCTCAGCCTCTCTTCCCCAACTTTCCTGTGCACTAAGGAGCAGAAAACAGGAATCTAAGCTCCTGCTGCTACGGTTTACGATATACAAAGTCAGGTTCCAGCCATCTTAATACCAACTCAAAAATGTTCCACACAGGCTTAATTTATAACTTACTAAAATTAGTGGTTGAGTAATCTAATTTTCCAAACTAGATACTTTTGGGGGGCCAGTACACATTTCCTTGGAAATCCTTTTCTTCCTTTAAAAATTGATTTTTTAGTTTCAGCAAAAATAAAACAGAAAATGGGAATTCCCTGGTGGTCCAGTGGTGAGGACTTTGTGCTTTCACCACCCAAAGCCCAGGTTCAAAGTAAATAAATAAGAACAAAGCAGAAAATTACTAGTGGTTATCCACAGCAAAATAGGGTAGCTGGCTGACAATTAGCATGAATTCATATAGACTCTGATTTATATTACATACACTTGAGGAACAGCTACTTACTAACAGAGGGAAGCTCTAACACCGTGATTTCACAGCTCACCAAACACAAGTACTAACTGTAAGTCCTACCTAGCAGTGAGTCCTAGCTGTGGAAAATTCTTAAAGAGATGGGAATACCAAACCACCTTACCTGCCTCCTGAGAAATCTGTACGTAGGTCAAGAAGCAACAGAACTGGACATGGAACAAAAGACTGGTTCCAAATTGGGAAAGGAGTATGTCAAGGCTGTATATTGTCACCCTGCTTATTTAACTTATATGTTGTATCATGCTAGATGCTGGGCTGGATGAAGCACAAGCTGGGATCAAGACTGCCAGGAGAGATATCAATAACCTCAGATACAGAGATGACACTACCCTTATAGCAGAAAGCAAAGAACTAAAAAGCCTCTTGGTGAAAGTGAAAGAGGAGAGTGAAAGAGTTGGCTTAAAGCTCAACATTCAGAAAGCTAAGATCATGGCATTCAGTCCCGTCATTTCAAGGCAAATAGGTGGGGAAACAATGGAAACAGTGAGAGACTGTTGTTTTGGCTCCAAAATCACTGCAGATGGTGACTGCAGCCATGAAATCAAAAGACGTTTGCTCCTTGGAAGAAAAGCTATGACCAACCTAGACAGCATATTAAAAAGCAAAGACATTACTTTGCCAACAAAGGTCCATCTAGTCAAAGCCATGGTTTTTCCAGTAGTCATGTACAGATGTGAGAGTTGGACTATAAAGAAAGCTCAGTGCCGAAGAATTGATGGTTTTGAGCCATGGTGTTGGAGAAGACTCTTGAGAGTCCCTTGGACTGCAAGGAGATCCAACCAATCCATCCTATATTCATTGGAAGGACTGATGCTGAAACTCCAATACTTTGGCCACCTGATGCGAAGAACTGACTCACTGGAAAAGACCCTGATGCTGGGAAATATTGAAGACCAGAGGAGAAGGGGATGACAACAGATGAGATGGTTGGATTACATCACCAACTTGATGGACATGAGTTTGAGCAAGCTCCAGGAGTTGGTGATGGACAGGGAAGCCTGGCATGCTGCAGTTCATGGGATTGCAAAGAGCCAGACATGACTGACTGATCTGAGCTATGAATTAGAACCCTTATAAATCTAAAGGGGAAAATATGTAAAAGGCCAGTGCATGAAAACTCACTGCACTTGTTTTCACAGACACTAGGGCTTCTTTCCTAAAGCTGCTTTTAAAACTTTGTAGGGACTTCCCTGGTGATCCAGTGGTTAGGCCTCCCACTTCCATAGCAAGGGGCACAATTTGATCCCTGCCTGCAGAACTAAAAAAAAAAAAAAAAATTCTAGTTGCTTCCCTTCTCTTTTGTTTTTTAATCCCTGCTGGGTCAGGCCATGTATTTTTTGTTTTTTAAATATTTATTTGGCTGCACGAGTTCTTAGTTGATGCACATGGTATCTTCGATCTTCCTTGCAGAATGTGGGATCTTGGAATCTTTAGTTGTGGCATGTGGGATCTAGTTCCCTGGCCAACGATTGAACCAAGGTCCCCTGGATTGAGAGTGTGAAGTCTTAGCCACTGGACCACCAGGGAAGTCCCTGAGTCAGGCCAGATCTTACCTAGGGATGAAGGACCTAATTCACCATCAGCGAGGATGCTTGGCTGGCTGATGCATCTCGCTTCAGCAAGGGATGCGCCTTGTTGGGCATGGTGAGTCCAACAGTGATGCTACTGACACAGGAAAAATCGAGGTAAAAGTCCTCCCTCTCTATTGGGGAAGAGGAGCAGGGGGAGCTGTGCGATGCGGATCTTACTGGAATCAAGCGGACACCGGGGTGGGCGGCTCCGTCCCTGGCCCAGGCGCCCAGGGGCACGATGGCAGAGCTCCTGTGCGGGGTGAGCAGGGAGGACAGGAAGTGGACGTTGTAGGCCTGCGGCTGCGGGGCAGAGAGAACGGTGTCTTCCAGGGGGTTGAGCTCTGGGAGGTTCGGGTACTCCCCCAGGAGTCCCTCGTCTTCGTTCTCATCCACCAGCAGCTCCACTTTGACCTTGCTCTGGCAGTCCCCGCCGAGCGCGGGGTTGAACGCGTGCAGCAGGGGCTCTTTGGGATCCGCTGGGCCCAGGTACGCATCCTTGAAGACGTGAAAATCGTCTTCCTCGTGCTTTATCGCCACCGGAGTTTTCAGGGGAAGGTTTTCAGGAACAAACTGACTCTCGGCACTGAAGAGGTCTGTCACCATCTCGTCTTCGGGGCTGGACATGCTGCCCAGCAGAGGGGCGTCTTCCATGGCCACTGGGGGCGTCGAGGCCCGGGCATCGCCCCGCACCTGCAACGACGCGGCCCGGTCAGCGGCGGCCCCCAGAGGGCCCTGCAGCCATTCCGGGGGGCCCGCGGCTCCTAGGATCTGATGCGATCGCCCGCCACTCCCAGGGTCTGGTCTGGGGGTACCGCCGCCCCCGGAATCTGACCGGGGGCCCCGACGCCCCCAAGTTCTGATTCGGAGGGCCCGCCGCTCCCAGGGGCTGACAAGGAAAGGGTCTTGCGGGATGACACGGGGAAGGGTCCCGCCGTTCCGGAGGGACCGACGGGGTCGCGGCCCGCCGCTCCCAGGGACTGGCCTGGGGGTGCCACCGTCCCAGGCGAGGACGACCGGAGAAGGGCTCCCTGCTGGCCCGACGGGCTGACAGGAGCGGTGTCCCGTCGTTCTCAGAGGAATGACGGAGGCAGGGTCCCGCCGTTCCCCAAGGGGCTGACTTGGAGGTCCCGCCGTCCCCGACAGGGACGAAAGGAGAGGGGGGGTCCCTCCGCCCCCTCGAGGCTGACTCGGGGCCCACGGTCCCCCTCCCGTTTGCAAGCCCGAGACCGGGCCCGGGACCGCGGGGAAAGCTGGCGTGTCAGGCGCTGGAGGGGTTCCCCGTCAGGTCTCCTCAGACGACGTACCTGGGCCCGCGGGAGCTGTCAGAGCACCTAGCGCAAATGTGGGGCGAGGCGGGGCCAGCCGTTGGGTTGGCCGTTGGGAGGAGGCGTGGCCAGGGGCAGGGCGGGGCTCGCGGCGATGGGCGTGGCAGGGGCGGAACACGTGGCCTAGGTGGTGAGAGGGTGGGACGCGTTGGGGGTGAGGTGTGAAGGCCGGGAGCGGAAGTGAGTGGGGCGGGGCCGATCAGTGGGAGGGAATAAGCCAGAACTGTGGAAGGGCACGTGGAGGGCTGGAGGGTGGTGTTGGGCTGGGGCCCGGGACCCGCCAGTTGAGGTAGACAGGGCGGGACACTACCGGACCAGCAGCTCTTGGCTCAGGTGGGGAAACTGAGGCCAGTCCGAGGCAGTGACTTCAGACCCCTAGACTTCACCACATACGTTTCCGCCCGGCCACAGAACACCGCAAGTGGGTGGAAGGCCAGGGGTCCGCACAGGCAGGTAGGTTCCCAGCCCAGCGTGCACTTGAGGTCCGTGGTGCTGGAGCTCCAGATGAAGACTAGGCGTTCCTTGTCGACATAAGCGACCCAACGCTGATGATGTTCTGGGGAAGAGGGAGGTGGTCAAGACCTAGAACTAACACACACAACCACATTAACACAACGCAAACTTAGGGTGGGTGGTGAGCTAAACACACCTTCTTCATCAAGAAAGGAGGTGGGGAGGGGTGGGAGATGAGGAGAAAGGAGAGGGGGGGATATATGCAGAGAGTAACATGGAAACATACACGACCATATGTAAAATCAGCTCAGTTCAGTGGCTCAGTCATGTCCGACTCTTTGCGACCCCATGAATCGTGGCACGCCAGGCCTCCCTGTCCATCACCAACTCCCAGAGTTTGCTCAAACTCGTGTCCAAAGAGTCGGTAATGCCATCCAGCCATCTCATCCTCTGTCATCCCCTTCTCCTCCTGCCCCCTTCTCCTCCTGCCCCCAGTCCCTCCCAGCATCAGAGTCTTTTCCAATGAGTCAACTCTTCACATAAGGTGGCCAAAGTATTGGAGTTTCAGCTTTAGCATCATTCCTTCCAAAGAACACCCAGGACTGATCTCCTTTAGGATGGACTGGTTGGATCTCCTTGCAGTCCAAGGGACTCTCAAGAGTCTTCTCCAGCACCACAGTTCAAAAGCATCAAATTCTTCAGCACTCAGCTTTCTTCACAGTCCAACTCTCACATCCATACATGACCACAGGAAAAACCATAGCCTTGACAAGACGACCTTTGTTGGCAAAGTAATGTCTCTGCTTTTCAATATGCTATCTAGGTTGGTCATAACTTTCCTTCCAAGGAGTAAGCATCTTTTAATTTCATGGCTGCAATCACCATCTGCAGTGATTTTGGAGCCCAGAAAAATAAAGTCTGACACTGTTTCCACTGTTTCCCCATCTATTTCCCATGAAGTGATGGGACCAGATGCCATGATCTTTGTTTTCTGAATGTTGAGCTTTAAGCCA
>NW_011494652.1:3471562-3471947 GCF_000754665.1 Bison bison bison | reverse complement strand
AGTGTGTGAGATGAGTGCAGTTGTGCGGTAATTTGAGCATTCTTTGGCCTTGCCTTTCTTTGGGATTGGAATGAAAACTGACCTTTTCCAGTCCTGTGGCTACTGCTGAGTTTTCCAAATTTGCTGGCATATTGAGTGCAGCACTTTCACAGCATCATCTTTCAGGATTTGAAATAGCTCCACTGGAATTCCATCACCTCCACTAGCTTTGTTCGTAGTGATGCTTTCTAAGGCCCATTTGACTTCACATTCCAGGATGTCTGGCTCTAGGTGAGTGATCACACCATCATGATTATCTTGGTCATGAAGATCTTTTTTGTACAGTTCTTCTGTGTATTCTTGCCACCTATTCTTAATATCTTCTGTCTTCTGTTAGGTCCATACC
>NW_011494652.1:3470847-3471462 GCF_000754665.1 Bison bison bison | reverse complement strand
AGTGATGGGACCAGATGCCATGATCTTTGTTTTCTGAATGTTGAGCTTTAAGCCAACTTTTTCACTCTCCTCTTTCACTTTCATCAACAAGCTTTTTAGTTCCTCTTCATTTTCTGCCAAAAGGGTGGTGTCATGTGCATATCTGAGGTTATTGATATTTCTCCTGGCAATCTTAATTATAGCTTGTGCTTCCTCCAGCCCAGCGTTTTCATGATGTAATCAGCAAATAAGTTAAATAAGCAGGGTGACAATATACAGCCTTGACATACTCCTTTTCCTACTTGGAACCAGTCTGTTGTTCTGTGTCCAGTTCTAACTGTTGCTTCTTGACCTGCATATAGGTTTCTCAAGAGGCAGGTCAGGTGGTCTGGTATTCCCATCTCTTTCAGAATTTTCCACAGTTTATTGTGATCCACACAGTCAAAGGCTTTGGCATAGTCAATAAAGCAGAAATTGATGTTTTTCTGGAACTCTCTTGCTTTTTCCATGATCCAGCGGATGTTGGCAATTTGATCTCTGGTTCCTCTGCCTTTTCTAAAACCAGCTTGAACATCTGGAAGTTCACGGTTCACGTATTGCTGAAGCCTGGCTTGGAGAATTTTCAGCATTACTTTA
>NW_011494652.1:3470284-3470552 GCF_000754665.1 Bison bison bison | reverse complement strand
GAAAAGGATATCTTTTTTGGGTGTTAGTTCTAAAAGGTCTTGTAGGTCTTCATAGAACCGTTCAAATTCAGCTTCTTCAGCATTACTGGTTGGGGCATAGGCTTGGATTACTGTGATATTGAATGGCTTGCCTTGGAAACGAACAGAGATCATTCTGTCATTTTTGAGATTGCATCCAAGTACTGTATTTGGACTCTTTTGTTGACCATGATGGCTACTCCATTTCTTCTAAGGGATTCCTGTCCACAATAGTAGATATAATGGTCAT
>NW_011494652.1:3469797-3470184 GCF_000754665.1 Bison bison bison | reverse complement strand
CTCTATTTCTTTGATTGATTGCTGAGGAAGGCTTTCTTATCTTTCCTTGCTATTCTTTGGAACTCTGCATTCAAATGCAAATATCTTTCCTTTTCTCCTTTGCTTTTCGGTTCTCTTCTTTCCACAGCTATTTGTAAGGCCTCCTCAGACAGCCATTTTGCTTTTTTGCATTTCTTTTCCATGGGGATGGTCTTGATCCCTGTCTCCTGTACAATGTCACAAACCTCATTCCATAGTTCATCAAGCACTCTATCAGATCTAGTCCCTTAAATCTATTTCTCACTTCCACTGTATAATCATAAGGGATTTGATTTAGGTCATACCTGAATGGTCTAGTGGTTTTTCCTACTTTCTTCAATTTAAGTCTGAATTTGGCAATAAGGAGCT
>NW_011494652.1:3468039-3469697 GCF_000754665.1 Bison bison bison | reverse complement strand
GGACTCTTTTGTTGACCATGATGGCTACTCCATTTCTTCTAAGGGATTCCTGTCCACAATAGTAGATATAATGGTCATCTGAGTTAAATTCACCCATTCCAGTCCATTTTAGTTCGCTGATTCCCAGAATGTCGACATTCACTCTTGCCATCTCCTGTTTGACCACTTCCAATTTGCCTTGATTCATGGACCTACGGAGAAGGCAATGGCACCCCACTCCAGTACTCTTGCCTGGAAAATACCATGGATGGAGGAGCCTGGAAGGCTGCAGTCCATGGGGTCGCTGAGGGTAGGACACGACTGAGTGACTTCACTTTCACTTTTCACTTTCATGCATTGGAGAAGGAAATGGCAACCCACTCCAGTGTTCTTGCCTGGAGAAAACCAGGGACGGGAGAGCCTGGTGGGCTGCTGTCTATGGGGTCACACAGAGTCGGACACGACTGAAGTGATTTAGCAGCTTAGCATGGATCTAACATTCCAGGTTCCTATGCAATATTGCTCTTTACAACATCGGACCTTGCTTCTATCACCAGTCACATCCACAACTGGGTATTGTTTTTGCTTTGGCTCCATCCCTTCATTCTTTCTGGAGTTATTTCTCCACTGATCTCCAGTAGCATATTGGGCACCTACCGACCTGGGGAGTTCCTCTTTCAGTGTCCTATCATTTTGCCTTTTCAAATAGCCAATGGGAATTTGCTGTAGGACTCAGGGAACTCAAACCAGGGCTGGGTAACAACCTAGTGGGGTGGGATAGGGAGGGATGTCCAAGTGGGAGGGGATGTGGGCAAACCGATGGCTGATTCATGTTGATGTCTGGCAGAATTGCGCTTTATACAATACCATGAAGCAATTATCCTTCAATTAAAAATAAATTTATTTTGTTTTTCAGGACTCTGCCAGGGAATTTCTCTGACGAGGAATTGCTACAGGCCAGCAGCTATGGTTGCCTCCCTCTTGTGTTCAACCTCAGGATGTTTCCCTTGGCCAAAAATGCACTAAGTCGTCTCAGGGTTCAAAGCATTCAGCAAGCAGTGGCAAGGCAGATCCACCAGAAGCGGGCACCTGGTTTCCATGACAAGTATGATAATATGCTGTATTAGCTAGTACAGCCACTGTCTGTGTTGCTCTATGGGTATATATGGCAACACAAATCGGAATAGAGTGGAACCCGTCACCTCTTGGCAGAGTCACCTCAACGGAATGGAGAGAACAGTAATCACCCTAGCTGGTTTAATGCTGAATTGTTTCAAAATCAATGCATAATTGATGCCAAGTAAAAGTACTGCGTATCCATTAAAATATGGCTTGTTTAAAGAAATAACGTATACTTGAAACCTTCAAAAAAAGTGAGTAAATTTAAAAATAATAATAATATAAAAAAAGGTGAAAGCTTGTCCTTTAGGCCTCAGTTCTAAATCAGCATCCTTCACAAGCCAGGTATTCTCACCGCCCACCCACCCACACACACACACACACATACACACACGTCTAGGAACCCTGAAGACCCTAGGGTTCTCTTGTTCTTGACTTCCTCCCACTGGGATATTTTTTTAACTGGAGTACAGCTGCTTTCCAATGCTGTGTTAGTTTCTGCCGTACAGTGCGAGTGAATCAGCTGCTTGTACACACACACATCCCCTTCCTCTTGGACC
>NW_011494652.1:3443946-3467939 GCF_000754665.1 Bison bison bison | reverse complement strand
AGAGCACCCAGCTGAGCTCCCTGCACTCTCCGGCAGGTTTTACACGTGGCAGTGCGCATGCCCATCCCAGTCTAATTCATCCTACCTCCCACCCCATGTCCACATGTCCCTTCTCTGCGTCTGTGTCTATTTCTGCACTGCAGGCAAGTTCGTCTGTACCATTTCCCATGACAGCCAGAACCTGGTGGGGTTCCCGCTGTATTCCCAGTGCCTAGAACAGAGCTTAGCATACAGGAGGTGCTCAAGAAGAGCCTTGGAGAAAATGGAAATTCACTGACTGAGCACCTACTCGCTATGTGTCAGCGCTGTTCCAGGCCCCGAGGCACGGGAGAAGATGGAAAACGAACACAGAGCGAAACCCACAGCCCTTCTTAGCAGTAGCCCTTCTCCAACAGAGGTGTGAACCTAGTGAGGTCCACTCTGCCCAACCTGAGGCCTTCTCTGCATATCTTGGCCGGTCACCTTTGTCCCAAGTGCCTGACCTTTAGCCTCCTTATCAGTATAACAAAAGAGACAGAAAGCAGTCCTGTGGTTAATGTTTTTATTAATGGTAACATTCATACTGCGTATCTAAGATTTACATCCAAAAGGGCACCTTATATTTACATGCAATGGCCAGTCCAACATAACAAATTCAGACCACAGCTCTGTTAAGACTATGGCTTGTTCCAAATTAAATTAAATACATGAATACTCTTAACTTCCTGCTTTCAACATGTACAGTACAAACCCAGTCTTCTTCCTTTTAAGGAATATAAAATTGCATTGATGACTGCATGGATTAGTGAAAATTACATTTGAAATATTTAAAACCTGAGAGACAAGCCCAAATAGGTTTGAGTGCTAACATGTCTGCTCTCGAATTCACCCGTGAATCATAATACAGACTGGTCAGTGGTCAACAGTGCATGATTTGGGGGCCCTGGCTTCAACTGGAAGCCACGCCTGGCTGAGTCAGGGGGGCTCCCGTATCCCCCGACGCCCCCCTGACTACATACCACAGATGAACAGGATCTTTTGTTGCTATGGTGGTTAGATGTCCTTTTTTGCTTTTTTGTCTGTTCCCATTTCTGCTTGCTTTTAACAGAAAGAGTCTTTGGCCCATTTAGGGGGGGTTTACATCACAACATGTACACGAATAAAATATGCACATGCCCTGTGGCCAGTGCCTTGCCCCTGCCCCATCGGTTCAGCCTCATCACCAAATCACTGGAGTACAGGACTCTTAGAGACATGAGCCACCAGAACAGAGTGCTCAGAAAAATAAATACATGATTTTAAAAATGGACAGCTAAGCCTGTCATGACAGCCCAGAGGCAGTGGGTCTATTTCACTCCATGATTCTTTCTTTTTGCATTAAATACTGAAGACGATGCAGCGCGTCATCACTTTTTGGTCAATCACTCTTTCGAGCAAGGCACACGCATTGGAAGGGTAGGCTGTGTTAAACTCGGCACCCGTCACCTGCGACATTCTCGGAGGTCGCCGAGATGACCCATCTCCCTCTGTCTCCCTGGAGACGGGAGTGGGTCTCCTCTCTCAGCAGGTGGGACGGCCAGCCCTGACTGCCTGAGGTTCGCTCTTCTCAAGTTTGTTCCTTTCTCAGTGGCCACTGTCCTGTTATCCCTGCTGGCAGGCTGGGTAAGCAGGAATCCGGAAGCATCTACCATGTGTGTTATCCAGACACGCTATCTTCAACCATCACATGCCTTGCTCCCCATTTCTGACACGCGCCCACATCTTTTTTCATAGCTTAACAATGAAGCTTGAGGAAGGCAGTCTGATGGAAGGGAATCCGGCTCACAGCTGCCCTTGTAAGGGGACTGGTCCCTCTGGGACATGGGGACATGACAGGAAAATCCCTACACAGGGATATCCACCCAGGAAATTGAGACGGGAGTGAGACACCCACAATTCCACCCAAAGACTTAAAATAAATCTCTTGCGTGGCCTCCCTTACGCTTAGGGCCTTCTGTTTTAAGGCACCGGGTTTTGAAGACTTCAAACATGGAGAGGCAAAAGCAGATGACCGGACTAGACAGTGAGAGTGACCACAGACAGAACAGATTCCAAATCACAAAGCTTGTCTCGGTTAGTGCGCTGCATGTGCGTCGGCTATTAACTGCTAATATCTGCAACTTAAAAGAGGCTTTTCTCTTGGAAGGAAACAAATGTTTACACTGCTCTGATAAAATTAAATGCCTGTAAGTACCAGGTGTCCAGTGGCAGCCAAGGAAGCGTGCCGGTCTGGTTCCAGCGAGTATGAAGCCACAACCCCACTCATTCCAAAAATCGCTTGTCCCTTAAGGAATGTAAGGTGATGGGAAGACTTTAGGGGGGACTTCATCCAATGTCCCCCAGGTTAGGAGCTGCTTAGAAGGAGTAGGGTTATACTTCACGGTGTGGAGCCTGCTGTCCTAGAAAAGCAAAAACACCAAACCTTCGCTGGAAGGAAACAAATTTTCATCCTGAAATACAGTCAGGATACAGAGCTATTTTTCATTTGGTTTTTCATCAGAAGAACTTCTTTTCCTTCCCAGAAGTGCTAAGAGATTTACTTTTTGGAATTGGGGCTGAACCCGAACAAACTGATGATGTCGGTCATTGCTTCTCTCAGGTTCTTCCCGAAGCGATGCGAATCCTTTCATTTAAAAACAAACAAACAAAAAGAAACTTTATAACGTGGGATTTTTCACATTTTAAACCTTTTCACTTGTAATCTGACTCAAAGAACTAACATTCTTTTTTGCCAGTTCTCTAAGCTTTGACTCAGTGAATCATTAAGTTACAGAGTCTGATGAGATGTTAAGGGTTCATAACGATAACAGCTTACAAAAAAAAAAAAAAAAGATAACAGCTTACGTGTTTGTGTGGCTGTGTTTGTTTTTCTTTTCCACACAGAGCAAATATAAGTCCCCCCTTCCCAGGATGGGAAGTTCTATGCCTCTGCTAATTGTCACACACCTTTTGAAGTTTCCATTAGCTTCCAACACCTTATCTTTCATAGTGAAACAGCTTTAGTAGTTATTTTTAAAATTTAATTCTTATTTTATATTGGAGTACAGTTGTTTTATAATATTGTGTTAACTTCAAGTGTACAGCAAAGTGATTCAGTTATACATGTACATATATATATCCATTCTTCTCCAGATTCTTTTCTATATGGGTTATTATAAAGTACTGAGTAGAGTTCCCTGTGCTATACAGTAGGTCCTTGTTGACTACCTATTTTATATACAATAGTGTGTATCTGTTAATCCCAAACCCCTAATTTATCCTTCCCCACTCCCTTCCCCCTTTGGTAACCATAAATTTGTTTTCTATGTCTGTGAGTCTACTTCTGTTTTATAAATAAGTCCATTTGTATCGTTTTATTTCTACATATAACCAGTAACCATATGATATTTGCCTTTCTCTGACTTACTTCATCCGGGACGGTAATCTCTAGGTCCATCCATGTCGCTGCAAGTGGCATTATCTCATTATTTTTATGGTTGAGTGATTGTCTAGTGTATGTATGTATATGTGTGTGTGTGTGTGTGTGTGTGTGTGTATATCACCTCTTTATCCATTCATCAGTTGATAAACATTCAGGTTGCTTCCATGTCTTGGCTACTATAGACAGTGCTGCTATGAGCACTGGGATGCCTGGTACCTTTTTTCCCTAATGTCAATGCATTACATAAAACACAATAAGCGAGTGAATTCCGAATGTCTCTGTTAAAGGTGATCCTGGTGCTGACTGCCAGGCGACGTACAACGTGGGAAGGTGAGAATATAAGTACGGATTAAATGCGCCGTGCTAGGAAGGAGGTCACGGGTTCCACTTGGAGATCACTGCAGACCGCTGCTGCATTACGTGTGTGAGTTACTTAGCTCATGCACACAGATCTCAAGTCTGTCCTTCAACGCTTCGTGCAAGGAATTGACTTTGCTAAGTCACTTCAGTCGTGTCTGACTCTGCGACCCCATGGACTGTGGCCCGCCAGGCTCCTCTGTCCATGGGATTCTCCAGGCAAGAACACTGGAGTGGGTTGCCATTTCCTTCTCCAGGGGATCTTCCCCACCCAGAGATCTAACCAACACCTCTTAGGTCTCCTGCATTGGCAGGCGGCTTCCTTACCACTAGCCCCACTGTAGGAAGCCAAGCATTCAATGTTACAGAGTCTAAAAGTTGTGGCAGCACTCCAACTTAGTAAGGTTTGAAACCACGGCTACCAGCAAAGATGAAGACTTTCAACCAAATAAGATGAATCCCTTTAAAACTATTAAAATCCTTGTTTTGAAAACATCCCAACCAAGGAAGAATGCATAACTGAATTGAAATTTTCTGTTAAATCAGGGATGTGCCCCCCACCCAAATCCCTTCGAAAGAAAATAGTACAAATACTCCATCCTGGGAAGGGGGGACTTTTGTACTTACCGTCTCAGGACAGGAGAACTTGGAGGATATATGGAAATTGATGAGGTCCTCACCGACGAGAATGTACGACACCCCATAGCCGTCATCAGCAACCTATAGGAAAGCACATTCAAACTGAACTTGGGGGGAATTCCTTGGCGGCCCAGTGCTTAGGGCTCCGCACCCCCACTGCAGGGGACATGGGTTCAATCCCTGGTCGGGAAACTAAGATCCCACATACCATGTGGCATGGTGAGAGAATGAATCAACAGAACCGTGGAAATGAGGCCACGGGAAAAGGGGATTTCGAACCTTTAATGAGAATGCCATTCATACTGGCACGAATAGCCAGTAGGAGCACCTTCAGGGCGGGGTGCTTAGAGCTGAGACAGGCCCGTCCTGCCCCGGCGCTTGCTGCTCTGTGAACTCAGACGCCCGGCCACTTACCGGCCCGAAGCCCCCTCCGCACGACACGTAGTCTGGATTCCTATCCAAATTGAACAGTTCCACCTGCTGTGGAGGGGTCTGGCTGGTGGATAATCTCCAAGGCTCAGCTAAGACCTGGGGAGTTAAACAAGGTGACGTTCTAATGACACTTCCCAGCTCCATCCTCTTCTGTCCCCAAGGAGCCCAGGAGATGAGGAAAGGCTTGCTTGGTGTTTGGACTGTTTCAGACACCAGAAGGCTATGTCCCTGGGGGCCTTGCTGGCTCTGGGGGCAGGGGCTCTTCGGAGAGGGATGGAGCAGGTGAGGATACCCAGACTAGAGAGGCAAACACTGGCTGACGGGGTCTTGGGCAGAAAAGGTGGCGGATACACGGAGTAAGATTTGGAAGGGAGCAGCTGTGTGCTGAGCAGACTGGTATCAGCTCTCCTAAGCTGAGGGTCAAACTTCCAGGAATTTTCCAAGGTGCCTGTTAAACACAGCCACCGTTAAAAAGTTACATTTTATAAACATAAAAGTAAAACAACTATATTAAAAATGAAAGAAGTAAATACTCAAGAGCTCAAGACTTCCCTGGCTATGCAGTCCCTGGGCTCCCACTGCAGGAAGCACAGGTTTCGATTCCTGGTCAGAGCACTAGATCCCACATGCTCTGCAGGGTGGTCAAAAAAAAAAACAAAACACAACCACCTCAGAGCTCATCAGTTCAGTTGATCAGTCGTGTCCGACTCTGCAACTCCATGAATAGCAGCATGCCAGACCTTCCTGTCTACCAGCTCCTGAGCTTACTCAAACTCATGTCCATTGAATTGGTGATGCCATCCAACCATCTCATCCTCTGTTGTCCCCTTCTCCTCCTGCCTTCAATCATTCTCAGCATCAGGGTCTTTTCAAATGAGTCAGTTCTTTGCATCAGGCGGCCAAAGTACTGGAGTTTCAGCTTTAGCATCAATCTTTCAGAGCACATCACTTGATAGTTATTTTAGTACAAGCATGGTTTTTCCAGTAGTCATGTATGGATGTGAGAGTTAGACCATAAGACTTTGCACTGAAGAATTGATGCTTTTGAACTGTGGTGTTGGAGAAGACTCTTGAGAGTCCCCTGGACTGCAAGGAGATTAAACCAGTCAATCCTAAAGGAAATCAACCCTGAATATTCATTGAAAGGACTGATGCTGAAGCTCTAATACTTTGGCCACCTAGTGTGAAAAGCTGACTCAATCAATGAAGGAAACCCTGATGCTGGGGAAAATTGAGGGCAGGAGGAGAAGGGGTCAACAGAGGATGAGATGGTTGGACGGCATCACCGACTCAATGGACATGAGTTTGAGCAAATTCTAGGAGACAGTGGAGGACAGAGGAGCCTGGTGTGCTGCAGTCCATGGGGTTGCAAGGAGTCTGACATAACTTGGCGACTAAACAACAATGGCATCCCCGGGGTTGAAGAAATGTGGCTCAGATTTTCCAGCGTGAGGACGGCTGAGCCCTGGAACCCATCTGTTAGACCAGTTCTGACTGGCAAAGCTGTACTAAATTTTGTCCTCAGATTGACTAAGTTTGGTTTAGCCAAGAAAGCCGAGTGGGCTGCACAGAAGGGCCTCACCTCCTTCAGGAAAGGGGAGTCGACCGCGAGGTACTTGGACACCACGTAGAGGCAGAAGAGGTGGCGGTCGATCCCCGCGCCGGTCATCGCCAGGCGGTACAGAAGCTGATGCTTCTCAGACGCGATCCTGAACAACTTGAGCTTCTGTTCAACCTGAAATAACAAAGGACAGGCAGTTTCAAGTCGTGCAGCACCGTCTGAGCTCCGAGATGAGGGTCACGGGCGCTTCTCGCCAGCGGTCCAACAGAGCGCTGAGACAGCAGGTCACTGGTGGGGCGGGCAGGGGGTCTGGGTGGTCTTTGGCTGGTTACCAAGGCAACCTGACCAGAAACGCCACTGGCCGGCTGCCCCTGCCCCAGATTCCTGCTGCGAGGCTGTGGAGGGGACAGGTTGTGGAGAGACAGTTTGGGGATCCTGTGTGCTGCCCACTGGGCGTCATTTCACCTTTCACACAAATGAGGCCGCTAAGTAGGTAGGAAAGCGCCAGCCTCCGCATCTCATCATGTGGAATGACGCCCCCTTCCTCTGAGGGGGCTGCGACATTCCTGCGGGCCCTTAAGTAACTCTCCCGGGTGGTCCGTCAGCTCGGCTAAACAGCGCTTCTGGGGCCTACAAGTCCGACCCACAAAGGCCGCTCCAGGTTCTTTAGGACCCTGCTGGTCAATCTCAGTACGAGGAGACACAAGCCCTTCCATGGACGTGGAGGCCGGTCCACTCCAGACCCGGCCCTCAGGCTGCTCTGAAGGCAGTGACAGATCAGAGCCACCTGTGATGAGATCTGCCGAGCGTCTCCCCTCGGAACCGACAGCCTTTCCAGGAATGAGCTCCCCAGAGCGGAGCAAAACCCCGGGCTGTGTCCCCTCGGGAGTCAGCAGACCCGGACAGGATGGGCCTCAGCCCCTCACTGGGTGTGTGGTCAGCAGTTTGCCGGATTCAGCTAAGTCTCTGTTCCTTTATCTATCAAAAACGAACTGATAATGCTTCACGAGCCACCACTAGGACTGTCAAAGGCAGTGCACAGAAAACCCAGGGCCCCGAGCCTGCTCAGGGGGCTTCAGTGTGGGCGGTGGGCTTCAGGAACCCCGGGCAGAAGGTGTCTGTGTGGGACTTCCCTGGCGGTCTAGTGGTTGAGAATCCACGCTCCCAATGCAGGAGTTGTGGGTTCAATCCCTGGTCAGAGAACTAAGATCTCACGTGCCGTATGCGCCAACAAAAAACAGCAATAATAATGATAATAATAAAATAAGAAGGCGCCCATGGACGGTCACCATTTTCTCAGCCTGACACCAACTGCCAGCACTGTCCTGCCTCACCGCCCTCCCATTCCTGTGTTCACCAGCTGTGCACCGCTCTGATTTAAAGACTCTGAGGGGGCCCTCCCTGGGGGTCCAGTGGCTATGAGTTTCCCATGCAGGGAGCCCAGCTTTGATCCCCGGTCTGGGAAGTAGATCCCACACGCCACAACTAAAGATCCCGCGTGACTCAACTAAGACCCGGAGCAGCCAAATAATAAATAAATAAATAGTAAAAGACTCCTATGAAGTGTAACCTCACTTGTAGAAGTGAGGTTACAGAATAACAGGATGGATGCACACACAAACCGTTGTGTCTGTCTAGATGGCTGCCTTTTAATACTCTCTGTCCTCCCGAGACGGGTGGAGGGAAAGAGGGAGATGCGGACTCGCTGGAGAAGTACGCGTGGGACTGCGATTTAATCAGGGAAGCCTGCGTGTCCACCTCGGGTGTCGTCCTCGGAACAGCAGAGACGGCCCCTCGGGGGCTGTTCTGCCGGCCGGGCGGAACCTACCGTCTGTGTGGGGTCCACCATGGCCAGCACGAAGCTGCACGACTCAGCGGTGCAGGAACGCACGGTCTCCGTTCTGCCCTCTCGGAACAGCCGGGTCATGGAGGCCTCGTAGGTGAGGGAAAATTTACCCATGTCCTGGGAAAGGAAAAATATTTTAACACAAGGCCGGTCGTGTTGACAAAGACATAAGAGGGGAACGGTTCAAGTCAGCCGGGAAAAGCAGACATCATCGTCAGAGGCGGCTTTTAGTCACTGTCAGTTTTTACACGGGCTTATGCAGCAGGCAGGTGGGAACGTCACTAGCTTTGACAGGGGCGGGAGGGTCCAGGTTTCCGTGTCCAGATGCAACTGGTGCCATGACCCGGCATCCGGATCTCACACACCTGCCCGAGTGCAGACGTGGTTTTAGGAAGAATACGGTACAGGACCGGGAACTGCATGCAGGAGCTGGGAATTACTTAACTCCGGGTCAGGAAGGTCCTCCTCCGAGGGGGCGGGAAGCAGGTGGGTGGTCAGTGCCTAGAGCACAGAGAGCCCCCAACCCCGGCCATTAGACAAGAGGGAGAGAAAGCAGGAGGGAACAGCTGTGTGGGGCTGGCAGTCGCTGAGGGGAGCAGACAGGGGGTCTTTTTAGAACATTCACTTTCTTGGTGAAATAAGGAAGTTCACCTCCTAAGAGAGAGAGGATGGAGGGGAGGTGCTGGGAGTCAGCAAAGGGGTGTGAAACAGGCTCTGGGGGTGTAGAGAGTGGGTGGTCTGGGACCACCGAAGTCAGGGCTCATCAGTTAAGAAAGATGAGCTGCGGTTTGGGGGGATTTTCTTGGGTTGTGTCAGCTTCTCAGTGCAGCATCAAAGCAGGCAGACACTGGACTGACCCAGGGGTGTGTCTGCTGTGCTTGGGGCTCTGGGGCAGAGGTCAGGGTGATAGCGACAGGCTGCGGAATCTAAGCCTGAGAGGCAAAAGGGGAGGCGAGATAGAGGGGTAGAGGGCAGGGCAGGCTGGAGACTGCGATGAGGAATGCTGGTGTCAGGGGCCAGAGGGGAGACGGGATGACGGGAACAGCTGGGTGACGTGCGGACAGTTCTGCAAGGGCCCGAGACAGAGGCGGCCGGGCATGACGAGGACAGGCACCGGTCCACGGGAGCTCGGGGCGGCCCCCCGCCCGTGCTGCGGGCAGAAACCACCTGCAAAGCCCCAGCTCCAAGACGACCAGGTTCCCCGTGGGGACGGGAAAGTGCTGAGCAGCAGACTGTGGACCCAGGTTATTTCTGACGGGACAACGTCCCTCTGGGCATTTGGGTCCTGGTGGCCCCAGGGTGACAGGGGACACCTGAAATAGGCCGATACTGTTCATTCAGGAGCTGGCAAGGCTGAACTTCTGGTGTGCAGTCCAGACCTGTGAGCAGCCCGGCCGGGTGGGCTCTTTACCCCCAAGGCTGGTTGGCTGACTTAACATTGGCTGTCCCCACCACCCTGTGTGGTCACGGAGGAAGCCAGCTGGCCATGGGTTCTCAGTGCCATCCCAGCCTCCGGTGGGCATCCCCAGCACCCAGCACAAAGACCCGCCAGCTCATAATCTACTCATCCTTTAACACACTGGCTATTACATTTCCCTTGGATGGGGTCTGAGAGGCTCTAACCCCTCAACTGGCCTACAGAGCCGAACTAAGGTCATTTTGCCAAAAATGCCTTTCAGAGAATTACCTATAGAAGGGGAGCTTACTACGGGGGGGCTTTCTCACTGTCTTATCATAAAGCACTGGGGAGCCTGGAAGGAAGGAGGGGATGAGGAAAAAGTATAAAAGGGCTATTTTAGTCATTTAATACAGGTTAACTTGGGGTATATGATGCAACGATTTATTTGAAGTCAACTTTGCAATATCAAACTTTAACCATGTAAGTGGTCAGTACAATCATGCATTACATCCACAGTTTTTTAATGACCATCTAAAAACCTCACGGCCGATGCACTGAATATTAGTGTACTCAGACCTCAAGCCGGGTTATGGCTACACTCACTTAACCTGCTACGACCAGCCACTACCTCACCATCGGGAGAGCGGCCATCACCAAAACATCTCCAGTGTCTAACCAGCAGGACCAAAAGACAAAGTCTATAAAGATATTAACACACACGGTGTGAGAACACAAACCTTTTGCACACTTGGATTGCTGCCCTGGAGCTAACTGTTGGGGTTGGTGGCATTTGGGGGGATCTTTCACCTCCGTTTTCCAAGTGAGAAATAAATACGACCCCAAAACAGGAAGCCAATTAGCTATAGCCTAGAATTATGACTACGGCCCAAGGTCTTCATTAAATCAATTGTTCAATATGTATTTACTGATGCCTCCCCCATGGCGGCTATCATGCTCCCGGCACTGGGATGCGGTGGCAAAGGAGACAGATCACATCCCTGCCCATCTCCAACATTCTAGTGGGAGAGAGAAAGGATGAACACATACCTGACGTTGTGAGAAACAGGTGTAATGCACAGAAATAACGCACGGTCAGGGAAGAGTGTGATGGGGAGGAGGGTCATTTATTTGTTTTTAATTTTTTTTAGTTTTTGGCTGTGCTGCACAGAATGTGGGATCTTACTTCCCAGACCAGGGCTCAAACCCGAGCCCCTTGCATTGGAAGTACAGTCTTAATCACTGCATCACCAGGGAAATCCCTGTAGGGCTCTTTTAAATAGGAGATCTAAGCAACCCCTGGAGAAGGCAATGGCACCCCACTCCAGTACTCTTGCCTGGAAAATCCCATGGATGGAGGAGCCTGGTAGGCTGCAGTCCATGGAGTCTCGAAGAGTCGGACATGACTGAGCAACTTCCCTTTCACTTCTTACTTTCCTGCATTGGAGAAGGAAATGGCAACCCACTCCAGTGTTCTTGCCTGGAGAATCCCAGGGACAGGGGAGCCTGGTGGGCTACTGTCTATGGGGTCGCACAGAGTTGGACACGACTGAAGTGACTTAGCAGCAGCAGCAGCAAGCAACCCTACCTTGATCTGGGAGGTAGTGAGGACTTCCCTGGTAGTCCAGAAGTTAAGACTCAGTGCTTCCAATGCAGGGCATGTGGGTTCTATCCCTGGTCAGAGAACTAAGATCCCACATGATGCAATGCCAAAAAACTATTTTTAAAAATCTGGGAGTTATTAATTGCCAGTGCAGAGCAAGTGCAAAGGTCCTGTGGTAGAAATGAGCCCAGCACATTCAAAAGCAGCAAAAGGAGGGAACAGGCCCAGAGCAGCACTGGAGATCAGTATAAGCACCAGATCAAGGGTGACTAACCTTGGGGATGTGTGAACCTGGATGGAAAATATGCAGTTTTTTAATTTCACAAAGCAAATTAAACCACAAAGTGAAATACAGCATTTAGAAGCACAGGCAGCAAATCTCAGGAGTTACGAGCAGTGCCTGTGATGCTGGATAGAAAAAAAATCATAACAATTTTCACATCAAAGTATGGTGGCTCAGTGGTAAAGAGTCTGCCTGCACTGTGGCAGACCTGGGTTCGATCCTGTGTTGGGAAGATCCCCTGGAGGAGGGCATGGCAACCCACTCCAGTTTGTTGCCTGGAGAGTCCCCATGGACAGAGGAGCCTGGAGGGCTACAGTCCACGGGGTCACAAGGAGTCAGACACGACTGAGCGACTAAGCACACAGCATGTGGTTATTGCAGATACCCCAAAATAGCATCTAAGCTTATCACTGCTTCAAAGTTAAAGGCACTTATCAGACCTGCTGCTTCAAAGTCAGTGCATGAACAATTACAAAGGGCTTCCCTGGTGGCTCAATGGTAAAGAATCCACCTGCCAATGCAGGAGACAAGGGTTTGATCCCTGATCCAGGAAGATCCCACATGCCACGGAGCAACTAAGCCCATGCATCACAACTCCTGAGCTTGTGCTCTAGAGCTTGGGAACCACAACGACTGCACCCACGTGCCACAGCTACTGAAGCCCCCATGCCCTAGAGGCCGTGCTACACAAGAGAAGCCGCCGAGATGAGAAGCCAGCGTACTGCAACTAGAGCAGCCCCCGCTCGCCACAACCAGAGAAAAGCCCAAGGAGCAAAGAAGATTCAGCAAGGCCAAAAATAATAAAAGAAATACATTGTATCCAAAAAAGAATCACATCTACAGTACCACAAAAGGACGCTTACTATTTGACACCTGCATGTTAATTAACTGGTTACTTTTGTAACCCTGCATATTTCATTTTATGCTTTCTAAACATTATTCAGAGAAGGGATCCCCAAGGCTTTCTCCAACTGCCCAAGGGGTCCAGGGCACAAAGAAGGTTAGGTGGCTGGAGCAGAACTCCCCCCCGCAGGGCCACCCAAAACATCTGGATTTGTGCAGGAGCCCCCGTGAGGCCCTCCAGCCCAGAGCTGGGCAGAGACGGGTCTGACTGTGAGTGCCACAGCAAAGTCTGTTCCTAACAGAGCTGGCCTTCCAACAGGCGTGCAGGAAAGAACTTCTGAAAGGAGGAGTCTGCTTTAAACTATTTACAGACTTCGGTCAATCATTTTTAATAGACTGAGTGCCACATGACGAATTGGTAGAGGGGTGGGGGGCCAAGAATGAAATTCTGGCTGTTTCTAGCCAGAGTGCAAAGAGTAAATATAACTGCTTGGGTTATTAAAGCAAATAATCAGTGTCAAATAAACTGTTACATGATTCCACGCAACTATTCTGGCACCAAAACTACACTGTGCTAATCACTATAAGCTTCTGGTTTCTATATTTTCAGCTTTGAAAGAGTAAGTCTCTACCTCACCCTTCCCCATCTCCACCTGACAACCTTTCCTTTTCAAAATATTACCAGTTACTCTCAAACGTTAGCCCTCCACTTGAACTTGGAAGGTAGACCAGCCCAGCCCTTCTCCTAAAGTCTTCTGCGGACCTCTGACGATGCTCACAGTGCGTGTGTGAACCGGGACATTCATCTCGAAGGTGCTGAGCCTTTCTGTCCAAAATCACAGCCTTCCCTCCCTTTCTGAGGGCCCATTCCTTCTCCTAGGCTCTGGGTCTTTTTCCCAAAGGTCCTGACTGCTTTATAAATAGAGGCTTGGGGAATCCCAGGGTTTTGCTTCTAGTCTGTATCACATTTTCCTACCGTGTTTGCTGCTTGACTATCACAGCTATAAGACAAAGATGCTTGTCTTTGCGTAATTCTGCACCAGACCTCCTTACTGAGCATGCTTCCCAACCACAGAAGCTTTCCCACCCCTCCATCTTCTGAGCAGATGCGCGAATATTTCTTCTGCCCAGTGGTCCTGTCAGCTGCCCTCATGCCCTTTAATGCAAAGATATTCAAGAACAGCCCCTGGAGGTCGCATCATCCTTCCTGCTTTAATGGGGCTGCCCCCACACTACACTTTTGAGGAAGACCCCGTCTGCGGGCACACGATGTGATTTACTGTGTGAAGGAGATAGCCCCTATGCTACGAGTTACCGAGTCGGGATGCTCCATTATGAATGCCTCGTCAGCATCTATCAAAATGACCGGCTTCTTCTCTGAGCTAATAACATGATTAAGTCTATTACTGGATTTACTGATACCAAACCATCCTCCGGCCGCTGGTGTTAGCTATTGCTGGCTGTGGTATTTTCCCTGTACTGGTTGATGCTATTTGCTATTACCTTATTTAGATTTTTTGCATTTGCATTTGTGAGCAAAACTGGTCCATGGCCGTCTTTTTTCGTGCATCCATCAGCTGTATTAGAGTCGATTTGAAGTACAGTTGTGGCCCATCGGTTGTCATTTATCTGATACTAACACTGACTCTGTGAAGAAGGCTGAGCACCAAAGAATTGATGCTTTTGAACTGTGGTGTTGGAGAAAACTCTTGAGAGTCCCTTGGACTGCAAGGAGATCCAACCAGTCCATTCTAAAGGAGATTAATCCTGGGTGTTCATTGGAAGGACTGATGCTACAGCTGAAACTCCAATACTTTGGCAACCTCAAGCAAAGAGTTGACTCATTGGAAAAGACTCCGATGCTGGGAGGGATTGGGGGCAGGAGGAGAAGGGGACGACAGAGGATCAGATGGATGGATGGCATCACTGACTCAATGGACGTGCGTTTGAGTGAACTCCGGGAGTTGGTGATGGACAGGGAGGCCTGGCGTGCTGCGATTCATGGGGTCGCAAAGAGTCGGACACGACTGAGCGACTGAACTGAACTGAACACTACCTCTTGTGCTGGTCTGCATGTGTTTATCTTCCTGACCCGAATTATAGAGGAGTCGAAGCTACAGGCTGCCCCCGGGACCCATGCCCGACTCCAGTATCCCCTTGGCCGCTGGTCAGCTCACCTCTTGGAGTGAACCCCGATTTTCTCAACCAGTAAAGTGGGCCAACTACAGAGACCTGCTGGTGAGGAGACCGTGAGAGCTATGTGTGGAGCCCTGAGGCCAGTGCCTGGCACAAGCAGACCTCACACAGGAGACCGTGAGAGCTCTGTGTGTGGAGCGCTGAGGCCAGTGCCCGGCACAGGCAGACCTCACACAGCGGAGCCGCTGTCCAGGGGTGCTGCCCTGCACCTGTGTTCAAGCCTCAAGCTCTGAAGACAGAATTCTCCATTAAAGCCAGGACACACCTTGACCCAATGCCACCAGGACTTCCACTGCCCCTGGAAACCAGGGCCACCTTTTCAGCGTGGAATGCTCCCTCCAATGGAAAAGAGCCTCACTGAGGTCCTCCAGGGCCCTGGCAACACCACAAGCTTCTGTGTACAGGGACCCCACCCATCCCAGAATACCTCCCGTGGGGCTGGTGTATCCCCTCCTATGGAAGAGTATGTCAAGGGTCAGAGACCTCCAGTTGCCTGCCCTAAGTAGTTCTGCTTTCCCAAATCCCAGGATTGGGAGCTTACACGTCTAATTCCTGCTTTGTAGAATGAGGAGATCTCACTTGCCTTCCGCCCCCTACATTCTGCCTCTCCTCCCGTGTGAACCAGGAGCCCACGGCTGTCCAGGCACGACTAGCTCCCATGACGGGTTCTCCCCTACACACTGGGCGGGCAGCCTTGGGCCTGTGTTCAAGCCCCCAGGAGTGCTCAGGACAAAAAGCCCAGCTGGGTGTCTCACCTTGTAATGAGCCAGCTGGAGCGAGAGCTGTACGAAGGCGTCCGGGCTGGTTTTACATTTCTTAATCAGCCCTTTACCGAAAGTGCGGAATGGGAAGGAGTGGAAATCCACGTCGTTGGCCAGGAGGTTGGCACTGCTCAGCGAAGTCTCAATGACCTCCTGACACTTGGGGAAAAAGGAGAAAAGGCTTCACTTAATGGGAGGGGAAGTTCTGACACAAACTGAAGAAAACACAAGCTGACTTTCAGCACAGCTAACACACAGACTTGTTGCTTAGAAATACATACATCACGTTTACTTGGATTTTTCCAATCTTTCTAACCTAAGAGTTGCAGTAAGTTGGTAACGTGGCACTGCCCCTCACCCCCCAAACAGCAATGGGGTGGCCCACACAGGAGGAACGCCTGGTCCCAGGGGGACCCCCAGAGGGCATTTCAAAGAGTCACAGGTTTTGCTTCATGAGCTCCGTTCTTCTTATATGCTAGCCATCGAGGGACCAGCTTTAAAAAGGAATGGACTGGGACCTCCCTGGTGGCGCGGTGGTTAAGCCTCTGTGCTTCCGCTGTAGGGGCTGCAGGCTTGATCCCCGGTTGGGGAACTAGGTTCCCACATACCAACCAGCACAGCCGAAAAAAGACAAAAAAACAGGGCATGGACTGTGGGACAGCTGTACAGTAGAAGCGAGTCCTCAGCCGTGAAGTCACACAAGGAATCTTAAATGCACACGACCGAGGGAAAGAAGTCACCGGAACCGCTCTGCACTATACGACTCCAGCTGTATGACATTCAGGGACAGGCGACATGATAGAGACGGTGAGACCTGTGCTGTCAGGAGCAAGGCGGGAGAGAGGGACGAGCCGGCAGAGGAGAGGTTTTAGGGCGGTGACGCTGCTCTGCGTCTCATTATCTCTGCCCACGCCATAGATGCACGACAGCAAGCGTGACCCCAAGCGTGACCCTAATGTGAGCTACGAACTTCAGTGATACTGACACGTCTGTGTAGCTGCATCGCCTGTAACACACGGACCAACTGGTAGGGACGTCGGCAGTGGGAGTGACTGTGCGTGTGTGAGGGCGGGCAGAGTGTGCGAAAACTCTGCACCTTCCACTTGGATTTTGCTGCGAGCCTGAAAGTGCTCTAAAAATGAAAATCCATCCAAAAAAAACTTTTCAATAAATGGTACGTGACTTAGTCAGCTAGAAGGACTCTGTCACACACCTCTTCAGAAGTCATGCCTCTCTGAGGACCACACACCAGCCACAGGGATGCAGGCTGGACAAAAAGATGCAGACGGATAAGACCTTATAGTATGGATCCAATATTTTCTATGTCAAAAATGACTTCAAAAAAGAAAAAGACTTCCCAGGCCCTGGGAATTCCTGTTTGGCTTTGATTTGGTATTTCCAGCCCTAAAATTCCTTCCCCAAAGGGCTTCCATGGAGTAAATTGCATTGGAGAAGACTCAGAGGGACAGAAATGACAAATTAGTGATCTAGCGTACTTCAGCTCCAAAGGAAATGATTTCATTGTGACGTCTAGCTAAGTTTGAGCTAGGAATTTCACTGACAATCTTAGCCAAAAGCTTTCAGTGAAAGAAGAACTACTGACTGGGGCTTCCAAGGCAATAGGAGCTGTAGCAGCTTTGAGGTCCCAGGAAGAAACACCCAGGCGGACAGACTTCTGTCTCGGGGGCATTCTGAGCTCGTGAGCACCACTGGAAAACTCGACTGAGAGAGTTTAGACCCGTCTCCTGTCCAAGGTAATTGACAAGCATCTGAGGAATGGGACTTACGTCCTCCGGGATGTCCCACTGCAGCCGGGTAGGGTACGGGATGTTCGGGTTGGTGTCTCCTTTACAGTGTCCATCCTCCGTGTAACCCAGCTGGAAGCTGTCTGTGGCCATGACGTACTGTCAAAAATAAGACACATCTGTTAAGTCCAAGATCATCACAGGTACCTGTTACATACAAGTCACTGACCTCTCAAAGTACATCCTTTCGTTCTAGAAATGCAATCTAGACTTAACCATAACTACTTGCTTAGGGTCTGCTGAGCACTTGACATTCTGTGAACACCCACCTAATAAGGTACTCTGATCTCTACTTCAGGGTCATGAAAGATGGACCTGGAGAGGTTCGACAGTGTTTGGACAGGTAAGGAGCACAGCCAGAATTCAAGCTGAGTGTATGATGCGCAGAAAGTAGCTCAGAGCCTGCTTCTAGGTCCTGGCTGTGAGCTAGTACCGTCTGGGTGTTACCCTGATGGATACTGACCCTATAAGGTAGTAACTGCTGTTCTCACGCGTATAAATGAGAAGACCGCCTCAGTGAGGTGAAGAGTCTGTCCGAGTTCACACTTCTCAGGGAGCCAGGATGTGGGCCCAGGTGTGAATGCTCTCTGTTCACTGGCAGGTAATCTTAAGCCAGTTTATTCAATGGTATTTACTGAGCACCAACTATGAGTCAACCCTGAATATTCACTGGAAGGACTGATGCTGAAACTGAACCTCCAATACTTTGGCCACCTGATTCGAAGAGCCGACTCATTGGAAAAGACCCTGATGCTGGGAAAGATTGAGGGCAGGAAGAGAAGGGGATGACAGAGGATGAGATGGTTGGACGGCATCTCCAACTTAACGGACATGAGTTTGAGCAAACTGCAGGAGCTGGTGAAGGACAGGGAAGCCTGGCATGCTGCAGTCCATGGGGTAGCAAAGAGTCAGACGTGACTTAGCAACTGAACAACAGCTATGAGTCAGCAATGCTTCTGAGTGCCAGTGGACAAAGCAGACAGGAATTTCGCCTTTCTACAAAAGTTTACAGATGGCCACGACCAAGCGACTCCATTCTTAGGTATGGACTCAAAAGAAATGAAAACACAGGTTCACATACAACTTGTACACTGACGTTCACAGAAGCGATGGTTATAGTAGTTAAACAGCGAAAAGAGCCCAAATGTCCATCGAGTTATGAACAGATAAAATACGGTATTATCATGCGAAGGAATACTATTCAGCCATCAAAAGGAACAAAGCCCTAGTGGTTAGGATTCTGGACTTTCACTGCTGTGGGCCAGGTTCAATCCCCAGTTGGGGAACTGAGATCCCAAAAAAAATTTTTAAAAAGGAATGAAGCCCTATAGAACAATATAGATGAATCCTGAAAACATTAGCCAGATACACAAGACCACATACTGTGTGGATTCTGTTTCTATGAAATGGCTAGAATAGCCAGAGACAGAAAGGAGATTAGTGGTTACCAAGGGTTGGGTGGGGTGGGGGTGCGGGGAGGTGTTTTATTTTGGGAGTGATGGAAGTGTCCTGGAATGAGACAGTGGTGATGGAAAGAACAACCATACTGAACTGTACACTTGAAGAGGTGAACTATATGCTTTGTGAATTACACCTGAATTTTTAAAAATAATAAAAATATTTTTTAAAAGGTATTTCTGCCCTCGGGGAGCTTACATTCCAGTAGGGGAAGCAAAATGAACAAAAAAAGAGCCCAAGGTCAGAGGGTGACACTGTTGGACAGTGAGCGGGGGAGAGCAGCGGCTCAGGGACGGGGAAGTGTAAGGCGGGCCTCATCTCACGAATTTTCGGTCAGTGCCCCTGTGAGCTGAGCCTGTGAAGGGGCCCAGCCTAGCTGTGTCTGCTCTGCATCAGAGCCCCCGAGTCCAACACAAACACCAGAAACACACAGACAGCCAACAGGACTCAGCTTGGACCAGATTTGTTTTTAATTGGCACAGGTGGCATCATTATACCAGCCCATTAATTGGCCCTGGTGTGGGCCTCCATGACAAGACGGTGGGTCAGTTCTCATCCACATAGGGAGCATCTGGGTTCCTGTTTGACCCCTGGAGTCACGGGCCACAGTGTCCATCGGGTGATTAACAGTTAAACACCACCGCATCCAACTGCTCACCCTGATGTAAGACTAAATCCTTTATCCTTATCTTATCCAGAGTACTGAAAAAATACGCCTGGCCTTGTCAGTATCCTGTAGATTTCTCTACTTGGTAAATGTACCTAATGTGATCCAGACTGCCTATGACTCAGAGATTTTTCTTTCACCCAAGTACTGCTCTGATGCTCTTATTACTGGGAAAGTCCTTGGAACAGGGTGTAATAGGCATGGACCATTACAAAGTGCAAAGAGACTTAAAGTGTCTCATTTCAACATTCAGCAGTGGTAAAGGGGTTTGATCTATGACAGATCTTTAGTTGAAAGGATCTCTCAGCCTTTGTCGACATCAGCAAAGACAAGGGTGATGAAGAGCCTTTTTGACAACTTGGCTACTTTTATCACGTGTTAATGTCTTAGGACCACGCCGGTGTCTTACAGACTGGAGCAATTTTTTCTTTCCTTTTTAAAGGTTTCCCGGACAGGGGAGCTTGGCGTGCTGCAGTCCATCGGGTCGAAAAGAGCTGGACATGACTGAGCGACTGGACGCCAACAATGAACAGTGGTGCGGACTCCACACTCCCACTGCAGAGGGCTTGGCTTCGATCCCCAACTGGGGACTACGATCGCACGTTTTACGGCATAGCCAAAAAAATAAATAAATGTAAAGTGTTAGGTGGAGGGAGAGGATGACAGGCTTTGGTGGGTTTTTCGGTAACTTGGTAATTCTAAGAATTAAGCGAAGTGGGAAAAGGCACACTGCACTTTCATAAACCAAGATTTCAAGACCCTTGCTTTTATTTGGCCTAAAACTTGGCAGCTTTCAAAATAACCGAGCTTCAGTTCCGCCCTGAAGTCACTGCGTCTGAGCCAAGGCCACCTCATTATTTTGGCACCTTCAGGATGTGACAATAAATGTTTCCATTTCAGGAACCTCAGCCATACGTTGACAGTGCCAACAGCTGCTGAAAACATTGTAACTGGACGGATACTACCAAGTTTAATTCAGTCTGGGGTTTGCTTTTTCAATAGCAGTTTCTACGGTCAAGTTAAACTTTCAGACACTCACCTCCCAAAGGTGACCCATGATGGGCGCATCGGCCCAGGAGTGCTCCGCATTAATGCCCATCTTGCCGTTTTTAAAGACGATAAACGTGAATGATTTATCAAACCACCTGCACGACACAAAAATATTAATGCAACTGGCACGTTTACAAAGACAAAGCAAATCCAGACAATGTGTTTGTTTTCTTATGGATGGCCTCAACTGACTGTATCCACCCCTCCTATGGTTGGTAGAGGTGAACGACTCTTCACCAGTGATAATAGAAGTACATACAGAAGGGCCTCCCTGGTGGCTCGGCGGTAAAGAACTCTCCTGCCAATGCGGGAGATACAGGTTCAATCCCTGGTCCGGGAAGGTCCCAGCGTGCCTCAGAGCAAATAAACCCACGGGCCACAGCTACTGACCTGTGCTCTAGAGTCCAGGAGCTGCAGCTACTGAGACCTGCGCGCCCTCGAGCCTGTGCTCAGCAACAAGAAGCCACGGCAGGGACTTCCCTGGGGGTCCAGTGGCTAAGACTCCACACTCCCAATGCAGGGGCCCCGGGTTCGATACTTGGTCAGGGAACTAGATCCCACAGGCTACAACTAAGATTTTGCATGCGGCAACTAAAGATCCCATGTGTTGCAACTAAGAACCAGCACAGCCAAATAAATAAATACATCTAAAAAAGAGAGAGAGAGAAGCCACTCTAATGAGAAGCCCGAGCACTGCAACTAGTGCTCGCTGCGACTGGAGAGGAGCCTGCACGGCAACGAAAATCCAGCACAGCCAAAAATAAATCATTCTTTTTAAAAAGTTTAAAAAAAAAGGTACACATAGAACCCTAACTCACTGGTTTCTCTCCTGCTCCCGACACAGAGATAAGCATTTGGGTACTGGGGACCAGAAGGAGAACAGGCTGTATTGTTATAACGAGAAAGAATGCATAAGACACTGGCAGAGAGGCAGGAAGCCGCAAGGTCGTCCTCGGGTATCTGCTGGGGGCGTGGCTCTGGGACCCACTGGCCGATAAGGAAACCTGAGGCTGCTCCGGCCCCAGAGTCGGCCCTCTGCAGCCACAGGCTCCACAACCAAGGCTCTGAAACACGCTCCCTGATCCACAGGTGGTTGAACCCCATGGACACGGAGGACCAACTGTGCCTGCACCCCCCTTCCCCCACCTCGGCCAACCCTCACCCCCAACCTGATGGGCAGTCAGGACCTCCCTTCACAGGGAAGGGGATGGAGGCTCCAGGAAGTGGAGCAGGCTCACCCAATCACATGACGAATGAGCAGAGCCAAAGCCGACATCCAGGTCAGGCCCTGGGCAGCCCCTTCTCACGAGCATCTCCAAATGGAGGAGGTCATGCAGAGGGGAAGAATCTCAAGGCTGCTGCTTACGTGTGTGCGTGACAGTTTGGGTGGAAAGAAGAAACTCCCCAGTCGTATTTTCACGGCCCCCTTGCTTCAGCGGATGCTTACGGCTGGGTGTCAGCCATAGGCAATGCTTCTTCCAGGTTTCAGGCAAAGCACTGTGTTTCAGAAGGTAAGCGCGATACCTGTCGAAACACCTGCCATGCAGCAGGGACTTGGCGTAGCTGTCCATCGACGTTTCCGGGTCCTCCTCCCTGTATCCCTGCTCGGTTTCGTCTAACGTCACGAAGAACGCTGCTTTTTCCACGGCATCCAGAGACTGCTTGTTTTTCCCGTGTCCAAAATAGGCCTGGCGACACCTGGCCCAGGGGACCCTGCGGTGAGGATTAAGTACCATGAGACCTGCAGCAATTTGGTGACATCTCCTTCGAGGCACATGCGAAAGGACAACGTTTTTCAGTTCTCAGTGTTTTAGGGGTTTAAGGAAAACTCGGCGTTAAAGACTTTCTCCATCTGCAACTGCCTGCCTGCCTGCCGGCTGGGCCTCCTGGTTGGAGGGCAGGGGTCTCGCCTTCTCCTTGTACCTGCTCCAGGGACGTTGCAGGCGGGGAACTTCATCCATAAATGCCGAGTGAAGGACAAGAGGGCAGATGGGCCCGGAGCTCTGCCGTCCGGGGCAGCAGAGCCCCAGCCAGGCAGGGGCCTTCCTTGTGGCCTTCTGACCCTCTCCATGCGACCATCCCTTGGAAACGACAGCGAGGGCCAAGAGCACAGCCCTGGTGCCGGGACCAGCTCAAGTTCACAGACCCCGACACCACTGTCCCATCTTTCAGATGAGGAAACCGAGGCACAGGCAGGAGGTCACAGTGCCTTCGTGGTGGGTCGGGACTGCTACCCAGGCCAGCCGGTCCCGAGCCCACACGCCCATGCTACAAATGGCCACACGACAGCCTGGTGATGAGGGGCGCCCCCGGGAGCCGAATCCAGGGATTCTTTTCCATCCTGCCCCATGTGGGGTGCACGGAGCTGATGGGACACCCAATTCCCGAGAGGCGCCCCAGCTGTGGCCTCTCCAGATAGCTCCTGGGCCCCTTCACTCAGGCGCCCTACCCCACTACCCTTCCAGGCCAGGACCACCTGTCTCTGTCTCCCGCCCTCTTCTCCCCACCGAGTGCTCAACCCAGAATCCCAGGCGTGCCACAAAGCCCAGAAGCACAACAGGTGGCATCGCAGGCCCAGCTCCAACCGCTGTTCTCGACGCCTGGGGACAGTGGTGACCACGAGAATCGCTGGTACGTGCTCAGCACCTAGGTAAGTGAGGTGGGGCATAGTCCTCATGGGGACGCGTCGGGGGCGTTGCTCGCTGAGTCTGCACCCTGCCCCTCTCTGCCTCACTGGCCACCCCCAGTGACGCTCGGTCAGCACTCGGGACCCAAGGTTCTTCCCCAGGACGCGTCCCCTCTGTTCTAGCCGAGCCCTTGCCACCCAGCAACGGCCACCCTCCAGCTTCTTGGACTGAGCCTCCTCTTTACTAACACTGCCCATGTCCAGCCCCGGAACCCCCCGGACCAGAATATAAGTCTGGGGCTTCCCAGGTGGCGCTAGTGGTCAAGAGCCTGCCTGCCAATGCAGGAGACGTAAGAGACCGTGGGTTCGATCCCTGGGTGGGGAAGATCCCCTGGAGGAGGGCAGGGTGAACCACTCGAGTCTTCTTGCCTGGAGAATCCCACGGACAGAGGAGCCTGGCGGGCTACAGTACGTGGGGTCACATATGGGACACAGTCGAGAGACTGAGCATGCACGCAGTCACTTCAGGCTAATGCGGCCCCTTTATCAGCGCCTGGTCACAGAATTAAGCCCAAATGTGGCTGGGTACAAGGGCCCCACTCCACAGCTCCCAGCATCTCCTCCCCAGACATCTCTGCTGCCCGTCGGTCATCCCGGCTCAGCACTGCCCTCTGCGTGCCCTCGCCTGGGTCTCTTCCTCTTCTCTGCAGGACAGTCACTCACCATCTTGCTCCCAGCACCACCCTAACAGCAGCCACACTGCCGGCCCCAGGGGTCCTCATCAGGGACCACACTGAACCAGAAGCCCTGGGCAAAGCCTGAAGACAGACTTGCTTATCCCCCAAGTGCTCCCCTCCCCCATCCCAAACAGACTAGCTCAGCCCCAGAGATATCAGAGCCCAGGCTGTACAGGCCAGGCCCTCGAGCTTTAACCCTGACATGGAGGCCTTGGCTAAACTTGTCTGTTTCCTAAGTCCAACATGCCCAAGGGCTTCCCTGCCGGCTCAGCGTTCACCTGAGAATTCACCAGC
>NW_011494652.1:3438724-3443832 GCF_000754665.1 Bison bison bison | reverse complement strand
CAACTACTGAGACTGTGCTCTGGAGCCTGGGAACCGCATCGACTGAGCCCGGGTGCCCTAGAGTCTGTGCTCTGCAACAAACCAGGTCAAAGCAACGCGAAGGACGTGCACCACAGCTAGAGAGCAGCCTCCGCTCTCAGAAACCAGAGAAAGCCCTCGTGCGGCAACAAAGACCCAGCAGAGCCAGACTAAATAACATTATTTAAAAACAAAACAACAACCAAAAACATGCCGCAGCCCACATGACAACGCCTACTTCCTTCCTTCAGTCACGCGTCCCGAGATCCACGCACATGCATACCCGCCTGTCACACAGACGGCCAAGGGGACCCGGGAACAAAGCCGAGCCCAGCGCGGCAGGCCGGGGACCTGCTTCCCCACCAGGGGGGACCCTGGTGAGGAGAGGACCCTGAGCCCCCGAAACACGACAGCATCTTGGAGGGGCCGCACACCTGTCTGCTCCCCTGGTGAGGAGAGAACCCCGAGACCCCCCGACAGCCCCCAGCATCTCGGAGGGACCACACACCTGTTTGCCCCCCTGGTGGGGAGAGAACCCTGAGACCCCCCCGACAGCCCCCCGGCGTCTTGGAGGGGCCGCACACCTGTCCGCCGCCGTAAGCGCCGCCAGCTTGGCCTCCCCGGGCTGCGGCTCCGACGGGTCCTCCAGGATCCGCTGCACCTGCTGCTCGATCTCGCGGGGCCTCAGCAGCCGGCCGTCGTGGTAGAGCCAGACCTTGAAGTAGCGGCCCCGGTGGAAGACGACGATGTGCTTGCTGTCCCTCAGGTGCTGGATGGTGTCTGCGGGGGGCGGGGGCAGGCATCCAGGGGCACGTGGTTAGAGGAGGAGAGAACACACCCTCGACGGCACCACCTCCTGTCCCTGCGTCACTCGGCTCTGCTCAGAGTCCACTTCCCACAAGCTTGCAGAGGGCTCGGAGCTCTGGGCTGGGGCAGGCCTGGGCGCTGGCTCCGCTTGGCCACCCCCGGATGTGTCACCCGGGCCAAAGGGCCGACGGGGGGCGGTCCTAAGTGGTACCGGTCTGTCCCCTTGCATTTGTGAGGGCATCCCGGCTGGAACAGACAGGCACCCCCTACACTGGGCAGTAAGGAAGGCAGGGGTCAGGGGTCCTAGGTCAGGCTACTGGGCCACAAATCTGGCTCCCCCTGAAGACAATAAACTTCCTTGGTGGTCCAGTGGTTAGGAATATGCGCTTTCACTGCAGGAGGCATGGGTTCAATTCCCAGTCGGTGGGGGAACGAAGATCCCTCGTGCCGCACCATTCGGCCAAAAAAAAAAAAATTCCTAACCCAATCTGGGAAAAAAACTACTGTAAGACATCCTTCAATTGAAGAGAAACTGAGTCAGTTAAATTAATTAACTGTCCAGGCCTGAGAAAGACAAAGGCAGTTCAACAGAAGGAAGGTTCTTCAGCCTGAAATCTCTGAAACCTTAGGAAAGGCCTCGAGCCACTGGTGTGGTCTTCTCTGATGTCTCCTGAGCACAAGGATGGGAAGTTTTGATTTCCAAAGGAGCCCTGAGTGGGCTACCCACCTGTCTCCTCTCCCGGGATCCGAGAAGTATTAAACATGCGCTCCCACTGGGCGGAGCAGAGCGGAATCGTAGACCCCAGAAGAAGAATCTGTAACAGAAATATGTCTCAAACAAAAATTCAAGGAGCAAATTAAGTCCACACATTTAAATGCTGGATTTGTTTTCCGGGCCCATAGCATGGCTGGACCTAATCTCCAAACTCTGTAAGAACGGGGGTTCCCTGGGATACCATGCACCCTGGGGTTTGCTGAAACAGACCAGAGCACAGAACCCTGCATCTTATTCGTAAATAACACGTCCTCAGCAGGCTCCACGCTTCTACTGCAGGGAGCACGTTTTCAACCCCTAGTTTCGGAACTGAGATGAGATCCTGAGTGCTGCGTAGTGTAGTTAAAAGAAAGAAAGAAAGATGCTGACACTTAAGTCAAAGGAGTAGTTAAAAAAAAAAAAAAAAGGCCTCAAGACTTCCTTGCTGGTCTAGTGGTTAAGAATCTGCCTGTCAGTGCAGGGGACACAGGTTCGACCCCTGGTCTGGGAAGATCCCACGTGCCACAGAGAAACAACTGAGTCCGCATGCGGCATCTCCCGAAGCCCGTAGGCCCTACAGCCTGTGTTCTGCAACAAGAAAAGCCTCTGTAATATGAGAAGCCCGCTCACAGCAACCAAGAGTAGCCCCGGCTCACCACACCTAGAGAAAGTCCCTGTGCAGCAACAAAGACTCAGCACGGTCAAAAATATCAATAAATTAATAAACAAAAAGAATTTTTGTAAAGGCCTGACATCTATATTATTTCCTTCACAAGCAAGAGAGGGTTTCCTCAAAGGACAAATTACAGAACTAAAGTGCATCAGACATATATCCATTTAGGACACTACAGAAAAGAATTAAATCTCAAAATAATTATGTTGAGGGAAAGAGGTCAAAACAAAAAAGTTAAAAGTGAATGGGGATTCCCTGGTGGTCCAGTGGTTAAGAATCCATCTTTCAGTGCAAGGGATATGGGTTGGATCCCTAGTCAGGGAACTAAGACCCTTCTAGTGCGCCGCAACTAGAAGGTCCATGCTCTGCAAGTGAATATCCTGTATGATGCAACAAGGACCCTGCGTGCCGCAAACGAGACCCGACACGGCCAAATAAACACTGGTTGGTCTAGTCGCTCAGTCGTGTCTGACTCTTTGCGACCCCATGGATTGGAGCCCGCCAGGCTCCTCTGTCCATGGGATTCTCCAGGCAAGAATACTGGAGTGGGTTGCCATTTCCTTCTCCAGGGGATCTTCCCAAACCCAGGGATTGAACCCGGGTCTCCTACACTGCAGGTGGATTCTTTACCGACTGAACCACCAGCGAAGCCCCGAAATAATGAATGTTTAAAATAAAAAAAAAAAGCAAGCACAAGCTGTAAGAATCCACTTACAGAAAACGCAAGCTAATCTAGAGTGACAGAAAGCAGATCAGGGTGATGGTGGGGAGCAGAGACGGACACAGAGGCGCACAGAGGAACCCAGGGTGGGCCGGTGGGCGGGGGTCTCACTCACTTAACTGTGATGGTTTCACATGTACAGAGATACACATCAGAACGTCAGAACTCATTACAGTGGGTGCTTTGAAGGTGTGCTGTGTATCAATTACACCTGGATAAAGCTGTTTTAAAGAATTTTTTAAAAAGCATTCTGGGACTTCCCCGATGGTCCAGTGGTCAAGAGCCCACGTTGCAGTGGAGGTTGTGTGGGTTCCATCCCTGGTTGGGGAGCCAAGATCCCACGTGTCATGGAGCAACTAAGCCATAAGCCACCGCAAAGACCTGAACAGCCAAATAAAAACGTTTTTTTCTTTTAAGAAAAAAGCACTTTGCGTGCATACCGGTTTGATTTCCTCCCGGTCCAGTTTGCGTCTGTAAAGCAGGATGGCGTGGATCCCATTGCCAGCTCTTGCCGCCTGGATGTGAGTCGGTATGATATACAGCAAGTCCTGACACAAAACACACAGCATTAGGGGGAATGTTCATGGAAAGACAGCGAACTTCAATACACAGCGAATGTATTCCTCCTACACATGTGTTCACAACACCTGCTCTGCTGTTTCAAGCTTCCAAGCAATTGTCGGGCTATGAAAGGTAAGAGTATATTTTAAAATTAAATGGTAAATAAATATAATTCAAGTCTAAAAAAAGATAACAGTACTACATCCTAAATATCCTCATATAATGCATAAAAAGGAAAGCGGAAATTAAAAACAGCAATTAGATAATTAGGATGCTTTCTGAATGAGAAGTAACCAAAGGTTAAAATAACCTTTTATACAGAGTAGTGCTGGCAAATTTTTAGAAACACATTTCTAAGTGTTTATATTTTTCAAGTCCAAGGGTCGCTTGTCTGTCTCAACGATACTTTGAGAGAAATTATATGTGTGCGGTTGCCCCCCGATTACGTGGGAAATAGATACCAAAGTCTTTGGGAACAAAAGGGGACCAGATGGGCAGTTCACTCTAAAAAGTATTTTTCTGGGCCATGTCAACAGTTTTTCTCTAAGTCTGACCTTGTTTCCAAAGGACAAGAACAATTATTTTTAAAGAAAAGAAATTTTAAAGGAGAAAAACAGAAAAAGCAAACAATAAGACAGATATAAGTGAAGTGAAGTTGCTCAGTTGTGTCTCTTTGCGACCCCATGGACTGTAACCTACCAGGCTCCTCTGTCCATGGGATTTTCTAGGCAAGAGGACTGGAGTGGGTTGCCATTTCCTTCTCCAGGGGATCTTCCTGACTCAGGGATTGAACCCAGGTCTCCCGCACTGCAGGCAGAAGCTTTACCCTCTGAGCCACCAGGGAAGATCTAAGATAGATATAAGGAGAAGGCAAAAAATATAAAAGAAAGCAAAGAGGAGAAAGAAGGGGAAAGACAGATTCAGCAGCAATTTAAGGCCAGTTATCAGACACCGGTGGTGGTTAGCTGCTCCCTTACGTCTGACGCCTTTGCAACCCCATGGACAATAGCCCTTCAGGCTCCTCTCTCCACGGATTTCCCAGACAAGAATACTGGAGTGGGTTGCCATGCCCTCCTACAAGGGATCTTCCTGACCCAGGGATCGAACACACATCTCCTGCATTGCAGGCTGATTCTTCACCTGCTGAGTCATCAGGGAACCCCAAGGAGGTGCTTCTAACAAAATAGTGGGGTTTGCTCTCCAGACCACCCACGTCTCAAAAGGCAAGAAAGACCAAAGAGACATGAAAATAACAGGGTGGGACCCACGTCACCCCAGGGCCCAGAAGGACAAGCTTAGTACGTGGACGAGCTCTCAGCTGACCAACAGGTCAGGAGCGGGCAGGGATGTGGGCCTTCAGCATTACTCAGGCTCAGTTAGGAAAACAGAGGGAAAGGTTTGCTGCGTGAGGAGTCCCGATCGCCACGAGACCATTTCTGCAATCCAAATTCCTCTGCAGCAGCTCGGTGGGCGCCCTTGAATGTCATTGGAAATACAAAAGGACCTCCACGGGCCCCTGTGCTGTGGACGGCAGGTCCTGGGCTCCCTGACGGGGGTGTGAGGCCTTGGGTGGG
>NW_011494652.1:3417869-3438624 GCF_000754665.1 Bison bison bison | reverse complement strand
AAGGGGTGGGGGAGGCAGGGCCAGGGGAGGCCCAGAGCATCCCCAGGCAGCCCACAGGGCCGGGCCGGGCCACCTGGGGCCTGGTCTCCACCGAAAGCCACGGGCCCGCGGGACTCACCATCGCGAAGTAGTTGCTGTTCACCATCAGCGGCCCTCGTCCTCGGAGGTAGATGTATTCCTCCCACCAGTCGCTCACCTGTTAGGTGCAAGCGGGAGAGAGCACGGACAGGCTCAACCAGGCTGCCCGGGACAGGGTGGGCGCATTTACAGCATTTCTCTCTCTCTCGGGGCCAAGTCAGCCCCAGTGAGGCTGAATGCAAAACAGCGGGCACCGGAAGATGGCTTTATTCAAGTCAAGACTCAGCTACAGGGTACATCACCTTCATTTCATAGACAGTTTAAAAAATAAAAACACCAAATGGGAAAGAAATGATCAGTGTCTGGCTGCTCTAACATTTCTTAACAGTGAACACCACCAGTAACTGTCCACAGACTGCCTCTCCCCTTCTGCTCCCACAGCTTCCACTCTGCGTGGAGCCACCCCGGGGCCACGTGTCCTGTCTTCCCAGCATCCCTCAGGAGGCCAGCAGTCTCGTCCTAACCACACCCACAGCCTTCGGGACCCAACGATCACCATCCTTCCACTTTGTGTGGAAGATTCTTATGGTGCCCACCTAAGAATCTAAGTACCTGTGAAAACTTTCACAGACTCAAAACACCCATGTCACCAGTGCAGGATCAAACCCCAACGTGACTTGCCCACCCACCCTGGACTCCGACTGCTCTCTCCGGTCATGACTCGCCCCATGCCTGTGCCCCTGGTGTGCCCCACCCACCAGTTCTGTCTGGGTCACACCTTCTCTTCCACCCTGTTGTTCAGTCACTAAGTCACGTCCGACTCTTTGTGATCCCATGGACTGCAACCCGCCAGGCTTCCCTGTCCTCCACTATCTCCTAGAGCTTGCTCAAACTCATGTCCATTGAGTCGGTGATGCCATCCAACCATCTCATCCTATCACCCACCCTCTTCTTCTCCTGCCTTCAATTTTGCCCAACATCAGTCTTTTCCAATGAATTGGCTCTTTGCATCAAGTGGCCAAAGTATTAGAGTGTCAGCTTCAGCATCAGTCCTTCCAATGAATATTCAGGGCTGACTTCCTTTAGGATTGACTGGCTTGATCTCCTTGCTGTCCAAGGGATGCTCAAGAGTCTTCTCTAGCACCACAATTCGAAAGCATCAACTCTTCAGAGCTCAGCCTTCTTTATGGTCCAAGTCTTCCACACTAGCTGTTCCTCAAAGCTCAACTCCTCTGCCTGTTTCATCCACCACTTGTCTCCTTCCACTCGCCATATGTAGGGAAGCTCAACTGGCTCAGGAACAAATTATATTCCTACACAAAATTCCACCAAGAAAAACAGCATGTTTGTATACTCACATAATTGGTAGCCCACCAGGATTTTAGCTTCAAATACCACTGCAATCTTGGTCCCAGATTGACAGCAAAATCTTGTGCCAGAGCCGTCATCCGTGTAAAGTCTCCCTCCTTCATAAGAGGCTTCACAGATTCCAAGTACTGGGGTTAAGGGAAAAAACATAAGCCCAGCTAAAATAGAAGGTTTCTTTCCTTATGCCTTAGAAAAAGGCTAGTCTTCACTCAAGTTAACTAACTTCAATACCAAAGGACATTTTACATCAGGGATAACTCAACAATTAAACTTTTGGGGGGACATCGCCAGTGGTCCAGCCGCTAAGGCTCCGAGCTCCCAGTGCCAGGGGCCTGGGTTCAATCCCTTGTCAGGGAACTAGGTCTCACATACTGCAACTAAGAGTTCGTATGCTACAACTATAAGACCCCGCATGCTGAAATTAAGACCTGAAGCAGCCAAATTAATTAATTATATTTAAAAAAAATAACTTCTTTGTCCTTTTACTGGCATGCACCCTCCTCAGATCTTGAATCAGCACAAAATCACCAAAGTGGACTCTAGACTGACAAGATCAAGATTTGGTCAACAATGAGCTTTTAATGTGTGGGGTTTTTTTCTCCATCATCTGGTCCTTCATAAGAGCTCTGTTCTCACCTAGGCTATGAAGGTGCCAATGAGATGGGTGGGGAGGCTCTGAGAGCCTAGGGTGGTACTAAAGGCTGGTGCTTAGGACCCCAGGACAGGAAAGAGGAGCCGGAAAAATGACAGGGACGGGGAAGGTCACACCACCAGGCTGAGGCCAGGCCACCAGTTCAGAATTTCCAGGGCCCCCACTTTGATTTGCTCTGGTCCTTGCAGGTAGGAGGAGGCAGGCAGCAGTTCATGGCACTCAACAGCATCGACAGTGTATTTTTTGGCTGCACCAGGGGGCATGAGGGATCTTAGCTCTCCGAGCAGGGATACAACCCAAACCCCTTGCCGTGGAAACTCGGGGTCCTAACCACTGGACCAGCAGGGAAGTCTCATCAAGTCATAAGCCTTGATGGCAAAGATGCTGGTGCTCAGAGCAGGTGACCCAGAGGCAGCGTGAAGCCGACCTACCCTGTTGACGGTGTCCTGGACAGCTGGCACGGGCAGGCGCGGCAGAGACGTCTGGAAGCTGTACAACATGGGTTTTCGGCCTGAGAAGATCTTGACCATAAACTAACAAAAGAGAACAAAAGTATGGTCTGAAAGACGAGATTGTGTTAAAGGCCCAAAATCAGTTTTTCAGTGTATATGACTCGCCAACTGTTGACTGCTTCTCCACTGCAGCTCATCTCCTTCAATCCATTTTCTGCCCCAACCCCCGCAGGCCTCAGCAAACAGCAAACCCCAAATAAAACCCAGGGCGAATGAAGCCCTGTGTCTGAGACACATCCTGCCCTGTCCAGGAGGTGCCATTCCCTGGGCACCCTGACACGGGGTCCAATTGCACTTCTGCACAAGGGGATTAAGTTCCATGTGCCTACTTCTGCAAGGCCCTCGGTTTCCAGATTGGCACCAGGGGCTGGGTGAGGGGCTTGGACCCAGAAGCAAGCTCAGGAAAAGCAGTGGGACCCTCTGGTCATTGACAAGTCTGGTGAAGGGCACACACTTGCCCCTGCTTTAGTCTGGAATGATCTAAACATGGTCTAGTAATTGGTCACCTCATGCTGACCTGACTTCGGAGAACTTCTGGGGCTCATGGCAGCAGTGGGGTGGGGGACAGTGCTGTGATTCTTGATGCTAAAGAGCAGGTGGGACTCAACTGGACACCAGCTATGAAGGCCACCCTGGGGCAGGTCATTTCTCTTGCTTAATAAAGTGTGGACACCACCTCAGCATCTCTCCTGGGAGTTAAATTCTATTTCTCTGGAAATCAGAAATCTTACATGCAAGCAACAGCAGGAAGTCTGTTTGGGAAAGAGGAAAGGTGTGGTGTGGTGGGCTCCAGCATGGGGATGCCCCGCCTTTCAGAAGGAGCCCCAGGGGGCAGCATTCAACCACAGGTGGAGGTATCTCTGGGTGAGATCAGGACAAACATCCATCCATGCATTAGTCCAGTGACTGCTGGACCAAGGACCAAGGTGAGCTGGTGGAACTACTAAAAGCTAAGGGTAAGTCAGGGTGTCCTAGTTTCATCTAGGGAAACCACTTATCGCCCGAGTTAGTCAGAAAGGCTACAAAGAAGTAGATGGAAAGTACTTTTGTTTAATGGGTGACCGAGATGACAAACCCAGCAGACATCAACACCAGATATTCAGGACACACTCATTAAAGGAAAAGAGTCCCCAGCCCAAGCTCATGAATCACAGTGGGTCAGACTTCTCTGGCAATTACAGGGCGACACTCAAGTCAAGTCACCAAGGGGACTGTACAGCACAGGGAACTCTATGCAATACTCTGTAGTGACCTATTTGGGAACAGAACTTAAAAAAAGAGTAGATATATGGATATGACAGGCTTTCCAGATGGCTTGGTGGGTAAAGAACACACCTGCAATGCAGGAGATGAAGGTTCAATCCCTGGGTCGGGAAGATCCCCTGGAGGGGGAAATGGCAACCCACTCTAGTAACTATTCTTGTCTGGAGAACACCATGGACAGAGGAACCTGGTGGGCTATGGTTCATAGAGTTGCAAGGAGTCGGACAGGACTGAAATGACTGAGTGCGTGCGCGCACACACACACACGTATGCATAACTGATTCACTTTGCTATATGCCTGAAACTAACACAACAGTGTGAATCAACTGGACTTCAATACAAATTAATTTTTAAAAAGGCACCAAGGGGCAAAGGCCCAGTGAGGACCCTTTCTGCAGAAGAGAAAGTCTCCCACACCAGACACCAGGCTGAGTGGGTGAACAAGACTCAAAAGGACATATCCTGGGTGCTCTCAGGGGTCCGTGGAACCACAGAAGCAGCAAGGAGGGAAGGGGGCTGCCAGGGGCCGGAGGACGGGGGCGGGGATCGTAAATCTAGTTGGCTTACACCGCTGTGTTAGCGTCAGGCGTACAACACAGTGAATCCGTTATGCGTATACACGTGTGGGTACGTCCCTTAAAAGGGACAAGGTTTCAGTTACAAGACATAACTATGTTCTCTTTGGTTGGGCGTTTTTTGGCTTTTCTTTTTCTGTCTTCCTTTTCTGGCCATATCACTGGTCATGTGGGGTCTCAGTTCCTGACAAGGGATAGAAGCCCCTGCAGTGGAAGTGTAGTCTCAACCACTGGACTTTTCAGGAAGTCCTGAAAAAAGTATGTGTGGACACTGGGCCTGGAACAAACAATCCTGCGTCAGACCTTACAAATTTGCTAAGAGGGTGAATCTTAGGTTAAATGCTCTTACGTTCAAAAGCAAAAGGCATGGGTGGGGCCCAGGTTTCAGGGAAGGCAGGGTGCATATATTAGTAACTTTGGCAGAAATGAGGGTTTCACAAGTGTATATTTATCTCCAAACACATCAAGCTATGAAACAGCCACAGCTTTGAGCCACAGTTAAGAATCATCTACCAGGGAGCTCCCCGGCAGTCCAGCGGTTAAGACGTGGACTTTTCACTGCCACGGACTCAGGTTCGACCCCTGGTTGGGAACTAAGGCCCTACAAGCCTCGAGGCACGGCAGAAAGAAGCAAGACCCTCCCCACCAGCTGCGTGCTGGGGCAGCATTACCATCCAGATCTTGGTGGTGCGGCTCAACCTGCCGTGCTGGGTGAACATCCAGCCGTGGTAGGACAGCAGCACCTTCAGGGAGTAACGCATGGTGACGATGAGGGCCACCCACAGCCCCGTGCCGAAGATGACGCCGCTCACCACCTTCTTGGTCTGGCTGGACATGCAGCCACTGCCGAAACAAGACCAGACAAGCCGCGGGTTCATCAGCGAAGGAAGCCACGGCCCCGGCGCCGAGAGACACCACGTGTTCCCAGGTGGGGCGGCCTCCTGGGGCCACAGCGGAGGCTGCAGAGCCCAGGCCTGATCAGAGAGAGGGGCCACCCGCGTTCACCCGGTTCTCCCAAGACTCAGCCGTCTTTCTTCTGGATGTGAGATGAACCAGCCCCATCGGCTTTGCTGGTCCTGGAAGCAAACCCAGCCTCACAGGCATAATCAGGGAAAACAGACAGCTTCCTCCAGGTCCAGGCAGGACGAGAAGGTCACGGGTGAGGCACTGGCTGGCTCACAACAGGAGCTACGCCCCAGACTGATGACTGACCTGCGTTCTCCTTGGCCGGGAGCCGGCTGCAATTCTCTGCCTTCTGTTCCTGCTACTCAAGATGTTTTTCCCTTAAACATAGCTTTGCATTTCATCATGACTCATAAGGAATGCAGGTCACTTGATAAAACTATTACTTCAACTATTTATATCAAAAGAGCTTGGTTTTGATCTGCGTAGGGACATTTATCATGAATACATGTAGAAACTGATGCTGTTAAACGATCACTTAAAAACCTAGAAAGTATTTTCATTTGCTAGGGAAAGTGATATAGATAGGAAAGTGATCTGATAAAGATGGGACTTAAAAAACGAGAAGAAATGCAGCCACTCATACACCCTTGTGGGCTGGAGTTTCACTTGTTTTGAAAAACCACAAAATATTCACAAAATAAAAATAATTTAAATAGCAAATGTTGGTGAGGATGTGGAGAAAAAAGGGAACATTTATGCACTGTTGGTGGGAATTAAACTGATGCAGTCACTATGGAAAACAATATCAGATTCCTCAAAAAAATTAAGAATAGAACTACCATATGAGTCAACAATTTCACTTTTGAGTATTTATCTGAAGGAAACGAAATCACTCCATGTTCCACTACAGCATTATTTACAACAGACAAGACATGGAAACTTAAGTGTCCATGGACAAATGGATGGATAAAGAAGAGATGGTATTAATATCGATTGATACAATGGAATATTATTCAGCTAAAAAAGGAATAAATGCTGCCATTTGTGACAACATGGATGGGCCTTAAGGACATTATACCAAGTGAAATAAGTCAGACAAGGACAGACAAATACCAGCTGAATTCATTCACATGTGGAATTTGAAATATGACGCAAATGAACTTTTTTTAATGAAACAGAAACAGACAAAGAAAACTAATATATATATATACACACATTCCTGAGTCATTTTGCTGTACGCCAGAAACTACCACAACATTGAATATTAACTATACTTCAATTAAAAAAAAGTTAAAAAAAGAAAGACATATACTGTATGGATGGTCTCACACGTGAAATCTGAAACACATTTTTTTTTTAATTTGTAACTATATTGGGTGACGGATGTTAACAAAACTTGTGGTAATCATTTTGCAGAATATATATAACAAATCATTATGTTGTACACCTAAGAACTGATGTTTTCAAACTGTGGTGCTAGAGAAGACTCTTGAGAGTCCCTTGGACTGCAAGGAGATCAAAGCAGTCAGTCCTAAAGGAGATCAGTCCTGAATATTCATTGGAAGGACTGATGCTGAAGCCAAAGCTCCAATGCTTTGGCTACCTGATGCGAAGAGCCGACTCATTAGAAAAGACCCTGATGCTGGGAAAGACTGAAGGCCAGAAGAGAAGGGGGCAGCAGAGAATGAGATGGTTGGATGGCATCAGTAACTCAGTAGACATGAGTTTGAGCAAACTCTGGGAAACAATGAAGGACAGGGAAGCCTGGACATGACTGAGCAGCTGAACAGCAATGAACAAATGATGCATTTGGCATTAGGCACTTCAACTGAAAGCATTAGCAAAAAAAGCTTTCTGTTATATGTTATGCCCCTTCTAAGGCTGCAGGGGATGGCTTACCCAGAGGTCGGGGGGAGGCCGTGACTTCAGGGTGTTGGGGATCCTCTCCAGCAAGAATGTGCAGAACAGCCCTTGACCCTTGACCCTGGGAGCTGCTGGCCTGTAAACCTGGTCTTTCTAAATCTGGGCCAAGGATGGCCCAGTTTACTGCAATTGGTTTAGAGGGATGAAGAAACAAATCTTATAAAGACTCAGATTAGAAAGGGCTTTAAATAGCCGACACTTCTAAATATAATCCACTGTAAAGAGACCGCCCGTGGTCCAGAATAAATTAAAAAGTTTAACAGGGATGCAGAGATGAGCTGTCTATAGTGGGACAGGCCTGTGACTCTCTGGAAAGAGAGGGCAGAGACGTGGGCAAGGTGATGAGAGAGAGACGGAGTCCCCTGCTTAGGGACCCTGTAGGGACTCCTGGCACCCCAGGCAGACCAAGAAGTCTGGCAGGTGCGAAGCGCGGGTTCCCCGGGGTGGGTTTGTACCCAGGGCCTCGCAGATGCTGACAGAGGTGTGAGCTGGGGTTAGGAGGCAGCTGGGGGCTACGCGTGACTCAGCGCGTCACACTGGCTGCTAAGCACCCCAGGGCCTGGTGAACAAGGAGCAGCTGTCGGCAGCAAGGGGCACCGGCCCAGACAAGAGAAGATTCAGACCTTTCCGTGAAAAGTGCTTAATCCTTTCTTGACTGTGATCAGAATCAAACTCGGTCCTGAGCCGTGAGCTTTCTTTTATGTTCCATTTTGCCACTTTATTTTCCTGTCCTTTTCTGAAGGCAATATTGAAATCCAAACAACCAACTTAGTAAAGGGCCCAGAAATTCATCTGTTTATCTTGGGCCAACCCCAACACTGCAGCTACGGCCCAGAGACCCGGTGGACACACTTGGGCTACAATCTGTCCCCCACCTTCTTCACAAAACTCCTGGCCCCAAAAGCAAAGCTCAGGAATTCCCTGGTGGTCCAGTGGTTAACACTCTGCCCTTCCACTGCAGGGGGTGCAGGTTCAATCCCAGGTCGGGAAACTAAGATCCCACCTGCTCGGAGGCACGGTCAAACAATGAAGAAAATTAAAAAAAAAAAAAAAGCAAAGCCCAGACATGGCACGAGGACTTGCGGATTATCGTTTCTCCAGTCACAGACCTAAAATGTTCACCGATATAAACAAGCAACATGTGAACAGGATCAAAGGTCTGGCGTGGGACAAGCCACAGCCAAGGTGGAGGCACTAGACTGTTTCAACCAGAAAAGAGAAACCGGTATCCCACGGGCATTCTCGTGCAGTCCAGTTGTTAGGACTCAGCACTTTCACTGTGAGGGCCTGGGCTCCGTCCCTGGTTGGGGAACTAAGATCCCACAAGCCTTATGGCACAGCCAAAAGAATAAAAATGTGCCTTTCAGAGCTGCAATCACAAACAGTGTAATGGAGAAGGGGTGGGGTAGGCTTAGCCCCATGTGGGTCCCATCACTGGGCCCCCCCAAACGCCAAGGCAGAGGTGCTGTTCCTGCCTTTGTCTGGCAGGAAGGTTCTCCGGGGAGGTTCAGGGCCTGCTGAGGGGGGCACAGGGGTCCGAGGTGCTGCACAGAGCTGGGTCTGGAGCCCAACTCCCCACTTCATCTCCGTGACTCTAGCAGGAATCCACATCTTTTTTTCTCAGTATTTTCTCGTGAATTTGTTTGGCTGCACAGGTCTTAGTTGCGGCAATCGGGATCTTCGATCTTTGCTGTGGCCTGCGGGGTCTTTTGGAGAAGGCAATGGCACCCCACTCCAGTACTCTTGCCTGGAAAATCCCATGGATGGAGGAGCCTGGTAGGCTGCAGTCCATGGGGTCGCTGAGTCAGACACGACTGAGCAACTTCACTTTCCTTTTCACTTTCATGCATTGGAGAAGGAAATGGCAACCCACTTCAGTGTCCTTGCCTGGAGAATCCCAGGGACGGCGGAGCCTGGTAGGCTGCCGTCTATGGGGTCGCACAGAGTCGGACACGACTGACGTGGGATCTTTACTTGTGGCATTCGAACACTTAGTTGCGACATGCAGAATCTAGTTCCCTGACCGGGAATTGAACCTGGGCCCCCTGCATTGAGTCTTAGCCACTGGACCCTGAGGGAAATCCCAGGAGTCTACAAGCTTGAGCGCTTCCTCACTTTACATCAGACAGCCCAGTGAAAGAGGTCACTGCAGCGCAGGGGCCACCGGGCAGGAGATGATTGCAGGAGCCAGGGTCACCCCCAGGACCGGAGAGAAGAAAGGACATCAGAGGGGCTCCACAAAGACCCTCGCGGGCATGGCCAGCATTCCCGCACGAGACCCCAGGCGCCACACACCTTGAAGGAAAAGTATCAACCAAAGGCTTCTCCAGGCCAAATCTCACGATATTAAAAAAAAAAAAAAAGGCAAGCCTATTTTCAAGCTCTTAGAAAACTACAGTCACTAGGATAAAGTGTTGGGGGTCCCCCCCGAGATTCTAAGTCACTCAGACAAGGAGCCGAGCGGCTGAATTCTCCCCAGAACCCCCAACAGCAGTCAGCTCTCGGAGTCCTACAACTCCAGGATGGCCCCATGTACAAGGAAGACACCATGTCCGGAAGCAGTGCCTTGGACAAAATTCATTCTGAGGGCCCCCTGGCCAGGCTAAGTGGGCTGGCAGGCACCGCAGGATAGAGGCTGGTCTTCACACCTCTGGGCTTCAGAGAAGGAGTGACAAGGGACCCCAAACTCCCCAGGGGACCTCCCCAGGACATGGGGAGAAAGCTGTCGTGAGAATCATAGCAAAAGCCTCAAAGAGAATACCCAGAACAGACCGTCCTGACATTTGAAAAGACAGAAAAAGAGCAGCCACAAAAAAGGCAGTCATTCCCTAGACCCTCTGAGATTTGAGAGGCTTACTCACGTCGTGTCCAGGGTCCGATTGATCTTAGCGATTATTCCCAAAGAGGGGTCGATCTTGGCGTACATGGTCGACATCACGCCCACAACCACGATGAGCCAACTGGAGGGACTCGCTGGGTACACGCCGGTGATGATGCCATTCTAGAAACAGATGGGAGCGCCGTCAGAAGCGCCCCAAGAATATTGGAGTGGGTGGCTATTCCCTTTGCCAGGGGATCATCCCGACCCAGGGATCAAACCTGGGTCTCCTGCATTGGCAGGCAGAGTCTTTACCACTGAGCTACCAGGGAAGCACATGAGTCAAAAACTTCTCTAAAACCGTCTCCCTGGAGAGTGACCCCAGGACATTAGAATCACCCTAAGTTAGAAGCCTTAAGTAAACATACGGATTCCTTAGCTCCCCTGAGACTGACGCAGGGACACTGGCCACCTTGCCCACCATGATGTCCTCTCCCCAACCTGCTGCGTCCAGGATGCCCCGAGACCCTCATTCTCAGATGCACCCCTCTTGCTGAATCAGACACTGCTTAACCGGAGGTATTAATATCTATAGGAGACCTCACTCCACGGCCAGAATCTCCCGTAAGATGCTTCAGCCAAAGCCCCACAGCAGCCCCTTAAAAAAAAATGTAGCAGGGAAGAAGGGTTAGGAAGAAATAAGACCTCCAAATCAGCAAAATGTTGATAGTTGTGAAAATGAGCGATGTGACTTTATTATAGCTGTGTGCCTTTATTATTTTCTTTACTTTTGTGTATGTTTCAAGACTTACAATTTAAAAAAAAATTCATACTGAAATCATGTTATTAAGAGATTGATTTGACCAAGACAAAGGATTAAAAAAAAATTTCAAAGCTTTACTGAATTCTCTTAGGAGAGACTACCATGTTATTCTCATTATCGAGAGGTATGGAAGATTTTAAACAAAGCTGGCTGCGGGTGAGGGGCGGGGGCAGGGAGGGGGAGCCTTCTGGTATTCTCCGAAGTTCTCTGAAATGTTCTTGTAAATAAACAGACACATTAAATGATAATGGGGGAAAGAAGGTTCTAGATAAACGGCCTCCACTCACCACACTCCCTACCCTGCAGCAACTCTGCTAGCCTTGGCCCCACGCCCACCCCTGCCCCAGGTGCCCTAGGAAACCACATGGTTTGGGGAGGTACAAGGAGGCTCCCAACAAGGTCAGGAGCGCAGAGGGCACTTCTCTCTGCAGGTGGCGCCCTCCTCCACTTTGAGTGGGTCACAGCAGCTGGGGCCTCAGGCAAAAGACGTACCTGATGCAAAGAAATGACTCATTTGAAAAGACCCTGATGCTGGGAAAGACTGAAGGCAGGAGGAGAAGGGGACGACAGATGATGAGATGGTTGGATGGCATCACCGACTCAATGGACATGAGTTTGAGCAAGCTCCCAGAGTTGGCGATGGACAGGGAGGCCTGGCGTGCTGCAGTCCATGGGGTTGCAAAGAGTCAGACACAACCAGGCGACTGAACTGAACTGAACCTGGGCCCCAGGACCCTCCAATAGAGCCAAGGGACACCTGTCCAGCCAGGCCAGGTCTCCCTGGTCATTGCTCGCACCCACTCCAGCTCCCCGGCCTTTCTCAACAGCCCTCCTCTGAGCTGCCCTCTGAAAGGAAAACTGGACAACAAACCCAGTTTTGTTGGGGAATGGGGAGCGGACACTTTTGATACGCTTTCAACTTGCTTGAATTTTTTTAAACATGCATTTGTCCTTCTGTGACTTTCATTTTTTAGGAGAAGGAGGGATCTATTATTACTGGCAGTGAGAAAAGAGAACTCTGGGGACTTTTCCCAGCACTATCTCCCCGAACAGCAAAATTGAGGAAGTTTCAAGCAAAGAGCACATGCATGTTCACGACTGCTGTGATTTTTAAAATAAAATTAATTAAAAACAAGACACATCGGACTTCCCCAGCCATCCAATGGTTAAGACTTAGCCTTCCAATGCAGTAGGTGCGGGGTTTCATTCCTGGTCAGGGAATTAAGATCCCCCAGATGCCGCCAGCCAAAAACCCAAAGACATAAAACAGAAGCAATGTTGTAACAAATTATTTCAATAAAGACTTTAAAAAAAATGTCACTCTGCTGGCCTATATGGGAAAACAATCTTAAAAGGAGTGGATATTTGTATGTGTGTAACTGATTCACTTTGCTATACATCTGAAATGAACACCACACTATAAATCAACTATACTCCAGTAAAATTTAAAAAAACAAGACACGTGGTTAAACACAGTAAATAAATGTCCACTCTTGCCGGTAAACAGAACTGAGAACTTTGCATTTGCTCAGCCGCTCAGTTGTGTCATGTCCAACTCTTTGCGACCCCATGGACGGGAGCCTGCCAGGCTCCTCTATCTATGGGATTTTCCAGACAGGAATACTGGAGTGGGTAGCCAATTCCCTTCTCCAGGGGTTCTTCCAGACACAGGAAACGAACCCGCGTCTCCCGCACGGGCAGGCAGACTCTCTCCCACTGAGCCACCTCGGAAGCCCGCGTCTGCATTTACATGCATCTCTTTCCGTGGTGGACTATTTCATCAGTGAGATATTTGTTAAATAAACTCTCTATGGTTTCACACGGATGAAGAACAATCCTTTTCCGTGAAGCGTAGAGAGGCCCAGACTCAGAGCTAGAGACATTTATTCTCCTTCTACCCCAAAGGTTGCTTACCCTCTGTGAAAGCCGATTTCCTCGTCTGCCCAAAGGGTCCCAATTCACCCCGCCTGCCTTACAGAATTTCTCCAGGATTTCAGTGAGCCAATACATATAAAATTGTCTCACAGGCCTTAAGGACCAGGAAACATACATAAGGTGCCAATTATCACGGGCACACTGAACCTTCAGTAGAGCCTGGAGTTTTCAAATAGGAAAGCGAATACGGTACAGATTGAAGCAAGTATCTGGAAACCTTGAATCTGATGAACTTCTTCTTCCAGGAATGAAGACCAGACAGATAGATCTGCCTGAGGGCCTCATGGCTCATCCGGAGGTCGATCCCATCTGGAGTGACTGTGAACTGGAAGGCCACGGCTTGGTGGGCCTCCGCCATGGTCAGCGAGCTCCTGGAACGACAAGGGCGAACAGAGCATGGTGAGTGTTGACCAGATGTCAGAAAACCCCTTGCTGTTGTTGCTCTTTAGTCTCTAAGTCATGTCTGACTCTGCGACCCCAAGGACTGTGGCCTGCCTGCCTCCTCTGTCCACAGGATTTCCCAGGCAAGAATACTGGAGTGGGTTGCCATTTCCTTTTATACGGCATCTTCCCGACTGAGGGATCGAACTGGTACCTCTTGCATTGGCAGGTGGGTTCTTTAACGATGAGCCATTGGGGAAGCCCCTATATAGACGTGTGATCCATTCTGAATTTGACCATTTCCTCCCATTTGATAAATTGAATGTTACTCATGAACACACCTGGTTGTGATTGCCCATCATCTCTCCCTCCCTGCTCCAGTGGGATACAGACAACCCATCGCTGCCTCTGCCTGGAGGCGCTGGGTGGTCAGCAGAGTCCAGGAGCTGGAAATCCTCACCCCCAGGCCCCTGGCCATCCCACCAACCCTGCCTCCAGGCAACAGGCAGCCGGAGCCTCACCCAACTGGAATCCCGAATCCCAGGGCGGTTTAGCAACTTGCTGTGCCAGGGCAAATCCCATCCCTACCCACTAGGCAGCCTGGAGGCTGGCACATAAAGTCCTCAAACACATCCATAACAGCCCTGATCCTTATCTCAGGTGGGAACTGGGCTCAACACCACACACCTTGGCTACGCGGTAGCCACTCCACAAACCACTTCAGGTTCCAGAAGACTCCAGGAAAACCCAATGCACAGAACCCTGGGGCAGGGGGGCGGGCCTCCCTCCCGGTGACTTGGGAAATCAGACAGCTGCCACACTCATCCCCTGAAGGTTTGGCCCTCGCGGCTGGTTTCCAGCCTCTGCTAGGCGAGCACATTTCATTTTCTTGCTGTAAATATTTGTCTCCTTTGACCTTCTTCCTTGACCAACTCCTGACTCACCTCTTCCCTCTTAGCTTCCCCGACATCAGCCCTCCGCCGGTCTGCTCAAAGTGCCTGATGGCACCACCTCCTCCTAAACCCTGTGCCAACAAGCACACCTGCACACAAAGGAGCTAAAAGTTCATCAGTTCCGTGCAGTCGCTCAGCTGTGTCCAATTCTTTGTGACCCCATCAACTGCAGCACACCAGGCTTCCTTGTCCATCACCAACTCCCAGAGCTTCCTCAAACTCATGTTCATTAAGTCAGTGATGCCAACGTTCGTAGTAAACCAGAATAAAACCCCAAAACTGTGAGTGTGTGTATCCCTGCTGCTGCTGCTGCTGCTGCTAAGTCACTTCAGTCGGGTCCGACTCTGTGCGACCCCATAGATGGCAGCCCACCAGGCTCCCCCGTCCCTGGGATTCTCCAGGCAAGAACACTGGAGTGGGTTGCCATTTCCTTCTCCAATGCATGAAAGTGGAAAGTAAAAGTGAAGTCGCTCAGTTGTATCTGACTCATAGCGAACCCATGGACTGCAGCCCACCAGGCTCCTCCGTCCATGGGATTTTCCAGGCAGGAGTACTGGAGCGGGGTGCCATTGCGTTCTCCGTGTATATCCCTAGCGCATGCTATTTTCCCTTTTCTCACCATGCAAGCCTCTTGGGCGCAGACATCAAACCCATCAAAATCAAGGGTAATGCGGTTTCAAACAACAACTGTTGTTGTTCAGTTGCTAACTTGTGTCCGACTCTTTGTGACCCCATGGACTGCAGCATCCCAGGCTTCCCTCTCCTTCAGTATCTCCCTGGAGTTTGCTCAAATTCATGTCCATTGAGTCAGTGATGCTATCTACCATCTCATCCTCTGCCCCTCCCTTCTCATTCTGCCTTCAATCTTTCCCAGCATCAGGGTCTTTTCCAATTGAGTTGGCTCTTTGCATCAGGTGGCCACAGTATTGGAGTTTCAACTTCAGCAACAGTCCTTCCATGAATATTCAGGACTGATTTCCTTTAGGATGGACTGGTTTGATCTCCTTGTAGTCCAAAGGACTCTCAAGAGTCTTCTCCAACACCACAGTTCAAAACCACCAACTCTTTGGTGCTCAGCCTTCTTTGTGGTCCAACCCTCACATTGGTACATGACTGGAAAAACCACAGCTTTGACTATACAGACCTTTGTTGGCAAAGTGATGTCTCTGCTTTTTAATACACTGTCTACATTAGTCATAGTTTTTCTTCCAAGGAGCAAGCATCTTTTAATTTCACGGCTGCAGTCACTGTCCGCAGTGATTTCAGAGCCCAAGAAAATGAAATCTGTCACTGTTTCCATTTTCTTCCCATCTATTTGCCATGAAGTGATGGGACTGAATGCCATGATCTTAGTTTTTTGAATGTTGAGTTTTAAGCCAGCTTTTTCACTCTTCTCTTTCACTTTTATCAAGAGGCTCTTTAGTTTCTTTTCACTTTCTGCTATTAGGGTTGTGTCATCTGCATATCTGAGGTTATTGATATTACTCTCGAAATCTTGATTGTAGCTTGTGCTTCATCCAGCCTGTCATTTAGAATGAGTTATTCTGCACAGAAGTTAAATAAGCAGGGTGACAATATACAGCCTTGTCATACTCCTTTCCCAGTTCTGAACCAGTTTTTTGTTCTGTGTCTCATTCTAACCGATGTTTCTTAGCCTACATACAAGTTTCTTAGGAGGCAGGTAAGGTGGTCTGGGATTTCCATCTCTTTAAGAATTTTCCACAGTTTGTTGTGATCCACATAGTCAAAGGCTTTAGTGTAGTCCATAAAGCAGAAGTAGATGTTTTTCTGGAATTCCCTTGCTTTTTCTTCAGGAAATCAGAACAAGTGATCCCGGCTATCACTCACTTGTCCGTTCAACAAGGGTTACCCCACAGCTCAGACGGGGGCAGGAAGAAGCGGGAGTGACAGAGAGGACCTCCCAAGTGACACGGAAGCCCAGGGGAAGGATTAGACAGAGGGAGAGATTTTCAGGATTGAAGGCAGACCTGTGAAAGGGCCGGAGGTGCAGGCTGGCTGGGGTCAGGGCAGGGCTGAATTCAGAGAGGAAGGCCCAGAAGCAGCCGGGTTTCACAATTAGGGTGATGGAAAAGTATCAAGGGCCATGATTCGGGGGTGTCAGTTCCTGTGTCTGTTCCAAAGAAGACACGGGTATGTACGCCAAGTTGCTCAGCCGTGTCTGACTCTGCAATCCCAGGGACTGTAGCCCGCCAGGTTCCTCTGTCCAAGAGATTCTCCAGGCAAGAATACCGGAGTGGGTTGCTGGGCCCTCCTCCAGGGAATCTTCCCCACCCAAGCATCAAACCCGGGGTCTGTGCACGTCTACCTGCCTTGGCAAGCAGGGGTCTTCACCACTAGCGCCACCTGGGAAGCCTGAAGAAGACCACTCTGGCTGCTATATGGAGAGCAGGTGGACTGGGCGGGGCAGTGAAACCAGTAAGAAGCTGGGGCAGGTTTCCCAGAAGGGCATGGCCCACAGTGGGAATGGCAGGAGGGCCCCCTGCAGACAGGGCTCAGAGGCACCCTGGGGCTGGAGCCTGGACTGTGTGGGCTCCACCAGCCTCCCCAGCACAGAAGAGCCACAGAGCAGGGTGGGCGAGGTGGGGACTGGGAGTGGAACATTCGCCCGGGGGCAATGGACGGGGGGCACCCAGGCGGGGACATCAGGGCCAAGGAGAGGCTGGGATGGGCAGCCGAGAGCTCTGCTTGGACAAGCTTGAAAGAAAAGAGCGAGGCAGTAAAACTGCATCCACGCATGCAACCTTAGCCTGGTGCCACCTGCCTAGCATTCAAGGATATTTACACGTGGGAATTTCCCAGCAGTCCAGTGGTTAGGACTCTGGGCTTTCACTGCCGAGCGTTCAGTCCCTGGTTGGGGAACTAAGATCCCACAAGCCACATGGCACAGCTGGAAAAAACAAAACGTGACCCTTTGCGTACTGTTTACCTGGCATGGAGCAAACGTCCACAGCCCGGCCAGTTTTGAAGACGTAAATCTCATTTTTGAAAGCACCAAGATCTCTAAGCAAAAGCTTGCCACAAGCCAGTTTAAACAGTTCAAGAGGGCACTCCAACCAACAGCTCGAATCTGTTCCTCAAAAAGTTACCCAAGGGGGCTTGAAGATTCTTCCAGAGCCTGAAGGTTAACTCAGCCCCTCCCCCCCATCAAAGCCTTAGGGTGAACACAAGTCTTAAAAGAGATAAGAATTCTACATGGCATGCATCACAGCAACAATTGTGGCTGGCTACCCTTTCAGTGACTTATCGGATCTTTCAAGGGCTTTACTCAGAACAGGAAGGGATTACTAAAGGCAAGTAGATTAAATATAGTGTCGAAAAAAAAAATAAAAAAATAAATATAGTGTTGAGTGTTTGTAGCCAATTCTCCCCAAAGGTGCATGCCCAGTGTGTGCTCGTGGATCTAACCCCCTCTAGACAGGGGCAGACGGAGTGTATTTGCAGCCTCCTTTTCTGAAGTCGGTGGCCTTAGCAGAAGTCTCTGAAAACAGATAACTAATAAGGACCTAATGGGGGCTTCCCTGGTGGTCCAGTAGCTGACTCCGCACTCCCGAAGCCGGCGGCCCAGGTTCAAAGAACTGCAACTAAAAGTTTGCACGACTACAATTAAGACCCAGCGCAGCCAGATAAATAGATGAATAAAAATACTTTTTAGGAGACTCTACTCAATACTCTGTTATAATGGCCTATATGGAAAAGAATCTAAAAAAGTGGATATATATATGTGGTAACTGACTGCTGTACACCTGAGACATTATGAATCAGCTATACTCCAATAAAAATTATTCAAAAACAAAACAAAACGCCCTGAATTTAACTAGAGATTTGCTTGGTTCAGACTAAAAACTGTGTGTCTTAGGTGCCAAGTCGGAATTACTGAATCAGATGACAAGGACTTGAGACGTTCCCTCTGCCAATCTAATGAGTGAAAAATCCATCCTGCATCCTGGCATTCATACCCTCAAAGTTGGAGACATCTAGAGTTGTAATAGTGCCCCCTGCGACCGTGAGGGCAACGCAAAGCAGAGATGCAGCAGAGGAGCACTTCACACCCACCAGGATGGCAGTCATCAAGATGCGGGGAAATCAGAGTCCTCGTTCGTGGCTGGGGGGAACGTCAGTCTGGCAGCTCCTCGAATAGCCAAACGTAGTCACCGTGTGACCCAGCAATTCTGCTCTCAGGCACATGCCCAAGAAAACTGAAAACGTATATCCACACCCAAACCTGTACACAGATGTTCACAGTAGCGTTATTCATAATAACCGAAAAGTGGAAGCAACTCGGGCGTCCTTCCACTGACGATGGATAAACAAAACGCGCTCTATCCACACAACAGGATGCTATTCACAGGCGGTACAAAGGGATGAAGCGCTGACACATGACATCCTGTGCGGATGAACCTTGAACACTTGATGCCGAGTGAGAGCGGCCAGACACAGATGACCACACGCTGCTGCTGTTCAGTCGCTCAGTTGTGTCTGACTCTTTGCAACCCCATGGACTGTGGCATGCCAGACCACATGTTTAATGATTCTTGGTATGTTAAATGTCCAGAACAGGCAAAATCTACAGAGACAGAAAGCAGTGGCTGCCTAAGGCCAGGGGAAAGTGGAGGGTAAAGGAGGGGAGGGCGTCTTTTGGGGGTGATGAAATGTTCCCAAATTGAATGGGGTCACAGCTGAATATACTAAAAATCACTGACGTGTACATGTTAGATGGTTGGATGGGATGGGATGGGAATTATCTCCCATAAAGACTTGGGAATTCGTCCAGTGGTTAGGAGGGGCTTCCCTAGTGGCTCAGTGGTGAAAAATCTGTCTGCCAATGCAGGAGATGTGGGTTCGATCCCTGGGTCAGGAGGATACCCTGGAGAAAGAAATGGCAACTCACTCCAATATTCTTGCCTGGAGAATACCATGGACAGAGAGGAGCCTGGCAGGGCTACAGTTCACAGGGTCGCCAAGAGTCGGACACGACTTAGCGACCAAATAAGATCATCACACGAGAGTGGTGGGGACCTTGCCAACAGATCGCAGAGCTGCTCCTCAGGATGTTTACCTGGAGTCGCTCAGGTGAGCAGCCCCACCGTGAAGGTAAACGGGCCCGGAGCTGAACCAGGACAGGGCCACCTAGGAGTGCCCTCCCCACACTGGTGACTCCACTTGCCTTGGGAGCAAACTGCCTCCAGGTAGGCTGGGCGGGGGTGGGGAGGCGAGACCTGCTCCAGGGCAAGGGGGCAGGCCAAGATAAACTCTTGGACACTCAGGAATTATGAGGAGCCCCAGTGAACAGGAAAAGAAGGGGACAACAGAGGATGAGATGGTTGGACGGCATCCCTGACTCTATGGACATGAGTTTGAGCAAGCTCCGGGAGTTCGTGATAGACAGGGAAGCGTGGCGTGCTGCAGCCCATGGGGTCGCAAAGTCAGAGGAGACTGAGCGACTGAACTGAACTGAACCAGCAACTTTACTATATTAATACAGCAGGATGTTTTCTATCTTGAATCAGGAGAGACTGCCAACACACTAGAGCAAGGAATCACCCCTACACACCCTCTTCCTGGAAGGAACAGATACTAATACTTTGCCATGCTGATCAGAGACTGCTTGGCCCCAGCCCTCCCTTCCTGGTCTGCCTCCCTGGAGCCCCGAGGCACCCCTGACCTGGCCAGAATGGCCCTGCTGTCTCTGTGACCACAGCTGGGAACCCCAACACGCTGTGAGAGGAAGGGCCCTGGGACCAGCTGGCAGGCCGGGCCTGTGCACAGCTTCTTCTCTGGATCCCTTCAACCTTCCAGGATGAAATCAAAAGGCACTCCAGGGCCCCAGGTCCAGGCGAGCGGGCACACATGGCGTGTGCAGCCTACGCCATGTGCCAGCCCAACCTCCAGCTTCCTCTCCCTCCTGGGCAAGGTCACCGGGCATGCAGACTGTCTTACCGGTTCATCCCCTAGGGGTCCTCTTCCAGCCCCCTTGCACCGGGAGTCAGTCACCCACAGGGCCCTGCCCGGGACCTAGACTTGTATCAGTGTGGACGATTCACTTGAAGCCCCGCTGATGCCAGAACAAGTCAACTGAAAACCCATCTTGCATCCTTCCACACCCTCCCTGGCATCACTCCTTCAAACACCTCCACCGCCTGTCATGCCTGGGCACGAATGGGTTGGGGTGGTCCTCACTCCATCCCCCACCCGCTGATGTGGGGGTAGTGGTATGATGCCCCTCCCCACCAGGATCACTCCCACCCCCACCCCTGGGTGGAGAGAGGTGGCTTCCCTGGGGACAAGGTATACTCGGCATGACCGCTGGGACCCACCCGCAGAACGTGCAACTGTGCCCCGCGGTCTCGGGAGGTTGGAGGAAAGGAGAAGACATATGAACGGGCTCCCTTTCTGTCATTCCCTTGTTCCTGCAAACCATCCCTGGGCAAAGACTGGAGGCCCTCTGACAAGAACCCTGAGCTGGAGGGGACAGCGGGAGCACCTCTGAGGAGCACAGGCTGGCTGCTCCTCCCAAGGTCTGGCTGGGTGATGGGAGAAGCCCCTTGGG
>NW_011494652.1:3412295-3417769 GCF_000754665.1 Bison bison bison | reverse complement strand
GCCAAACCGGAAGTGGCTGCTGATGGCAGCAAGCCCTCAGCCGCAGGAAGCCATCCAGTGATTGATCCGACACACTGAAAACAAAGCCCTCTCTGTGTGTGCGTCTGCAGTGGGCTATCCATGAATGTGTGCTAAGTCACTTCAGTTGTGTCTGACGCTTTTGCTACCCTATGGGCTGTAGCCTGCCAGGCTCCTCTGTCCATGTGATTCTCCAGGCAAGAATACTGGAGTGGGTTGCCATGCCCTCCTCAGGGGGATCTTCGTGACCCAGAGATAGAACCCAGGTCTCCTGCATTGCACATGGATTCTTTACCACTAGTGCCTCCTGGGAAGCCCCTGCAGTGGGGCTACATACCTGCTTATTCTCCCTGGCAGGACAGAAATCGCTTCCAGGTGCATCACCCGGAGGGTGCCCACCTGGAGCCCCACCTGACGGTGATCGTCCCCACTTAGGACACACCTGGGTGCTGCTGCCAGCCCCGCCCATCTTGGCTGAACGTGGGAACCCTGGGACGGTGCCACCTTAGAAACCAGGAGGGCCACTAGAGGAGAGAGACTGGCACGAAGGTCTGTTCCAGGGCACTTAAGCACCTTACGCTAATCTGCTCCAGGAAAACACCAAGATCCAGAATAAGATGCCCCAGTTGAGCATAATGACCTATTTCAGTTCAGTTCAGTCGCTCAGTCGTGTCCGACTCTTTGCGACCCCATGAATCGCAGCACGCCAGGCCTCCCTGTCCATCACCAACTCCCAGAGTTCACCCAGACTCATGTCCATCGAGTCAGTGATGCCATCCAGCCATCTCATCCTCTGTCGTCCCCTTCTCCTCCTGCCCCCAATCCCTCCCAGCATCAGTCTTTTCCAATGAGTCAACTCTTTGCATGAGGTGGCCAAAGTACTGGAGTTTCAGCTTCAGCATCATTCCTTCCAAAGAAATCCCAGGGCTGATCTCCTTCAGAATGGACTGGTTGGATCTCCTTGCAGTCCAAGGGACTCTCAAGAGTCTTCTCCAACACCACAGTTCAAAAGCATCAATTCTTCGGCACTCAGCCTTCTTCACAGTCCAATTCTCACATCCATACACGATCTATTTACTGCCATTTAAAAAAATTCACACCTCTGGTCTTAAATTCCCTCCCAAGCTCAGACCCCCGTCACCCTCCTCTTTGGCCAGGCCCACCCACAGGTCCTGCTCTGCAGCCAGGGAACTCTGATTCACAACTGGGGTACCTTCTGCCCGTTTTTTTGTTTTTTTTTCTCTTTCCCTGCTTCACACCTGGCTCACAGCTCCCTCTCCCAGGTGCCTGCCTTGGAATCCACATTCTGGAAGCACAGGAAATTCTATCAGTTACATCCAGCAATTTCAGCTGTACTTGCTGCGAAAATGACTTTCACTTGTCAATTATTCATTTAATCTCTCATCATAAGCTGTAAAGCTCCCCAGGACACAAATCCTTGTTGAATTCTCTGAACAAACCACAAGTCCACAGACAGCTCTCCAATCTGGGGGAAAATGCTGCATGTCTCATTCAATTTTGGTAAAATTACCTTCATTTTAACAGTGTTGCCCAAAGCCAGCCCCAAGATTCTTAACCAATGCATTGGTCTATACTTTGTTTTTCAAATGTGTGCACTTTGCCTCTTTCTCCACAGCCAATCCTTCAAACAAAAGCCGTTCACCTTGGAAGCCAGTGGCCTGCAAATCCTCACACTGGTCTTGAAATCAAGAAGTCATTCATAAGACTTTCTGTTTCCCTCAAGGGTATCTGGCTTTCTTCAGAGCGGTTCCCTGTTCTGCCCGCCGCCCCCGCCCCCACCACTGAGGTTCTGCAACAGGCAACAGGAAAGGAGGTGAAAGGTCATCCAATGCAAAGTGCAGGTCAAGACTTCAAAAAGGCCTGGGGGAAAACTGAGGTGTGAAATCACCTCTATAATTCAAAGCAAAACAATAAAAACTTGCCAAGAGACAGCAGACTTCCAAGAAAACTTTATAGCAATGGAAATACACAATAAATCACACGTCAGAAGTTTTGCAATATGGTCTTGAAATTAACAGATGCTGAAGCTCCAATCCTTTGGCCACCTGATGCAAAGAGCTGACTCATTGGAAAAGGCCCAGATGCCGGAAAAGACTGAGGGCAGGAGGAGAACGGGGTGACAGAGGATGAGATGGTTAGGTGGCATCACCGATTCAATGGACATGAGTTTGAGCAAGCCCCAGGAGATAGTGAAAGTCAGGGAAGACTGGTGGGCTGCAATCCATGGGGTTGCAAAAAGTTGGAGAGGGCTTAGCGACTGAACAACAAAGAAGTCTTTCAATATAGTCTTGAAATCAACTGACAAGGAGAGAGGTAGCTCTCAGGTAGATAGATAAATAGGGCATACAGACTAATTTTTTGCTATTAACAATGAAGATACGAAACATTCTTTCTACCAAAGTGTTTGGCATATGCCAGACAATGTGATGCATATTTTATCTGCATTAACCTATTTAATTCCCACCAGAATCCTAGGATATACTGATGCCATCTCATTTACTAAGACCAAGGCTTGGAGGTCAAGAAACTTGCCCAAGGTCACAGTTGGCAAACAGCAAAGCTGGGAATCAGGCCCAGGTCCAACTCCAAGTTAAGTGGTAAGCACTCCGTACAAAGTTCCACTTAAGATTCCTAAAGTTACGACACAGCAAAATTAGGTCACTCTATCGTAAGCAAAATGAGGTAACTTCAACCAGCAGTAGAAGGACAGTAACTGCAAATGTGGTGGGTGCCAACTCTCAAATTCTTCCCATGCTCCAGTATTCCCGCTGCTGCTGCTGCTGCTGCTAAGTCGCTTCAGTTGTGTCCGACTCTATGCGACCCCAGAGACGGCAGCCCACCAGGCTCCCCCGTCTCTGGGATTCTAATTGCACAATTCACAAGCCCAAAGAGGCAGACCCTGCCTTCTGTTAAAACCCATCTCATCCAGCAGCAAACAACTGAGCTAGAAATCCTCTGAGAAGAGGTCACCCCCAGGAAGCGATAGCTGAGCGCAGGATGAATTCACCAGGCAGGGTCTCCAGGTGCATAGCCAGTATCCCTCACCAGGGGAGGCTGGAGGACATCCCACCCCCTTTTTAAAAAAATTAAAAAAAATTTATTTATCCCTGGCTTCCCTGGTGGCTCAGTGGTAAAGAATTCGCCTGCCAGTGCAGGAGACGTGGGTTCCATCCCTGGGTTGGGAAGGTACCCTGAAACAGGAAATGGCAACCCACTCCAACAATCTTGGCTGGGAAACCACATGGACAGAAAAGTCTGATGTGCTACAGTCCGTGGGGTCGCAAAGAGTCCGACACAACTTTGTGACTAAACAACATCTATGGCTGGCTTGGGTCTTGGTTTTGGCATAGGGGCTCTAAGTTCCCCAGTGAGGACTGAAACCTGTGTCTCCTGCCCTGGAAGGCAGATTCTTAACCACTGGACCACCAGGGAAGTCCCTGGAAGCTCTCTAGAAAGAAGCTACTGCAGGCGGAGAATGTGTAGCATCATCTTTAGCTGAGAGCAGAGCAATTACTTTAGCATCAACAACATATTCTTCTCCTGCCTGGTAACCAGTGCCTGGGAGGGTTCTGCTTGGCTACACAAAGCTGGTTCTGCCCTCCAGGACTGGCTCCAACTTGGGGAAACCGTGTTCCTGCTGTGCTTGATGGCCAAGGCGGTCTCCAGGCTGACCTCAGCACTGCTACCCAGAGCACTTCAAGGAAAGCACCAGGAAGGTTCAGGAAGGCTTCTCCAGCCTAGGGGGTTCACAACTCTTCTTCCGTTCCTGCTTACTCTCTAGTATTTAGTATTCAGCCATTTGGCTGATGATAAGAGTTTAGGTGCGGGCAAGAATTAGCAAAATGAAAGGGCTCCTCTCTACTTGAGTGTCGGCACCCAATCCCCGTGCACTCATGAACCCTGTCCTTATTCCCTTGCACACGTGATTCACTGTAATTGTGCTCTTGTGTTTTTTCAGTAACTGTGTACACAAATTACTCTTCCCCTAATCTGATGGAGGTAATAATGGGACTCGGGGGGATTCTCAGATGGCTCAGAGATAAAGAATCCACCTGCCAGTGCAGGAGACAAGGGTTCAAGCCCTGATCCGGGAAGATCCCACAAGCCGTGGAGCAATTAAGCCCGTGCTCTGCAACAAGGGATGCCACCGCAACAGAAGCCTGCACACCAACAGCTAGAGAGCAGCCCCTGCTAACCACAGCTAGAGAAAGCCCAGCTAGCAACGAAGACACAGCACAGCCACAAATAAATAAATAAAATTATTTTAAAAAGAATGTGGGACTGAGAATACAGAACCCCCCTGTAAATTCTGGGGAGGGCTCTGTGCACAGGAAAGGGACAGGTATTTTCACTCATGAAGGGCTACATCTTGAATTCATGACTGAGCACTGAATAACCACATTATTTAATAACTGCTTTATTTAAACTGGCCACATGGTTCATTTCTCACAGTGAAGTATATCATAATAAACCATTCACATTTACAGGGTAAAGATGCTGAGTCAAGGCAGGTTACAGGGGAATTCTGCATCATTATCCTTGTTTCTATGACTTTTGATAACAGATTTTGCCTACAGAGCTGCTATAAAAATAAAGCAAATTCAAATGTAAGCCTTACACTGTGCAGTATCCACAACTGATGATTAATCAGATAGATCTTCGCAAGAAAAAGAATTGAGGAAAGGTCATCGAGGGCCATGTCTTTATAAGGAAAATTCAGAATGTCTTGGGGACTCCCTGGTGGCCCAAGGGTTAACTCTGTGCTTCCACTGCAGGGGGCACAGGTTGTTATCTCTGGTCTGAGAACTGTTAGGTGGAGCCCTGTGAATGCAGGAGACAAAAGAGACTCAGGTTTGATCCCTGGGTTGGGAAGATCCCCTGGGGTAGAAAACGGTAACTCACTCCAGTATTCTTGCTTGGAGAATCCCCATGGACAGAGGAGCCTGGCGGGCTACAGTCCATAGGGTCGCACAGAGTCAGGCATGACTGAAGCGACTTAGCATGCAAGCAGGCACTGGAATAATATCCTACAAGTCCTTCATTGGAAGGACTGATGCTGAAACTGAAACTCCAATCCTTTGGCTACCTGATTCAAAAAGCCGACTCAATGGAAAAGACCCTGATGCTGGGAAAGATTGAGAGCAGGAGGAGAAGGGGACGACAGAGGATGAGATGGTTGGATGGCATCACGGACTCAATGGACATGAATCTGACCAAACTCAGGGAGACAGAGAAGGACAGGGAAGCCTGCTGTGCTGTGGTCCACATGGTCACAAAGAGTCAGATGCGACTGAGCGACTGAACAACGACAAGCCGTGAGGTGTGGCCAACAAAACAGAAAAAAAGAAAATACAGAATTTGGCAGGCCCCAATTAACTGCACTACCTATTGAGGTGTTTTTCTCTGGATGCCCACCTGGAAGGACCTCCTCCAGA
>NW_011494652.1:3407827-3412138 GCF_000754665.1 Bison bison bison | reverse complement strand
CGCCCATGTGCTTCTCCTTTGCACCCAAAAGTGCAATTGAACTGGTCAAACCACATGTTCCAATCTGGGGACTGCAGAAGGCAGCTGTACCCATAAAACCTGCCTACAGACAAGGGATTCACACCAGGGAAATGACTCTCACATCTGGCCCCTTAGGGATCCTCATAAAATCCCCGTGAGACAGGATGACAGGTGTCAGAGGCACCAGCTTAAAGAGGAGGAAATGCAAACCCAGAAATACACACAGCTGATCCGGTGTCATGTCCAGTGGGCCCAGGGGAGGGGGAGCACCAACACCCAGGCCCTTGAGCTGCACAGTGGTCTGGGAAGCAGCCTGTTAGAGGACGGGGCACAAGCTTCGGAAAACACAGATGGAGGTTCAGATTCCAGCTCTGCCATGTACTCAGATGTGTGTGTGTCCGCGTGTAAGTGTGTGTGGCCTAGAGCAAATGTCATTGCCATTCACAAGATCTGTTTCCTGGCAAATAAAGTAGGCACATTGCTCATAACTAACATCAGGCCTCCCGCGCAGGAACAGACTTTGTACCTTTCCAACTGCAGCCGCAGGCCAGCAGCAGTCCTCCAAGAATGCAGGTCGCCATGTGGGTGCCATCCCGCCTCTTGCCACTGTACTTGATACCGCCACTAAATGTCTTTGACATTTAACAGCATCATTGCTATACTTCACTCTGCACAAAAATCTATGCTGGCGAAAGTTCAAAGAACCCAAAATTCTGAGCATCACCGACTCAATGGACATGAGTTTGAGTAAGCTCCAAGAGTTGGTGATGGACAGGGAAGCCTGGCGTGCTGCAGTCCGTGGGGTTGCAAAGAGTTGGGCACGACTGAGCAACTGAAGAGAACTGAAATCTTTTAAAAAGGGCACAGATGAGCTGACACTTGGGGAAAAATCAGTGATACAGGTATAATCTTACAAATGAAGTATTTCAGAAAAAACAAAGTCCAAGTTACAGTATAAAACAAGTTTTTTTAAAGGCAAGGTTATTTTGTGTTTGTTTTCAGTACAAACTTGTACTACTTGTTTAATTGTGTGGAAGGGAGTGACTCCTTAGAGAGTCACTGCCTGTCCTTAAGGAGCTTACTCCCCTCCCCACCAGAATGTTGGAACACAACCTAACATACCCTGCTGAATGCTGTGTGTGTGCTGGGGGTCAAGAGCCTTGGGACCCCAGAGGAAGCCAGTATACTGGTGGGAGAGGGGGATCCTGACCCCTTGATGTGGGGAAGGACAGAGCTGGCAGGAGTCCCGGACCCCGGTAATAACAAGGTGAAGCAAGGCTTCCCAAGGGAGACCCAACTGTCCCAAAGGTCCCTCACTATCTTAGAGTACAGCAATCCAGGGGAGGGACTTCCTTGGTGGTCCAGTGGCTAACACTTTGAGTGCTTCAAATGCAGGGGGCCCAGGTTCGATCCCTGGTCAAGGAACTAGATCCCACATGACGCAACCAAGAGTTCACAGGCTGCAACGGAAGAGCCCGCATTACGCAATGGAAATCGAAGCTCCCACGTGCCACAACTAAGACCCGGTGCAGCCAAATAAATGTTAAAAAAAAAAAGAAAAGAAAAAGAAAAGAAAACCGCACAACAATCCAGGGAAGAAAGGGACTCAAACTTTCCCTTGCAAATACCTGAATGCCTGCTCTGGGTCATGGAAATGGGGAGGAAGGCAAGTTCAAGAGCCATTTAGGAAGCAGAAGCAGCAGGTGCAGCTTAGGGGCCAGTTGGGAAGAATCTAGGAGGATCCTGACCTCCCGGGACGTGGGAGTGAACCACCACATCCAGAGTAGGAGCAATTTCTTTCTTTTCTGCCTAGAGAACTTGGTGTTCAACGATCAGCTGATAAGCCCTCAGAAGTTGAGCCTGGCCGCCCTGCTTCCCAACCCTCCATGAGGCCATTGCCCTACTGTACCGCAACTACTTTCAATTATTAACTTCCCGAAACATTGTTGGACATAAAAACAACTCATGCAAAAAAAAAAAAAAAAAGTAAAGGGCATTCCACAGTCACCTTACCTAAGGAGGTCAAGTTGGCCTCAGTCCAGGGCCTGCTGGGAACGCAGTGTCCACCTAATATTTGCTTGGGGCAAAAGGTGAAATTCACAAAAGGCAGCAAAATAATCAGAAATCAACAAGCAGAAAATATTCCTTATTTGTGTTAACTAGCAGATTTTCTTTTAAATGCCCTGTACAGCCTGGACTATCTCTGCAGTTGTCAAAGAAACAATAGGGGTGGCTTCTCGGGAGGGGCACGAGAGAGGCAGCCCGTTCTGTGCTGAATTCCCATTGGTACCCACTTCGTTTTGCATCTTGGGCTTGTGTTACCTATTTTTTTAAACAGAAAAGTCCTCGTAGCAAAAGCTCAAAAGAGGGGCTCGGGCAGAGGGCTCGTTGAAGTTGGGAGACAGAGAATCTCCGAAACACACTTGAAACAGACCAGCTGGAACAACAATTTTCTTCTTAAAAGCAGCAATTTTTTCCGGAATTCAAAGTGCAGGCTTCCAGCGGCAGCTGCACTCGGTCGGGTCTGCCAACAACAACCATGCAGAGTGACTAAACAGTTTTTTCCAACAAAGGAAAAAATGCATCCGATCAAAGTGCAGAAGCAGCCCGAGGCCCGGAGCGGGAGCGCGTTTCCGCCTCCCACCTTCCCACCGCCTTCAGACTCCAGGCTGCGACTTTAATTGCTCGCTCGGAAGGCGTCCTCGCGGCCGCCGCCGGCAACTGCGGTCGGCGCGCCCCGCCCCTCCCGCGGGCGTCACGTGACCGGTGAGAAAAGTAGGGGAAAGGTTACGGCGAGCCCCGCCCCCGGCCTGGCGCGTCCCGGGCGCGCAGATCCTGTTCCACCGGCCCGGCCCACAGAGACCTTCCGGAGCGATCTGGCGCGGGTCGCCAGCGCTGTCACCCTGGAGGCAGCAGGCGACAAAAAGCGCCTTTGGGTGGGAAGGCCTGCGTGGTCAACCTTGGGGACAGCGGAGAGCCTGGTGTCCCCGAAGACAACCCACGTCAGAAGGGCGGCGCCGCGCCCGGAGAGCGCAAGGCGCCTCCGGAAGGGGCTCACCGCGAAGCCCGAGAACGATTAACGGTGCTTCCATGAACCCGCGCGCGGGGCCAGGGTTGCGTAAGTCCGCGCCCTCGCCCCAGAACTCCCCAGACACCCAGGCTTGACCGCTCGGTGACCACGGGCCCGGGACTAAGGGCGACAGCGACGCCAGGTGCATTCTCTTCACCTCCTGTTTTCAGAACAAACTCGAAAGGTTATTTGGGCCGGTGCATGACGCCCATTTCTGCCAGTCTGATACAGAGTGTGTGCACGGCTCAAGGTGGCCCTTTTTCCAATTCTCACAGCTGTTCACATGGAGTTCAGCATTCAAGATCAGATCTCGCCACACATCTTAGGAAGGAAACCGGTCATTTACATACGAAAAGGAGCCCTGGAGCCCGCAGAGGCAGAACCACCCCGAACTCGGCAAGAATGCAGCCTCCAGTTCCTATCACAACGAAACACTCCCCTGCCTCCACGATAAACAGTATCACCTTAAATAATTTGTAAAGTTTGGGGGGGCTGATGCTTGCTGGCATTAAAAAAAAAAAGACCAGTGTGCTCGACCATTTTTTATTCATTTGGCTTGGGGTTTAGGAAATGGTAACCCACTCCAGTATCCTGGCCTGGAGAATCCCATGGACAGAGGAGCCTGGTGGGCTACAGTCCATAGGATCGCAAAGAGTTGGACACGACTGAGCAACTACCCTTTCTTTCTTTCTTTCTTAAAAGGAAGTAAACATGCTTGAATATCTGGAATGACCAGAAACCGGACTCCTGTGTGAGAAAATGGTGTAACAACAACAACAAAAGGTGTAACAAAATACACGTTTCAGGAGGTTAAGCTGAATTTCATTTTATCAGGTAGCTTGCAAAGTTATCAGTTTCCTACTAAAATCTGCCCTTCGATATTTTAATATCACATGAAGCGCAGAGGAACCGAGAGTAGTTCCGAGTTGGGAATATTAAGTTTGCTCTGTATTCAACCTGATGACGAGATTTTTAACTGTTGGAGTGAAGAGTACGATCATCCTTCTCTTTGGCATTAATGAAAGTCAGCCGCCGATTTACAATATAAAGACGCTGACCCACGGTCTTTCCAAACAAAACGAAAGGGACTGGCTGTCGGCTCGCCTAGGGAGTTGGGGTTAGGGACTGACGGAGCCCGGGATGCTCCACCGCCCTGACCACGCCGTCCGGGCTCGCAGGCCAAGTTCGCCTGGGCCTGGTCACGTGAGGCCCCCACACCC
>NW_011494652.1:3407196-3407325 GCF_000754665.1 Bison bison bison | reverse complement strand
CGGACTGGTCTCCTGCGCCAGGGTCGCGGACCCCCTAGACCCGGTCCGCTGCGGGGTATGTGGTGTCCCTCATCGCTCCAGTTTCGAGCTCTCCACGAACCCCGCGTCCCCCGGCGGCCCCAGCCCAAG
>NW_011494652.1:3404708-3406599 GCF_000754665.1 Bison bison bison | reverse complement strand
GGGGGGTGTCACGCCACCTCCGCCTCGGCAAGCCTGGGGCCTAGGGGAGATTTCTCGCCCTGCGAACCTCAGTTTACTCATCTGAAAAATGGGCCAGCTCATTAGGGCTATGCCCATAAACGCGCTCAGCACAGTGCCTAGCTCATGCTCGACCTTTATAGGCATTGCCCCGTATAATCCTCAGGGCACTCCTATAAATAGCTGATCCTAGCCCGGGCTGGAGAAGGGATCACTAACCTGCCCACTAAGATCACACTAAGAGGATGGATCCGACTGTCTGATTCTAGAGCCCACACCTCAGATTGGACCCTCTACCGGGAGTGAGAGCGGAGAGGATCTTTGGGCCGCGTGACTCCTGGCGCTGAAACCTTAATGCTTATTCCAGTGAGCTTTCTGAGCCTCTTCTTCATATAACTGGGATAAAAATTCCTCCCCTGCGAGGCTTTGGTAAGATTTAGGAAACTATTCAGATGCCGAAAGCATAGTAGGTACCAGGAAAGAACTGGCTGGAGGTGGAGACGAAGTGACCCGTATACTTTGTGTGGGTCCTGGGCTCGCACTGGCCGGTTTCAGGGTCTAAATCTAGGCCGATGGCAGCTGCCACTGGGCGGCTACATCGTGGGGTCCGCGCTTCCCGCGGGGTCAGCCGCACCTTCCCTGTCTTTGCCGAAACTGTTCCCTAGGCCCCAGCTCGCGGTCCCGCATACAGCAGGTGCTCCGTCAAAAAACCCGTTTAATGACCAAAGACCGGGCTTTCCTAAAGGCCAACCACTTCTTTGGACGGTGAAAAACCCTTGCTGGCCTCTGCCTTTCGGTCTGCAGTATTTGGTCGGCACCGCAGATGGATTTAGAAGAGAAAATGAAAGTCCTCTCTAGTTCCCGCCCCCATCGCCGCAGCCACTACTCCGCGCTGTGGGCGCACACTCTTCAGGCTGCTTTGAATGAAGTCGCAGGATACCTTTGTTTTCACTTGGGTTAGGTTGTGGACGGGTCACCGAGATAACCAAGGCTTTCACTCTATCTAACGCGCCCCAGGGACACTTAGTGCTTCCCTAGTGGCTCAGACTGTAAAGAATCTGCCTGCAACTTTGGACACCCGGGTTTGATCCCTGGGTCAGGAAGATCGCTTGGAGAAGGGAATGGCAACCCACTCCAGTATCCTTTCCGGGAGAATCCCATGGACAGAGGAACCTGGTGGGCTACAGTCCATGGGGTCGCAAAGAGTTGGACACAACTGAGTGACTAACATGGACACTTGGGCTCCCCCTTGTCACTTTCACAGGCATAAATGAAGCTGCATGGGCAGTCAGTGTGCGTCTTTGAAAGACTGTATCTCCCTGTAGATCACTAGACGTGAATCAACAAGGTCAAAGGACAGGCACATGAGATATCTTGGTGACATTTTGGTGCCACTTGCAGAGCTGAGCTGCTCTCTTGGAAAGCCTCCACTCCCGTGGGTGCCTGGGAGGGCACCCTCATCTCCGGGAGCTCACCACTGCTGACCCTCAGTCCTAAAGAGGGTGGAGCTGGGGTATCTCTCCTTATTTTAATTTGCATTTCTTTGAAGTTAGAAGTTGAAAATTTCATTCCCCTGCTGGCTCCTGTCTGGCTGGTGAGCGATCCCAGACCGAGAAGCCTGGAAGATCTCATGGCCCAAGAGGGCAGGTGGGCTGGACCAGGGTGCACGCGGCGAGGCTGGGCTGCACCGCACCTGCCCTGGTCGCTCCAGCGTCCCCTTGCACGCATCTACCTGCTTGTGGGCCTTCTAGGCTTGTGCCTCGCAAGTTGGACTGCCGCCCTACCTCACATGCCCTTTCCTCCGATTCTTAGAACCTCAGCTGTTTGCGGGTCCCCGGCCCAAGGTCACTTTCTCCCTCATTCCTTTCCCCCT
>NW_011494652.1:3398675-3404608 GCF_000754665.1 Bison bison bison | reverse complement strand
CCACGGCCTTGACTGTGCAGCCCTCCCTGCGAGCTGCCTTGGTGTCACCTGCTGCCGGGAGGGACAGGGGCAGGGACCGCGGTGGCCTCCCCACTCACCTGTGCCCCAGAGGCTGGACTCTCTCTGGGGACCTTAAGGAGCCCAAAACCACGAGCAGCTGCAGCCAGGGGGCAGAGGCCTTACTCCCTTCTCAGCTCTGCTCCCCAGACTGCAGCTCCCTGGGGACTGCAGTTCCCTGTAGCGAACAGAGCATCTAGGTCCCTGGGGAGCTCTGGCCTGATTGGACCCTGAGTTTCCTCAGGGCCAAAAATAGGCTAGAGTCTGCCTCAGAAAGTAATCTTTCTCCTTCTCTGTTTTCCCCAAATTCTTTCCCAGTTTGATTGGAACACACTGTAGCAGCTGCCTGTTGTGGCTATAAGGAACCCTTTTTAAAAAAATGCATGTAATGATTTCATTACTACTCAAACATTGTCCCTCTGTTCTTCTGATTTCTTTAAAGCAAATCCAGAACTCTTATCATCTTGTCCACGAGTTCTTGAGTACCAATCACTAAAAGATAAAGATTCTTTGATTATTTACTTCTAAATTTTTTTGGCGGTGGTGCATGGCTTGTGGGATCTTAGTTTGCGATCAGGGATGGACCCGTGCCCTTGGCAATGAGAGAGAGGGCAGAGTCCTAACCACTGGACCGCTAGGGAGATCCCTAAAAGATAAAGGCTCTTTTAATGAAAACATAACGGCAATGCCACTGTCCAACCCAAAATAGAGAAACAATTGTAATACAAAACTTGTAAAGCCTTCCTGGCTTGCCAAGAACACAGTTGAGTCCCACTCACTCTTGCCAGCCACATTTCTTGCTGGCATCTCCCAGCGGGTTCTGATCCAAAAGTGTGTGAGATTTTGGGGAACTCAGTTTCCATTTCCCAATGGAAGAATTTTGTAATCTCTGGGTTCTGCACTTCTGAACTTGAACTTTGAACCCTATGGGCCGTGAGTAAACAGTGACAGTTACACGTCAGGGTAGTGACAGTGTTTGCTTGGCCAGCATCACTGGCATTTGGTGAAGACAAAATGAAGTAATGCAGATGCATTAGTAAAGAAGGAAGGCAGCTAGACCACGTGCCGGTGAAAGCAGCTCAGAGTGACAGCATATTCTTAATTGAATGGGCTCAGCTTATGACCCAGCAACCCTACTCCTGTATGTGCAACAAAAAAGAAATGAGAACCCACGTCCTGGAAAAGACGCGAGCAAGAAGGCTTACAGAAGATTCGCTTCAGGTGACAAAACCCAGAGACAACCCAGATACCCAGCAGCAACAGAATGGGTAAATAAATCGTGGTTTCGCCATACAGCGTACTACTACTCAGAAAAGTCGACTGCTGAACACACCCAACGTGGGGAGATCTTACAGATGTTACGTGGAGCAAAAGGAAGCCAAACAAACACACAAAAGTAAGTATGCTGCATGATTTCAATAACAGAAGTGAGACGTATTGATGGCAGTGATGGTAATCACTAGAAATACACAAAGAAGCCCCCAGTGTGGGCGTGTGTGTGAAAATGCATCGCTCTGTACGCTTAACAATGTATACTCTTAACAATCTTTGCTCCCTGCATGTTCAGCCTCAGTTTTAGAAATCAAAACTTAAAAAAGATCCTTGAGGTCGAGATCTTGACAGGCCTGCCTGGACACTGGGACCTCAAAGACCAGAAAGGACTGTTCTGCAGCGCATATTAGCAGATGCCTGCATATGCAAATGAGAGCACTGACGGAAGACTTCCGCGTCAAGATGCTAATTCCTCCCCTTTGGAGAAGGAGCTGGGGAGGTCAATAGCTTTTGAGTGGATAGTTTTTAAACTTGGGGGAGGCTGGTTCACTAACCCTTTGAGAACCTGATGACAAGCTGCAAACCTTTTTTTCCAGAAAAAATGCGCACACACATTAAGAGTGGTAAAGAATATCAGTCTTGGAGCTTCCTAAGCCCTTGTACCAACTCCTGACCCACATAGATTAAGAAAAATGTATCCGCAATTTTGAAACAAGGTAGAAGGTATCTGAAATGTCCTTTCACTGGCTCACTGTCTAACAGGCCGCCCAGGGATTGGCTCTTTCTCTAGGGAATTGTGTCTTGACTAAGCCCTAGATGCTGCAAAGTTACAAGTAACTGGTAAATTTTTGTCCAACAAAAATGCAAGGGTTAAAACAGATCACAAATAAGGACCTACCGTATAGCACAGGGAACTCTACTCAGTACTCTGTAATGGCCTATGTGTATGCATAACTGATTCACTCTGCTGCACACCTGAAATTCACACAACATTGTAAATCAGCTATAGGCCAATAAAATATTTTTTTTCTTTAGCCATGGACTTTATTGTTTGAATATTTGCAATTATTATTCTATACACAAACGTTAATTTCTTACAAAACTCTGTATTCCATATTGCTAGGTCACTTCACTCTTCATTTTATGTCACATTTCCATCAAGAACTATTTCCCCAAATCACAGCCTGCCTGATTGTGTGTTGTTGTTGTTCAGTTGCTAAGTTGTGTACGACTCTGCGATGCCATAGACTAGCCCACCAGGCTCATCTGTCCACGAGATTTTCCAGGCAAGAATACTGGAGTGGGTTGCCATTTCCTTCTCCATAAAATTTTTTTAAAAAGAAAAAGAAATGAGAGGATTTCTATCGGTTGAAAAAAAGAATTTTCCCCAAAGTTGTGGTTTTGTCTACCTTCCTGTGCAGGGAAACCCCCCGCTCTTCCCCATTGTGTATTTCTTCTCTGTTTTCTTTACTGCTCACAGGAAACATTTCACTTTCTTTTGGAAAGAATTTTCTTGTTTAAAACTTTATTTGTTTGCCACACTGCATGATACTTGGAATCTTAGTGCCTTGACCAGGGATCGAACCCCTTCCCCCTGTAGCAGACTAACCACTGGACCACCAGGGAATTCCCCAACACTTCATTTCTGAGTTTCTGGTCACCCAGTGTGTGGAGGTTTTCCCCACACCAACAAGCAATTCACGGACACCAGTAGGGTGTCCAGGAACCAACTCCAGTCTGACACCCTCTATCCACTGACAGCATCAGATTTCACAGGTTAAGGGCTCAGAAACCCAAGACTGTCTCCCCTCTTCCCCTTCACGTCAGGTGCAAGCCCAGATTATCACCTGTGCTTCTGACCGCCTGCTACAGATCAGAGGTTCCTAAGAGCCCCCCTTGAGTTCGATTGATCACAGAACTCAAGGAAGCACATTCACAAGCTCAGTAAAGGGTGTGATCAAGGATGCAGAGGAGCAGCCGGATGAAGGGATATGCAGGGCTCACCCGTGACCCTGTGCACCGCCTGTTCCCCGGGTGCCACCCTGTTGAGACCCTCTGCTCCATTTCACTGTTACCCCATCTCCCCCCAGGAGACTGCTCCTTCTGTAACCTGTGAGTCACCCCTGCCCCCGTCCCCCTCCCCTGGGACTTGTTCCAAGATGCTCTCCCTGGCTGCCTTCCATCTGCCCTGCCCCAGCCTAGATGAGGTTCCCAGCTTCTTGCCCTGGCCCTACCTCTGCCTGCCAGCCCTGCTCCCCTGCGAGATTCCACCTTGCCACACTGGCACCTCCATTCTGACTCTCCCAAATCCCCAACAGAGGGGCCTGCTCAAGAGAAATGACTCAACCTCCTCGCTTTCTAGGCCTGAGTGACCCACCAGGAGAAGTCAAGCTTCAGGTGCCAGCAAAGCAGGGCCACAAGGAAAGGAAAAATGGGGGAGAGGTGTTATATTTTCTATGTTGAAGAAAGCACCAAATAGCCTTCGAGGGGAAATGAGACCCTTGATGGATTGTCTTACACTTACATTAGTAATATGATTAGGGTAACCTCTTCACGTGTAATTTAAAAGATATTAAATTACGATATTAAATTAAAATATTTAATTTAAATATTAAATTACACGTGAAGAGGTTACCCTAATCATTTTAGCAAGTAGGGCATTTTTTGCTTGTTTTTGGCCATACCATGCAGATCTTACTTCCCCAAGAAGGGATGGAACCCACGCCCCCTGCAGTGGAAGTGCGCTGGACCACCAGGGGAGTCCCAAGTAGGACTTTCAGATGATCTGAATATAGCCCTGGTCTTACCTGTATTCATTCACTTGTCCATTCATTCATTCACTTGGGAAATATGGACTGAGCAACTCAGCAGTGACAGAGCCTTTAGATCAAGGCCTGTCCTTAGGAGTCCACTTTCTGGTGGCAAAGGCAGGCAAGAAACAAGTACTGTCTCCTGTGAAAAGAAAGGGAAAATGAGGAAACAGTAGAAAGTGGGAGAGAGGGTGTGGCGCCTTGGACAAGGTGGGTGGGGACTGCTATTCCATGGACCACAAGCTCCAAAGAATGGGAACCGTATAACCAGAACCTAATGTATCACAGAGCCTTCGAAATGTTAGCTGTATGATTAACCGATGAATCGGTGGTGGATGGGTGGTGAACGGATGGGTGGGTGGGTGAATGGTGTATGCATGGAGGACCCTGCAGGCTTTGGCTTCCTGGTGCCCCTCCATTTGGCCCTTCCTTTCCAGGCCCTCATCCCATCTCAAAGTCCCCTGCAGGAACGTCTGTAAACTGTCCTGCACCTGAAGTCACCTTCTGGATCTCAACACCTCCGTTGCATCCTGTGATCTCAGGCAGATCTAGCTATTCACACATAATTTGCCTGGCACAACATGAAGTGAAAATGAAGACTCTTATTCAAAAGTTTTCAAAACTTTCAAGACAGTGGTAAGAGGATTAAACCAACCACAGGGCTCTTCTGCGTGCTGACCCCACAGGTGGGACACCCACACGACACGCCGTGTCTCCAGGGCAGGCCCAGAAGGCCTCCCCAGACCTGTGCCAGGGGACCACCCCAGCCTGTGTGACAAGCCTTGATGATTCCTGTGCTCCTTCCGCTCAAGTCTTCACCCCACTTCCTGCCTCTGGACATCTATTCTTCCTGTTTCTGCTGCCCAGGGTGCTGTCCCACGCCATGGGCTAGGTGCCAGGGAGGGAGAGGGGGAAACCACACCCAGTCCCAACTCCCCAGAGAAGATGGGTTTTGGAGCAGCTGCGGCCCTGCCCAGCAGTGAGGCCCAGATCGGGTAAACTTCCTTTTGTTCCAAAATGAGAGCAAAGAGGACCATGCTGCCTCGGTCCTTTAGAGGGAGGAGGGCTTTGAGGCTGTGCTCAACATAGCCCTCCTCCGTCTAAAAAATCCTAAGACAAGAGGAGTTCCCTGGTGGATCAGACAGTAAAGAATCTGCCTGCAATGCAGGAGATGCAGGTTTGATCCCTGGGTCAGGGGGATCCCCTGGAGAAGGGAATGGCAACCCGCTCCAGTGTCCTTGCCTGGAGAATCCCATGGACAGAGGAGCCTGGCAGGCTACAGTCCATGGGGTGGCCAGGAGTCCAACATGGCTGCGTCTGACTGAGTGACTGATACACACTTGGATGCCCACCAGCTTCCAACGCGCCTGTGTGTGTGTCTGGGGGTGGGGGTGGGGTGGGGTGGGGTGGGGTGGGGTGCAGCCTCCTCTATGACCTCGATCCTGAAATACTAGCCACTGGCCAGCTCCATTTTCACTTGAAAAATTCCCACTTAACCTTCAAAGTCCAACTCAGACACTATAGCACAGAAGCCGGCCTCAGATGACCCCAGACAGACTGATAACTACCGGCTCCCACCCGGCCGGCTCCAGACACCGGCCTTTTCTGAGATCTGAGGCGTCTCCCAGCCTCACTGCTGGTCCGGAACCGCGGTCCGGTCCCATTTCGGAAGGCCCTGGGCTTGGACTCAGCCAACTCGCCAAACCTTTTGTAGACAGGAAAAGAGGGAGAGCGGCTGGGCGCTAGCTGGACGCCTGATACACGAATCCTTTCCCGGAGATTTCTTGCCTTTGG
>NW_011494652.1:3396911-3398370 GCF_000754665.1 Bison bison bison | reverse complement strand
AAAAAAAAAAAAAAAAAAGCTCAATTGTCCTGCTCCCTTGAATTTGTGTTTCTCGCAGGAAGCTCGGAAGCCGATCCCGAAGCTTCAGTCCCCTCCCCTGCCCACCCGGGGTACCCGCCTGGGTACCAGCCGCAGGCCCGGGGAAGGTCAAGGCCCCGCGGGTCCAGCCGGCTGGGGAGGCGCTGGTGGCGGGTGGGGACGGGCCCGGCTTCCTGCACTCTGCCTCCCCGCCTCCTCTCGGCGCGCACCGACGGCCTCTTCGTCCCGGGGGCGCCCGGGGGCGCCCTGTTACGCAGGAGGAGGAGCTGGAGGTTAGGTCCGGGAGGCGGCTTCTGCAGCGCGCTTCCGCCGGGGTCAGCCGGGGTCAGCCGGCGGGCGGGACCGGGTGCTCCCGGCGCTCACTGCGGACACTCCGAGTCAGAGAAGACTTCGGGAGGTGCCGGTGGGGTGAGGGGCCGCGCGAGGGTGCGAAATCCCCCCCCCCCCCAGCCGATTTCAGGCTGCAGAGGGGAGGCTGGAGGGGGGCGGCGCGCGTGCCCTCCAGGCTGGAGATCCCACCGGCGGCGATCGGAGCACGCCCGCCCTGCGCCCCCTCCGAGCGCGGGGCTTCCTCGTCGCCGCGCGCTTCCCGCTGGGGTGCCCTAGTCTGTGCAACCCTGCGCGGGTGGCGGCAGGGGCTGAAGGGGGAGGTGGCTTCCAGGGCTGGCACCCCTTTCTTAAGCTTTTAAATGACGCAGTTGAGGTGTATTCAACAGGAAACACTTTAACAGTAATCCAAAAGCTTTAAAATTGCCTGGAATTTCACTCCCTGATAACACGCGAGTGCATTTCCTTCCCGACTTTGGTCAGCGCTATCTTTAGGTCTCAATTCACTCTCATTTCCTGCGTGTTTACAAAACAGAAGTCGTAAGGTACCTAGTTCAGTTCAGTTCTGTCGCTCAGTCGTCTCCTACTCTTTGCGACCCCTCATGGACTGCAACACGCCAGGCCTCTCTGTCCATCACCAACTCCCGGAGCTTGCTCAAACTCATGTCCATTGAGTCGGTGATGCCATCCAACCATCTCATCCTCTGTCGTCCCCTTCTCCTCCTGCCTTCAATCTTTCCCAGCATCAGGGTCTTTTCATGAGTCAGCTCTTCACATCAGAAGGTACCTAAGCTTTCCTGTTGGTGTTTTGATTTGATGCCTTTCATTTTCACCCGAGTGCTAGATGGGTTCTCTTGGAAGATGTGGCAGCTGCACAGACCCCTCCAGTCACCTCCCTGCCTAACCCATCCAACTCCCCTGTCTGGTAGTAACCTCTATTGTTAGTCTGCTGGATACTCTTCCAGATTTTTCCACATTTTCAGGTCAGTTCAGTTCAGTTGCTCAGTCGTGTCCGACTCTTTGCAACCCCATGAATCGCAGCACGCCAGGCCTCCCTGTCCATCACCAACTCCCGGAGTTTACCCAAAGTCAT
>NW_011494652.1:3383677-3396251 GCF_000754665.1 Bison bison bison | reverse complement strand
TACAGCCTTGAGCTACTCCTTTTCTTATTTGGAACCAGTCTGTTGTTCCATGTCCAGTTCTAACTGCTGCTTCCTGACCTGCATATAGGTTTCTCAAGAGGCAGGTCATGTGGTCTGGTATTCCCATCTCTTTCAGAATTTTCCACAGTTTATTGTGATCCACACAGTCAAAGGCTTTGGCATGGTCAATAAAGCAGAAATATATATTTTTCTGGAACTGTCTTGCTTTTTTGATGATCCAGCAGATGTTGGCAATTTGATCTCTGGTTCCTCTGCCTTTTCTAAAACCAGCTTGAACATCTGGAAGTTCACAGTTCATGTATTGCTGAGGCCTGGCTTCACATTTTACATCACACTAAATATATATGCTTTTATTTAGAGGTCTCTTTTACACAAGTCAGATTGGGTTGTATGGAATACCCCAACCTCCCACTTAACAGTGTGTGTTTGGAAATCACTTGGTTCAGACACCCGTCTTTCTTAACTACAGTGTTCTTATATCCCACAGTGTGAAGGCACCTTGCTTCATTTCGAGCATTCTCAGTTGTTTGTTAGTTTGTTTCTCTCTAACCATTCACCCCAAATGTGCTTCCTGGGCTCCTGCTATGTGCCAGACCCCTCCTAGGTTCAGGAAGTATAAGGATGAACAAAATCGACACCACCCTCCTGGACCTGACCTTCTACAAAGGCACTGCAGGTGTGTGAGGAGGGGGTATTTATGTTTTTAAATAGGGAATATGTTCCAATCATTCATTTGGCTCAAATATCAAATCAATACAAGAAGTGTCTAGAAAAACACTGAACACATTCATTGGTTTCTTATGTTTCGTTTCAGAGTTTTCTTATGAAAATACAAGCAAAAATGAGTTGTATGTATATTTCCTTCCTTAAGTTCAGTTCAGGCCAGGCCTCCCTGTCCATCACCAACTCCCAGAGTTCACTCAAACTCACATCCATCGAGTCGATGATGCCATCCAGCCATCTCATCCTCTGTTGTCCCCTTCTCCTCCTGCCCCCAATCCCTCCCAGCATCAGAGTCTTTTCCAGTGAGTCAACTCTTTGCATGAGGTGGCCAAAGTATTGGAGTTTCAGCTTTAGCATTGTTCCTTCCAAAGAACACCCAGGGCTGATCTCATTTAGGATGGACTGGTTGGATCTCCTTGCAGTCCAAGGGACTCTCAAGAGTCTTCTCCAACCCCACAGTTCAAAAGCATCAATTCTTCAGCGCTCAGCCTTCTTCACAGTCCAACTCTCACATCCATACATGACCACAGGAAAAACCATAGCCTTGATTAGACAGACCTTTGTTGGCAAAGTAATGTTTCTGCTTTTGAATATGCTATCTAGGTTGGTCATAACTTTTCTCCCAAGGAGAAAGCGTCTTTTAACTTCATGGCTGCAATCACCATCTGCAGTGATTTTGGAGCCCCCCAGATACAAAGTCTGACACTGTTTCCACTGTTTCCCCATCTATTTCCCATGAAGTGGTGGGACCGGATGCCATGATCTTCATTTTCTGAATGTTGAGCTTTAAGCCAACTTTTTCACTCTCCTCTTTCACTTTCATCAAGAGGCTTTTTAGTTCCTCTTCACTTTCTGCCATAAGGGTGGTGTCATCTGCATATCCGAGGTTATTGATATTTCTCCTGGCAATCTTGATTCCAGCTTTTTATGAAGCTTGCTGTAGCCCCCTGCTCTGTGTTTGCCTTAAATAGATTAAAAAAATTTACTTGTATGTCTTGGCACTATTTTGCTATCCTCACAGGACAGAGCTTCCTCTTTAACTTTATTTGTGTGTGATTTCAGGGGACACAGTGTTCTATCATAGGGGTTATTTTACCAGAGTCTATTTGTGCCCTGTGACATTTGGGTGCTTCCTCTCTTTCCATATAATGCTGTAGCAGTGAATAACTGTACAAAGGTCAGTTCTTCCACCTGGAAGTCCGTCCATAGAGTGGATTTTCAGAACTGTAATTGCTGGGTCCAGGCCTTGTGTGTGCACGGTGTTGATGTATGTTACTGTTTGCCTGCTGTATTAGGCAGGGTCCTCCAGAGAAGCAGAGGGATAGAGGAGATTATGTATATATAACATACATGTAGTTTTATATGTAGTATAATATAAAATGATAATTATAAGGAATTGGCTCACCACTATGAAAAACAATATAGAGGTTCCTCAAAAAATTAAAAATAGAGTTGGCATATGATCCAGCAATTTCACTCCTGAGCATATACCCAGACAAAACTATAATTTGAAAAGATGAGCGCACCCCTATGTTCCTAGAGGCACTGTTTACAATAGGCAAGACATGGAGACCACCTGAATGTCCATCGACAGGTGAAAGGATAGAAATGTGATAGATATATACAAGGGAATACTACTCAGCCATAAAAAGAATGAAATAATGCCATTTGCAGCAACATGGGTGGAGCTAGAGACTGTCATTTAGTAAGTCAGAAAAAAAAGAAAAATGCCACATGATCTCACTTACATGCGGACTCTAAAATATGAGACAAACGTATATACGTAGAGGACAGACTCACACATTCAGAAAACAGACTTGTGGTTGCCAAGGTGGGGAGGTCGGGGAGGGAAGGAATGGGAGTTTGGGATCAGCAGAGGCAAGCTATTATATATAGGGTGAATAAACAAGGTTATACTGTATAGCATAGGGAGCTACATTCAAAATTCCATGACAAACCCTAATGAAAAAGAATATGACAAAGAGACTGAGTTATGTTGCTATTCGGAAGAAATGAACACAACACTGTAATCAACTGTCCTTCCATAAAATCAAAAAGAATCGACTCACCTAATTATGATTTGCAGTCTTCACGTTGGTGAGCCGGTGGTGTAGTTCCAATCTGCAGGCCAGCAGCCACAGGGCCAGGAAGAGCCAGTGTTGCAGCTTGAGTCCGAAGGCAGGATGAAAACCTTCCAAGGCAGAGCTGCCTCTTACTCAGGGGGAGACCAGCCTTTTCTATTCAAGCCTTCAGCTGATTAGATGAGGCCCACCCAAATTTAGGGTGAGCTGTCTGCTTCCCTTAGTCTACTGATTCAAATGTCAGTGTCATCAAGAAACACCTTCACGGACAGACCTAGAATAATGTTTGACCAAGTTTCAGGGCCTCCTGTGGCCCAGTCAAGTTGAGATGTAAAATTAATCCTCATACCTTCACCAGTGTGTCTTTTTTTTTTTTTTCTGACAGCCTGTTGCACTCTAAATGTGTAATACTCGAGGTAAAAGAAAACTGCATCTAATATTTTTATAAATAAAAGAGATCAGTCGTCAAGGGCTCCAGAGTGAACAGCATCTTCAGAACCTCCATGCTTATGTCTTTGCTTTCTGGGTGTAATATAATAAGATCATCAACTCAAAGAACGGTAATTGCAGCTTCCGTTGCAAATTTCAGACTCTTAACTTTAACCATGGTTGATTCAAACACCCCTGCTTGTGTGTTGTTGCGGGCTTTACCATTGACCAAGTCAAGACGATCCATTTTAGATTTTTGTATTCTGGGTTTCCTTGAGCCTCTTAATTTTGCAACCAGATCTGTGGAGTCTTGGGCAGCATTAACTGCCAGAGTAGTAAGAATAACAAGAAGAGATCTTGCAAACTCTGCAATAGCAAGCACCAGTGTGTCTTAAAAAATTTTTTTTAATATATTTGTTTATTTATTTGGGGCCATGTTGCGGTGTGGGCTTTTTCTCCAGTTGTGGCGAGTGGGGGCTCCTCTCTAGTTGCGGTGTGTGGGCTTCTTGCTGCAGAGGCTTCTCTTGTGGAGTATGGGCTCTGGGGTGTCCAGGTTTCAGCAGCTGAGGACGTGGGTTCAGCAGTCGTGGCTCCCGGGCTGTAGAGCACAGGCTCCGTAGTTGTGGTTCACGGGCTTGGTTGCTCAGAGACAAGTGGGATCTTCCCAGACCAGGGATGGAAGCCATGTCTCCTGCATTGGCAGGCAGATTCTTTACCACTGAGCCACCAGGGAAGCCCCTGCCCGCCCCCGCTCCAAGTGGGTCTTTTAAAAAACAGCATTATATTGGATGAACCTAGCACTTATTATACAGAGTGAAGTGAGTCAGAAAAAGATAAATATTGTATTCTAGCGCATATACACGGAATCTAGAAAAATGGTACTGAAGGATTTATTTTCAGGGCAGCAATGGAGAAACAGACATAGAGAACAGACTTATGGACATGGGGAGAGAGGGGGAGAGGGTGAGATGCATGGAGAGAGTAACACGGAAACTTACATCACCATATGTAAAATAGACAGCCAATGCGAATTTGCTGTATGGCTCAGGAAACTCAAACAGGGGCTCTGTATCAGCCTAGAGGGGTGGGATGGGGAGGGAGATGGGAGGGAGGTTCAAAACGGAGGGGATATATGTGTACCTATGGCTGATTCATGTTGAGGTTTGACAGAAAACAGCAAGAGTCTGTAAAGCAATTATCCTCCAATAAAAAATAAATTAATTAAAAAACCCCACAGCATTATCAAAATATAATTCACAGCAGTCCCCTGGTGGCCTAGTGGTTAGGATTCCAGGCTTTCACTTTTGTGGGCTGGGTTCAGTCCCTGGTTGGGAAACTGAAGTCCCATAAGCCATGCAGTGTGGCCAAAATACATAAATAAAATATAAGATATATATGTTATATACATATAATTGACATGTAAGATATAGTTCATCCAGCTGAAATGTATTTTCAATGGTTCTTAGTATATTTACAGAGTTGTGCAATGATCACCATGATCAATTTTGGAAATTTGCATTATTCCCCAAAGAAACCTCCTACGATTAGCAGTCACTTCCCATTTGACCCCATCTCTCTCAGGCTTAAGCGACCACTAATCTACTTCAGGTCTGCGTGGATTTGCCTGTTCTGGACATTCCACACGCGTGGAATCATACTTTGTGTAGGCTTTGGAGCCAGCTGCTTTCACTGAGCATACTGTTTTTGACGTCCATCTGTGTGGTAGTATATGTCAGTGTTGAATTCTTTCTATGACTGAACTGTCTCACTGTATGGATATACCACGTTTTAAAAAATCCATTCATCTGGTGATGGAGATTTGGCTTCTCCCCGCTTTTGGGCTCTGCACCCTATTATACTCCCATCCGCAGTACATGAAGTTTCCACGTTCTCCATGTCCTCAGCAATACCTGTTTCCACCTGTAGTTTTGATTATAGCCATCCTCGTGGGCATGAAGGAGTCTCTCATTTTGGTTTTGACTTGCTAAACCGTTCATCTTTTGGCTGATTCTTTTTAAAGAAGATTTTTTTCAAAGAAGATGTTTTTCTATACATTTATTATCCTTTTATGGCTTTCTGAATGTTGACTTAAAGAAAAAAAATTGTCTATACTCTAGGAGCATAAAGAAGATTTCCTATATTCCCTTCTAGTACTTTTATATTTTCAAGTTTTTCATTTAAAACTTGGATCCATTTGGATTTTATTCTGCCGAGTGCTGTGAAGTATGCATCAGCTTCTCTCCCTTTTCCAGAAGTTATAGTGTGTCTTGGCCCCTGTGGTGGGTGGAGAGAGGATTCTGATCAGGAGGCTGGGAAGCCCAGTGTTAGGAGGTGACACTGCATGAAGACCTGGATGAAGTGAGGAGAAGCGAGATCAGCGTGGCTGCAGGTGGTAGGGAGGCCACAGGTATGAAGGTGGCCTGGTCATGTAGGGCCTTATAGGTAACCATGTGGAATAGGATTTCATTTGGAGTTTAATTGTACTGAAGAGCTAAAGGTCAGGTCTTTATAGCTGTTTACTTGATAAAGTAACACCTGGAAAGGAAACTTCTGAGTCCAAGGTTGTGTGCGTGCCTGCTCAGTTATGTCTGACTCTTTTCAACCCCACGGACTGTAGCCCGCCAGGCTCCTCTGTCCATGGGATTTCCCAGGCAAGAATACTGGAGTGGGCTGCCATTCCCTCCTCCCGATCCAGGAATTGAACCTGTGTCTCCTGCATCTCCAGCACTGGCAGGCAGATTCTCTGGCCATTGAGCCACCTGGTTAGGGCACTTCAAATTTTGCTGCAGACTGTTAAATTGTTCTCCAAAAGGGCTATTTGAAATTACTCTCCCTTCCCCTCTGCATGCATGCTCAGTCATATCTAACTCTTTGCAGCCCCATGGACTGTAGCCCACCATGGCTCCTCTGTCCATGGAGTTCTCCAGGTAAGAATACTGCAGTCGATTGCCATTCCCTTCTCCAGGGGATTTTTCTGACCCAGGGATCGAACCAGGGTCTCCTGCATTGCAGGCAGATTCTTCCTCATCTGAGCCACCAGACGCCACTCTCCCTTTCCCCTAAGTTTGTTATTTCAGTACCGTTTGCCATTTTATTAAATATTTCTGAAACATGGTTTAGTTACTGACTTTTAAAGAAAACGTAACTGGGGCCTCCCTGATGGCTCAGCTGATAGAGACTCTGCTTGCTGATGCTGGAGACGCTGGTTTGATCCCTGGTTCAGGAAGATCCCCTGGAGGAGGAAATGGCAACCCACTCCAATATTGTTCCCTTGGAAATCTTATGGACAGAGGAGCTTAGCAGGCTGTAGTTCATGGGGTCATAAAAGAGTTGGACACGACTGAGCGACTAAGTGTGTATATATATATATATATATAAAACAAGTAGTTGTGAAAACTAATAAAGGGAAACCTTACTTAAAATGGAGTCCTGGGACTTCCCTGGCAGTCCAGTGGTTAAGATTCCAAGCTTCGAATGCAGGGGGCACAGGTCTGATCCCTGGTCAGGGAACTGAGATTCCGCATGCCACACGGCATGAATGAATGAATGAACAAATAAATAAAATGAAGCGAACTCTCCAAGTGTGGCTCAGATGTCTCTGCTTGGAATAAGGGCTGGCAGTTTGGGGAGGTACTTTTGTGGCCATGAAAGCAACAAGCATTAACCTCTGATGGGATCGCCTCTTCTGTTGGCCCTGAGGTTACTCTACCTTGGTAGGGTCCCTCCCAGAGCAGGCTGTGATGGCACCAATAGCCCTCCTTCAGCCGTGCCCCACCCTACAGAATTCTGAAGATGTCTACCCCAATGATGGCAAAATAAAAACCTTGGATCAGCTTTCTGGAACTCAAGAGGCTTCTCTGATGGAGTCTGGGCCTCCAGGTATAGGGTCCTCCGAGAGGCTGAGAGCAATTCTGGGGCAGGTGGAGGGGAGAAGCAGGCTTGGGGGCACGAGACAAGCCACCACAACCTAGGTTTATTGGGCTTTTGAGTTATTTTGACCTAGAAGCTGAGGCTCCAATCCTTTGGCCACCTGATGCAAAGAGCTGACTTATTGGAAAAGACCCTAATGCCGGGAAAGATTGAAAGCAGGAGGAGAAGGGGACGACCGAGGATGAGATGGTTGGATGGCATCACCGACTCTATGGACATGAGTTTGAGCAAGCTCTGGGAGACGGTGAAGGACAGTCCATGGGTCGCAGAGAGTTGGACACGACTGAGTGACTGAACAATAACAAAAGCCATTGAGAACCATCAGACACAGAAAAAGCTCTAAAAAAGCTCTAAAGACAGGGCACAGGTTTTCCGTTTGTAAAAGAAATTTGTGCTTTTATACCACACTGCTTAGCTTTCAGATCTTAGTTCCCTAACTGGGGATCAAACGGCTGCCCCGTGCAGTGAAAGTACCTAGTCACCGAACCATTTTTTTATTCCAGAAACTTTTATTTATGATGGCAATTTCTTTTTGTAAAGAATCTCCTGCTCCCATCTAGGAAGCAGGGGACTAGAAACTCTCATCAATGGAGAAGGTAAAACTTAAACCTGCAGAGCAAGCCTCACTAAACAACCCTCGATTTTCATTCTTTTCCCAGTCACCTTCTTACAATTTGTATTCACCCACCCCAAAGCCCAAATACTCTTTTCTTTGGCTTTAAGCTTAGATAGTATTTAGGGTCAAGTTCTAACCACCCCAATGGGTTACTCATCACTGATGCTCCCTTGGGTCCATATGAGATGCCCAGGCTAATAAACTTCTTTTTGCTTTTTTCTTCTTGTTCTTATGTTTCTGGCCACACTGCATGGCATGTGGGATCTTAGCTCCCTGACCAGGGATCGAACCCTTGTAGTGGTAGCACGGAGTTCTAACCACTGGGCCACAAGGGAACTCCCCGCCTTTTTCTTCTTAACCTGCCTTTGGTCCATCTCACTTATAGGGCCCCAGCTGGAGAACTAATGATGGGTTCAGTTCAGTTCAGTCACTCAGTTGTGCCCGACTCTTTTCGACCCCATGAATCACAGCACGCCAGGCCAACCTGTCCATCACCGCCTCCCGGAGTTCACTCAAACTCATGTCCATCGAGTCAGTGATGCCATCCAGTCATCTCATCCTCCATCGTCCCCTCCTCCTGTCCCCAGTCCCTCCCAGCATCAGAGTCTTTTTCCAATGAGTCAACTCTTCCCATGAGGTGGCCAAGGTATTGGAGTTTCAGCTTTAGCATCATTCCTTCCAAAGAACACCCAGGGCTGATCTTTAGAATGGACTGGTTGGATCTCCTTGCAGTCCAAGGGACTCTCAAGAGTCTTCTCCAACCCCACAGTTCAAAAGCATCAATTCTTCGGCACTCAGCCTTCTTCACAGTCCAACTCTCACATCCATACGTGACCACTGGAAAAACCGTAACATTGACTAGACAGACCTTTGTTGGCAAAGTAATGTCTCTGCTTTTGAATATGCTATCTAGGTTGGTCATAACTTTCCTTCCACGGAGTAAGCATCTTTTAATTTCATGGCTGAAATCACCATTTGCAGTGATATTGGAGCCCAGAAAAATAAAGTCTGACACTGTTTCCACTGTTTCCCCATCTATTTCCCATGAAGTGATGGGACCAGATGCCATGATCTTCGTTTTCTGAATGTTGAGCTTTAAACCAACTTTTTCACTCTCCTCTTTGACTTTCATCAGGAGGCTTTTTAGTTCCTCTTCACTTTCTGCCATAAGGGTGGTATCATCTGCATGTCTGAGGTTATTGATGTTTCTCCTGGCAAACTTGATTCCAGCTTATGTTTATTCCAGCCCAGCGTTTCTCATGATGTACTCTGCATATAAGTTAAATAAGCAGGGTGACGATATATAGCCTTGATGTACTCCCTTTCCTATTTGGAACCAGTCTGTTGTTCCATGTCCAGTTCTAACTGTTGCTTCCTGACCTGCATACAGGTTTCTCAAGAGGCAGGTCAGGTGTCTGGTATTCCCATCTCTTTCAGAATTTTCCACAATTTACTGTGATCCACACAGTCAAAGGCTTTGGCATGATGGGTAGAGGAAAGCATTTTTTCCTCCCCTGCCAGGACAAAACTCCCCAGCTAGGCTTGGGACGTAGGCCACCTGGCCTCAAGTCCAGGCATCTCTGCTGGTGCCCACACTGGCAGTGTGGGCTTGGCTGTGTTTCCTAACTTCGCCCAACTTCCTTATTTGTATTGATAATTAGAGGATAATAAAAGCCTGCCGTGTAAGATTATTGTGAGAATTACATGGGTGTGATGGTTAATTTTAATCTGTCAACTTGACCAGGCTGAGGGATGCTAGTGAAACATTATTTCTGAGTGTGCCTGTGAGGGTGTTTCCAGGAGAGATTAGTGTTTTAATCACAGTGAGTAAAGAAGGTGGCCTAACCCCCATCAATGAGGCAGCACCATCCACACTACAGAGGGCCGAATTGAACAAAAAGGCAAAGGAAGGGCAACTCTGCTCTCTGCTTGAGTGGGAACACCCATTCTCTGCCCTTGGACTTCAGTGTTCCTGGTTTTTACCTTTGGATTGGGACTTATATCATTGGCTCCCCTGATTCTTGGGGCTTCCCTGGTGGCTCACACGGTAAAGAATCTGCCTGCAATGCCGGGGACCAGGGTTCAATCCCTGGGTTGGGACGATCCCCTGGAGAAGGAAATGGCAACCCACTCCAGTACACTTGCATGGAAAATCCCATGGACAGAGGAGCCTGGTGGGCTACAGTCCATGGGGTTGCAAAGAGTCAGACATGACTCAGTGACTAATGCCCCTGGTTCTTATGCCTTCAGGTTTGGACTAGAATCATACTCTTCTGGGTCACCAGCTTGCAGATGGCAGATTTTGAGATAACCTCCATAACAGAGTGAGCCAGTCTCTCATAATAAATCTTTCTCTATATCTATATATATCGTACTGGTTCTGTTTGTCTGGATAGCCCTAATACAATGGGATTGTGGTCATGTATGGATGTGAGAGTTGGACTGTGAAGAAGGCTGAGTGCCGAAGAATTGATGCTTTTGAACTGTGGTTTTGGAGAAGACTCTTGAGAGTCCCTTGGACTGCAAGGAGATCCAACCAGTCCCTTCTGAAGGAGATCAGCCCTGGGTGTTCTTTGGAAGGAATGATGCTAAAGCTGAAACTCCAATACTTTGGCCACCTCATTCGAAGAGTTGACTCATTGGAAAAGACTGATGCTGGGAGGGAATGGGGGCAGGAGGAGAAGGGGACGACGGAGGATGAGATGGCTGGATGGCATCACTGACTCGATGGACATGAGTCTGGGTGAACTCCGGGAGGTGGTGATGGACAGGGAGGCCTGGCGTGCTGCGATTCATGAGGTCGCAAAGAGTTGGACACAACTGAGCAACTGAACTGACTTAATGAACTGATTGCTAGCCTAAAACAATAAAATAGCCAGCTATTTATTTATTTATACCAGCAAACAGGTTTATTCAAGAGCAGCAATGAATTGCAATACAGTAGGACTATGGCAAACCACGTAAAGTCCAGACCAGAGGAGAGGAAAGTCTTTTATAGAGGACAAGGGGGCGTTGGGAAGAACTGTTGTAAACAAAAAGCCCATTGGAGGAAACTGGGGGCTGGAAGTGTAGTGTCTTTTCATTGGCTGAGTTATGACAGTCTCTCATTGGCTGAACTGTTGCCAGGCAAGGAGAAAATCTTTGCTCCTCCGTCTGGAGGTAGTAAGCAGTGTCACTTCCTGCCCAGAATCTGAATTGGGGTCAAGTGGTGAGAGCTCCCCCTTGTGGCCTCCTGAATCCGTTTTTAATAAGGTTTCCCTTTATTGATTTTCCCACTGTGAAAGCGTATGCACTGTGCCTGGTACTGCACCTGGCCTATAGCTAGCCCTGGATGGAAGGGAGTGACGGCGTGGGCTCAGCTTGGCTTGAGGCAGAGTCAGACTCCCTGCAGAGGAGGAGAGAAGGGCAGGCGGGGTGTAGAACCGCTCCCACACCTGCAGTGGGCCATAGGCAGTCCACCCACAAACTGACCTCCCAGCGACCTCACGGCCAGGTGCTCTCCACTTCTCAGAGGTGGAAACTGAGGCTCAAGACCCACAGCCATAGTAGTCAGTAGAGGCTGGGACCCAAAGTGGTCTGGGTGCGTCCGGGCACAGGGTGAGATCTGGGTCACAGAAACGCAGTTTTGGACTTTCCTGGTGGTCCAGCAGTTAAGACTCCACCTTTCCACTGCAGGTCCGTGAGTTCAGTCCCTGGTTGGGGAAGTAAGATCCCAGATGCCCCCAGGTGTGGTGGGTGTGTTTTTGCGGGGTGGACACATGCGGTTTCATTTTCACAGTTAGGTATTTGTTTAATGGGCTTCCCTGGTGGTTCAGCCGTAAGGAATCTGCCTGCCAGTGCAGGAGACGTGGGTTTGATCCCCTGGAGTAGGAAATGTTAACCCACTCCAGTATTCTTGCCTGGGAAATCCCACGAACAGAGGGGCCTGGCGGGCTACAATCCATGGGGTTGCAAAGAGTCAGACATGACTGAAGTGACTTAGCATGCACATACACAATATCTTTACAAGAAGTGAGTAATTTAATAAGGAAACTGATTCCCTGCGTGCTGTGAGCTTTGCCAATGAACTGTGGACTCTGAGGATGGAGTTATGAGAAACTCCAGTTTATTGCTGTTGGTCAGAAGCACAGAAGCCCTGCACTGGCCATGGGCTCTGAGGGGTCTCCCCAGGCTGGTGGCATCGGAATTCAGCTGTCGGACCCCCAGCTGGTGTCCTGAGTCTGAGGACGGCTTGGTGTGGTGGAAGCTCCGCACTCCGTGACCAGACGTGCAGTCTGAGTGGCCAGGTGTGGTCCTGAGCGGACAGCCATGTGAGGGTGTGGCGGAGCAGAGAATCAAAGAGGTGTTTCTTCTCACAGGCCCTTTACATTTTTTCTCTGTGCATTTGGTCGTCTACTTTCTACCTTGGCATTGTATTCTCAGAGGCATAGGATTTCACTTTTTTTTTTTTTTTGCCTCACTGGGTGGTTTGTGGGATCTTATTTCCCCACTCAGGGATCAAACCTGTGCCCCTGCAGTTGAAGCTTGGATTCCTAACTGCTGGATCAGTGGGAAGTCCCAAGATGCCTCTTCTTTGTGCTTGCGTTTAACTGCTCAGTTGTGTCCAACTCTTTGTGACCCCCTGGACTGTAGCCCACCAGGCTCCTCTGTCCATTGGATTTCCCAGGCAAGAATACTGGAGTGGGTTGCCATTTCCTCCTCCAGGCGATCTTCCTGACACAGGGATCAAATCCATGTCTCCTGCTTGGTAGGCAGATTTTTTTTTTTTTTCCCT
>NW_011494652.1:3376819-3383577 GCF_000754665.1 Bison bison bison | reverse complement strand
TTTCCCTCACTTGAGCCAGCAGGTTTTTTTGTTTCGTTAATTCTCTCACACAGGCAACACTTGCCCCTGGCAAAAATTCCAAAGATACTCAAGGGCAGATGCTAAGTCACTTCAGACACTTTTTTGCAACCTGCCATGGGATTCTCCCTGGTGGCTCAGACAGTAAAGCGTCTGACCTGGGTTCGAGCCCTGGGTTGGGAAGATCCCCTGGAGAAGGAAATGGCAATCCACTCCAGGACTATTGCCTGGAAAATCCCATGGACAGAGGAGCCTGGTAGGCTACAGTCCATGGGGTCGCAAAGAGTCAGACACGACTTAGTGACTTCACTTTCACTATGGGTTTCTCCAGGCAAGAATACTGGAGTTGGTTGCCACGCCCTCCTCCAGGGGATCTTCCCAACCTAGGGATCGAACCTGTATTTCCTGCACTGGCAGGGGGGTTCTTCCCTGGTTCTTTGCCACCAGGGAAGCCCAAGAGTTCCTGAGAAGACCAGACAGGACATTTTCATCCCCAAAACATAGGCAAGTTCTTCCTAGGATGACTTAGTTTCCCCTTTGTTTAGTATTTACAAGCCTTTGAAGATAAACAGGGACGGCCTTGGGAGTGGTAGAAGGAAGTCAGGAGCCACCCTTCTGGTCCTGTAAAGACTACATTTGTAAAACAGGGACAGTTTTGTTGTTTAAAAACAAAAACACCCTTCCCCCCAAAACAAACAAACAAACAAAAAAAAACAAAGGCAGATCAGTTCAATTCAGTTGCTCAGTCGTGTCCAACTCTTTGCAACCCCAAGGACGGCAGCACGCCAGGCTTCCTTGTCCATCACCAACTCCTGGAGTTTACTCAAACTCGTGTCCATTGAGTTGGTGATGCCATCCAACCATCTCATCCTCTGTTGTCCCCTTCTCCTCCTGCCTTCAATCTTTCCCAGCATCAGGGTCTTTTCCAATGAGTCAGCTCTTCACATCAGGTGGTCAAAGTAGTGGAGCTTCAGCTTCAGCATCAGTCCTTCCAATGACTATTCAGGCTTGATTTCCTTTAGGTTTGATTGGTTTGATCTCCTTGCTGTCCCCAGGGTGACCTCATCTTATCTAAAGTGTTAGTCACTCAGTCATGTCTGACTCTTTCCGACCCCATGGACTGTAGCCCGCCAGGCTCCTCTGTCCATGGGATTCTCCAGGCAAGAACACTGGAGTGGGTTGCCATACCCTCCTCCAGGGGATCTTCCCCACCCAGGGACTGAACCCATGTCTCTTGCATCTCCTGCAGTGGCAGGCGCATTCTTTACCATTAGCCCTACCTGGGAAGCTAATCCCATCTGCAAATGGCCTGCCTCCAAACAAACCTCATTCTTTTTTCTTTTTAATATTTATTTAATTATTTGGCTGCACCAGGTCTTCGTTGCAGCTTGGGGGATGTTTAGCTGTGGCATGAGAAATCTAGTCCCCTGACCAGGGGTCGAACCTGGTCCTCCTGCACTGGGATCTGAGTCTTAGCTGTCGGATCCCCAGGAAAGGCCATAAGTCATGTTCTGAAGCTAGGATTTCAACATATACATTTTGGGAGGATACCGTCCAGCCTGTCATGGCCACCCATCATCCTTTTAGCCAGGCTGTCTGATTGGGCTCCCTTGTCCACGCCCGCCCTGGTGATGTGCTCAGGCTTCTTCCCAGGCATGGACTGTGGCAGGCTGTGATGCCCCCAGACTAGAATTCCCCGAGGAATTGGCATGCCACTTCCCTAAGGAGCCGGAGGCCTTGGACTTGGGTCTTGGGTGACTGGAAGGCACCTGGGCTCTGATGCCCTAGCATAGCGGGCAATGCCCCAAGGCACTGGCTGCAGTCTAAGAACCTCATAAATCTTTTGTCTTCTCACCTGTGAGGCCGTGAGCAGAGTTCAGGAGACTCAGCAGAGAGGCTGGCTCACCTGCCCACAGCTCTTGGTTCCAGAACGTGAACAGAGAGGCCAGATATCCTTCCATCCCCGTCTGCACACACCCAGACCTGGATGACCGGCAGGCATGCATTGCGAGTCCCCGGCATGGGCAGACCCAGCTTCACCAGGAGCTGGGAGCCTCTGGGTCCCACCTGCATACCTCACTGGGCTGTGCGCCGGGAGGCAGGCCCCAAGCTGTGCCTTGTCCGGCACGAGACTCAGCATTTCATTCAGGTGCTCCCTAAACAGAGGTGTCCGCGTGTCACCGTACATTTGCCTAAAAGCCCGTGTGTACTGTTCCCACAAAGAGATTTGGGCCCTGCTGGTGGGGGATGGAATTGGTGCTCCTTGCGGTGACTGCCAGGGACGCCCCGAGATCTCCTTCTGTAAGTCCACTTTTCAGGATGGCCGTCTCTCTGGCTGTCTCTTGAAACTCTCTTCCTCTCTGCAGTGGCTGTCAGATGGACAGCTCCGAGGACATTTGAGCTTTTTCCCGCCTCTGGAGCTTGGGGAGCTTTGTACCTTTTATTTCGTGGGTGGTGTCATGTCAGCGTCATGAAGGCTTCCTGGTCCTCCATTGGGGGTGCTCCCTCCTGGTCAGCCTCTGTTCTGGCTTCCTGTCTGTTGCTGCTGGTCTGAGCACTCCCAAATTTACCTTGTCTGTTCTGTGCCAACCGCTTACGCAGTTGATGCCAGGGCCCCCAGCACAGCCCCGGGGGGCCCACAGGAGGACTCTGGTATGTGGGGGTTGGGGGGCTGGTGGATCCTGACATAAGTTAGAGGTGTTGCCCAACCTGCACTAGGTTTTTTGTGAGCGGGAAACAGAAGCTCCCTGTGCGGAACCCTGGAGGGAGGGGCTGATTTGCTGCGGTGGGGTGGCAGAGTCGGTGCTGACAAATAACACCGGACCATTCTGTGGTGCAGCCGGCATTGAGACCTGCCATTGGTCTTCTGTGGTTGACTTTCTTTGTGTGTCAAGTGGTGAGAAATGATGGTGCCCACGCTGCGGGGCTGCTGCTGGAGGCACAGACGAATCAGCCCCCGTGCCTGGTCCAGCGCCCACAGCAGCTCAGCAAACATCACCACCACCGTCAGGGTCTGGGCATAAGTCTCCTTGGGGCAGGGGCTGCATCTTACCCACCCCACCTTCAGAATTTCCGCTCTGGCCTGCTGACTGCAGGCAGGCCCCACGCCAGGTAATGCACTTGAGCATGAGTCTTCATGACGTGCTCTTTGTCCTTCTGCGATTGTTCTAGGACGCCCTGATAATGGCTCTGCCAGCCCTGGGCGCTCTCAGAGCCTGGGGTAGGGCAGGGCGGAGGTCGTAACTCTGTTCTGTACACGGAGGCCTGGGAGCGTGGCCCAGGCTCTAGGGCATGGTTGGTCTCTGGGAGGAGGGAGGGAGAGGACCAGATGGCGGGTGGCTGTGCCGCCCTGCCTCCCAGGAAGTGGGTCAAAGGGCACCCGGCAGCCGGGTGTGCCACCCTTATCTCCAAGAGCCGGGCCCTGCGGGTTTGTGTTCTGACTCAAGAGGAAGTGGCCCCAGGGATCCGAGGTCTCCCAGGGTCCTGACAGCTGGGCTCCTCGCCTTCAGGAACCAGAGCCACAACCTCCCGCCCCACGCCCCCCACCTGGCATTGCGATGTAATTTATAACTTTTAATTTTTTAAGAAAATTTTTGAGCAAGCTCAACCTGGTGCTCTGTGACAACCTAGAGAGGCGAGATGGGATGGGGGATGGGGGAGACGTTGAAGGAGGCGGGAACACATACATCCTATGGCTAATTTATGCGGTTGTGTGGCAGGAACCATTGTAAAGCATTGTAAAGCAATGATCCTCCAATTAAGAAAAACATTTTTTTTTTTTGGCTTCATTGTGAAGCATGAAGGATCTTAGTTTCCCCACCAGGGATCAAACCTGTGCCCCTGCAGTGGAAGCACAGAATCCCAACCACTGGGCCACCCAGGAATTCCCAGCCATTTACATCTTTAACGCTGTCAGCTCTGTCTGATGGTGGCCCCGCCAGACACCAAGAGCTCCAACTCTTCCATCAAACCACCGGGCCAGCGGCCTTCCCGACACCACTGGGTGGGCGCCCCCCAGCCCCCATGCCGCCCTCCGCACTGCCCGGAGCCCAGCCTGGGACCCACTGAAGGAGCTACTTCAGTGCCTCCCTGTCAGCAGCTGCGTGGAATCAGGGGCTCTGATGGAGACATTGCTGCATTTACCTCCGTCCCTGTCTCGGGTCAGGTGTGGGAGTGGATGCTGGGTGTCCCTTAGTGAATAAAACAGATGCCTCCCCCTTCTAGAGCCGGCAGTCTGGGCTGGGAGGGGGAGAAACCTGGACAGAGCAAGACCTGTGTTGACACCAGGTGGAAGACGGGGAGCAGAGACAGCGACCAGGGAGGGACCTGCTGAAATAGCCCCTCTGAGCTCGCGCCGCGCTGCAGCAGCGGCCAGGCCCGCTGGGCAGGGATGGGCTGAGTCTGCTCAGAGCTCTCGTGCCCCGTCCCTCGGCTGCCCCACGCCTCGTCACCCCCTTTCATGCCCTCCTCATGCTCTCACCACCACTATCTCGTGGGACCCCCTGGGAAGTTCTGGGGGGGGCGGGCAGTGGCCTCAGCCACGCCTGGCCCTGAGAGGGTGAGCCCTGCGGGCTGGTGGACGAACTGGGGCAGAGGACAGAGGGGCAGTCCTTGAGGGCAGGTGGGCAGAGTCAAGGTGGTGCCCGTGGGTGGGTGGCTGGGTTACCGGCTCGGGGTGGGGGGCGAGGCAAGCTGGTGCTCGGAGGCCAGGGTGGAGCCCCTGCTGCTGAAGGAAGCAAAGTGAAGATGCCAGTCGCTCAGACGCCTTGTGACCCTGGGCACTGTAACCCACCAGGCTCCTCTGCCCATGGGATTCTCCAGGCAAGAGTCCTGGAGGGGGTAGCCTCCCCTGCTGCTGACTGAAGAGCAAAGTGTTCCTGTCATAAAGGGAGCAGACACTGTCCTGAGAGGCGGTAAGGGTGGTGCGGCCAGAGCCTCCTGCCAGCCTCAGGCGACCCAAGGCCAGTGTCCAGGCACCGCTAAGAGTGTAACAGCTTAGTCATCAAAGTCACAGGGATCCAATTTTTGTTCCTTTTCTTTTTTTAGTCAAGTGACGTGACTCATTAACCTAGTGAGGTTTCTTTTTTTTCCTATTTTGAAAGAATTGTGGTGAAATGTATACATAACATACAATTTACCAACCTGACCACTTTTAACTGACAATTCATCTCCATTAATGACATTCGCAACCTTGTACAACCATGAAACTATCTACTTCCGGACTTCTTATGACCTCAGGCAGGAACTCGGATGTGCTGGGACCACTAATCCTGTGTTCCCCTCGCTCCCAGCCCCTGGTGACCTCAAGTCTACTTTCTGTCTCTCAATCTGCCTATTCTGTGGATTTCATATAAGTTGTTGTCGTTAAGTCATGTCTGACTCTCTGTGACCCCATGGACTGCAGCACCCCAGGCTTCCCTGTCCTTCACCATCTCCTGGAGTTGGCTCCAATTCATGTCCATTGAGTCAGTGATGCCGTCCAACCATCTCATCATCTGTCATCCCCTTCTCCCACCTTCAGTCATTCCCAGCATCAGGGTCTTTTTCAGTGAGTCAGGTCTTCGCATCAGGTGGCCAAAATATTGGAGCTTCAGCTTCAGCATCAGTCCTTCCAATGAATATTCAGGACTGATTTCCTTTAGGATAGACTGGTTTGATCTCCTTGCAGTCCAAGGGACTCTCAAGAGTCTTTTCCAGCACCACAGTTTAAAGTATGTATTCTTAGGCACTCAGCCTTCTTTATGGCCCGGCTCTCACATACATGTGTGACCGGAAAAACAGCTTTGACTCTACAGACCTTTGTTGGCACAGGGATGTCCCAGTGGAATCATAGTGTCGGTCCTTTTGTGTCTGGCTTCTTTCACTCAGCGGTGTCCTCCAGGTCATCTGTCCTGTAATGCGTATCGGAACCCCATTCCTTTTTCTTGGCCATGCTGGGTGGCTTGTGGGATCTTAGGTCCCTGACCAGGGAAGCCCCACCATTCCTTTTTATTGATGAGTAATATGCCATCGTTAGAACTAATACTGCATTGGAGAAGAAAATGGCAACCCAGTATTCTTGCCTGGAAAATCCCATGGATGGAGGACCCTTGTAGGCTACAGGCCACAGGGTCGTAAAGAGTTGGACACGACTGAGAGACTTCACTTCACTAATATTCCATTCTAAGTATAGGCTACATTTGTTTATCCATCTCTGGATGGGCGGGAGTCACTTCTGCCCTCTGGCTATTGTGAAGGATGCCTAGCCTGGTTTTTAAAAGGAGTAAACTTTCATGGACATCACCAGATGGTCAACACCGAAATCAGATTGATTATATTCTTTGCAGCCAAAAATGGAGAAGCTCTATACAGTCAGCAAAAACAAGACCGGGAGCTGAGTGTGGCTCAGATCATGAGCTCCTTATTGCCAAATTCAGACTTAAATTGAAGAAAGTAGGAAAAACCACTAGACCATTCAGGTATGACCTAAATCAAATCCCTTATGATTATATAGTGGAAGTGAGAAATAGATTTAAGGGACTAGATCTGATAGATAGAGTGCCTGATGAACTATGGAATGAGGTTTGTGACATTGTACAGGAGACAGGGATCAAGACCATCCCCATGGAAAAGAAATGCAAAAAAGCAAAATGGCTATCTGGGGAGGCCTTACAAATAGCTGGGAAAAGAAGAGAAGCAAAAAGCAAAGGAGAAAGGAAAGATATAAGCATCTGAATGCAGAGTTCCAAAGAATAGCAAGA
>NW_011494652.1:3375886-3376500 GCF_000754665.1 Bison bison bison | reverse complement strand
TTTGGAAAACTCAGCAGTAGCCACAGAACTGGAAAAGGTCAGTTTTCATTCCAATCCCAAAGAAAGGCAATGCCAAAGAATGCTCAAACTACCGCACAATTGCATTGATCTCACACGCCAGTAAAGTAATGCTCAAAATTCTCCAAGCCAGGCTTTAGCAATGCGCGAACCGTGAACTTTCAGATGTTTAAGCTGGTTTTAGAAAAGGCAGAGGAACCAGAGATCAAATTGCCAACATCTGCTGGATCATGGAAAAAGCAAGAGAGTTCCAGAAAAACATCTATTTCTGCTTTATTGACTATGCCAAAGGCTTTGACTGTGTGGATCCCAATAAACTGTGGAAAATTCTGAAAAAGATGGGAATATCAGACCACCTGACCTGCCTCTTGAGAAACCTATATGCAGATCAGGAAGCAACAGTTAGAACTGAACATGGAACAACAGACTGGTTCCAAATAGGAAAAGGAGTAGCTCAAGGCTGTATGTTGTCACCCTGCTTATTTAACTTATTTGCTGAGTACATCATGAGAAACGCTGGGCTGGAAGAAGCACAAGCTGGAATCAAGATTGCCAGGAGAAATATCAATAACCTCGGATATGCAGATGACACCACC
>NW_011494652.1:3363682-3375786 GCF_000754665.1 Bison bison bison | reverse complement strand
ACAGATGCAGATGACACCACCCTTATGGCAGAAAGTGAAGAGGAACTAAAAAGCCTCTTGATGAAAGTGAAAGAGGAGAGTGAAAAAGTTGGTTTAAAGCTCAACATTCAGAAAATGAAGATCATGGCATCCAGTCCCATCACTTCATGGGAAATAGATGGGGAAACAGTGTCAGACTTTATCTTTTGGGGCTCCAAAATCACTGCAGATGGTGACTGCAGCCATGAAATTAAAAGATGCTTACTCCTTGGAAGGAAAGTTATGACCAACCTAGATAGCATATTCAAAAGCAGAGACATTACTTTGCCAACAAAGGTTTGTCTAGTCAAGGCTATGGTTTTTCCAGTGGTCATGTATGGATGTGAGAGTTGGACTGTGAAGAAAGCTGACTGCCGAAGAATTGATGCTTTTGAACTGTGGTGTTGGAGAAGACTCTTGAGAGTCCCCTGGACTGCAAGGAGATCCAACCAGTCCATTCTGAAGGAGATCAGTCCTGGGTGTTCTTTGGAAGGAATGATGCTGAAGCTGAAACTCCAGTATTTTGGCCACCTCATGCGAAGAGTTGACTCATTGGAAAAGACTCTGATGCTGGGAGGGACTGGGGGCAGGAGGACAAGGGGACGACAGATGAGATGGCTGGATGGCATCACTGACTCGATGGACGTGAGTCTGGGTGAACTCCGGGAGTTGGTGATGGACAGGGAGGTCTCGAGTGCTGGGATTCATGAGGTCGCAAAGAGTCGGACACGACTGAGCGACTGAACTGACTGAACTGAGTGAAACTCTCAGCAGTGCATCACCGGTCAGTGCTCTGTAAGCACAGCACCAGCTCCCCAGAGCACAGCGGCTTTGCCTTGTTCTACATCACAAACGAGCCGAGTACTGGCTGCACAGTTACTGTCGGCCAGAGTCCTCCACAGGAGAGGGTGCCAGGCTGGCCCAGAGGACTGAGAGCCAGGCCCCGGGATCCAGAGCCGTGACTCTCAGAGAAGTCCGCAAGAGCTACGAACTATGGTGTGTGGAAAGTCATCCCAGGTCCCAAGGCGGCGGGGTCAGAGGGACAGCTCTGCAGGCCGAGCTGGACGCCCGCCCCTCCAGGACCGCAGCTCGACAGCCAGAATCCGGGATCGCCACGCGCAGAACTGCTGCCACCTGCTGTACAGGGGAGGTACTGCAGCAGGGGCCGGGCCGTGTTCCCCAGGTTGGACCAGCGGGCATCCCCCAGAGCCCCAAGGGTGACCGGTACCTGAAGAGGGGCAGGGAGGAAGGGGAGGTCTCCTGAGGACGAGCCTCAGCCTTTCTCAGCCCCCTACCCCTTGTCACAGGGATGACCCCCATGGACTTGTAAAGCCATCTTGCAGAATAAAGTATTAACTATGCTTGAAAAAAAAGCTTTTTGTGCTGCTTGAAAGTCCTAAATTTTCTCTTGGAGCAAAGCCAGGTCTCTGTTAAGGACACAGAACCAGGGGTCTGGACTGTCTGGGAGCACCCTCCCCAAGTCCTTCCATCTGCCCTCCAGCCCTGGCCACTCTGGTTCGGGACCCTTTCCTTAGCACAGGGGTGAGCTGCCTGCCTGACCCACTCCCACAGGCCTGGGCAGCCCCCACCCTCCCGGGATCCCGAAAGGCTGCTGTCAAGATCTAGTCTGGAACTGCTCTGGCCGCTCTGCTCTGTAATTCACATCCAGCTTCCAGAAGGTGCTGTGCTGCTGCCCTGGGGCTCCAGGCGCCGAGCCATGCCACCCACCAGCACCGTGACCCTCCTTCACTGCTGGACCCAGCGGAGCTGAAGGACGAGGGCGGGGGCTCAGTGCCCAGACCCCTGGTTTGAATCCCAGCTTCTCAGGAAAGCAAGCCACTAGCAGCAGTGACTGGATTACCCAGGAGATGGCACTTCGTTCATTTCGCCCAGAAGCGGAATCCGGATCGTGTTTCTCGCAGTCAGCTCTGGGCCCTAGCTGTGCCCGTCACGCCCCTGTGGTCCTGGAGCGCCGGGGGGAGGGCAGCCAGTAACGCCAGCCTGTCTTTACAAAAGCGTCCAAGCTCCAGCCCCAGGAGGGCCATGCTTGTGATTCTTCCTGAATTCCTGGCATCTCTGGCTCAGGGAGGCTGCTGCTTACTAAGAATAAGCTCTCAGTCAGGGCGCTCAGTTTAGAACTACCCACAACGGGATTTAGCTTTTCACATCAGAGTTTTCTACAGCAAAACATAGAAACCTGGTCTCTTCAGAAAACAGATTTATTTTTATATTTCTATAAATATCAGCTGGACGGTCAACACAGACGGGGAGCAATCTCGATGGTGTTTATCCGGAGGACGGTCTGTGGGTTCACGATGACTGAGAGAGAGAAAAGGGCCGGGGCGTCGGTGCAGACCCTGATGCTGTGAACGAGCTGTGAGACCAGCCACCGCCCGCTCAGCCCGTGGGGGTCGGACTCAGCGAGGTCCCGTGTGGTGTGTCCCTGGGGCGCACAGACCACAGGCCTCACCACTGACTCCCTGAGCCCCGTCAGATGCAGCAGGGGCTGTGACAGCCCGGGAGCCCTTGCTGCGGCTCCTGGCCTCGCCCCTCCATGTGCCTGGAGACCCCCACATGGCATGGCGGGTGGGGAGGGCAGAGGCATCTGATGACCCGAGGCTCCTGGAGGAGAGCTTTCCTAATGACCTGACTCTAGGAAAGCTGGCGCTACGTCACCGGTGCGTTTTACCACCTGTGACTGAGGACTGGACCGATGCACATCTGCAAGGGGTGGGCTCCTGAGGATTCCAGCAGCCAAGGATGCTCCAGCCCGTCACACTAGATGGCAGAGTGTCTGCGTGTAACCTACACACTCCCTCCCGTACACGCTAAACCATCTCCAGATCACGTGTGTGGCCTAACGCTCTGTAAACGCCCAGTGAATAGGTGGAAACACAAAGGAAATTCTACGAAAGTAGTTGTGATTCTGCTGGTCTCACTCCTCTTGTAGAAACGTGCCATCGTGCAAGCGCGTGTGCGCCCATGTGGATGCGTGTGTGCCTGGCAGCACAAGAATGGGCTCCGCCCACCTCCGGGGTGTAGGCGGCGGTCTCACCCTCCCCCTCTAAGACTGTCCCCCTGGATGGAGGCGGGCACCCCCTGCACTCTGGGCAACGTCTCCCGACAGGGCGCCCTCGGCCTGCTTGCCCACTTCCCGGGGGGACTCCAGACGTGCTGCGGGGGTCTCAGCAGCCGCCGGTGCTCCCGGCCGTGCCTCCCAGGGCCGCGCCCTCCAGTTGGTGGCCTCTTCCCACCCCCGTCAGAGTGGGGACAGGGCCGCGCCCACCCGCTGGTCTCCAGGCGCCACAAAGGGCAGGTGCCCGTCCAACCCGCCCAGGGCAGGCCTCGGGGCAACACCCGGAGGACGGGGGCGTGGGGTCCGGTTTCCCCCACTTACTTCTCTTTCTTTTGTAGTTTTTCCTTTTCTGAAATCTCATGTTGACTCTCGGCCACGATTCTGTCTTCTCGATGACCGTGGCTTCTACTCGAACAAGGTCCTTTCTAGAAGACAGGAGAATAAACAGTGATGTACCTTCTTATTTTCCATTTTCCTGGTACTTTACACGTGAGAACTTCTAAAATAAAACTTCCTTTTCTGCTGGTTATCAGCGTTCCCCGCCCCCGCCCCCTGCAGACACTACATGGTGAGGGACGGGGTCGTCTCACAGCCAGTCCTAAAAGGGCCAAACTGCAGCGAAGCAGTAACAGGCCAGAGACGTGGCCGGGACGCTCTGCACGCGGGGCACCAAACGCCCAGGAACCGCAGGGTCCACGTGTCGAGCTTGGGGCTGACTGGGTGTGACGGGGCCCCCGCCCGCCCCCCGAGGGCACGTTACCCAAGCAGGGGTCTGCCGAGGAGAGTGAAGTCGTCGGCCCCAACCAGCAGGACCTGGAACGAAACAGGCGCGTCACCGAGAGAGAACAGCCACAGAACAGAGTCGCAGGACAGGCGAGACAGAGGCAGGCTGCAGAGGGGGATGGGCTCGCCGCCTCCTAGGGACACAGCCCCGTCTGACTGGCACAGGCGGACGTGGGGCCTGGTGGCACATCCGGTCAGCAGATCATCTCCTCTGGAAACGGACTTAAACCTTCTCACTGAAGCACATACGTACGGGGAAAAATGCACAAACCAGACGGTGGGGGTCTTTAAGCAGTTGACGGTCCTGCAGATTCTGTGAAGATTCAGGTTCAAGGTTGTTCTTTCAATGACCCCAAAACCCTGCCCCCGCCAGGCAGCAGGAGGGCAGCCGCGCCACCAGGGCTGGCCTCAGATGGAGACAGCCCTGCGACCCGAGTGCGGGGGGTCTTATTAGACGCTGGGAGACTTGTCTGGAATTTTACAGATCAGAAGAAAATTCGATCGCACCAAACCTAAACGTGGAAGACAGCCTGTTTTGTAAGAACATCCATGGACTCTGTACGTTAGGCCCTGACAAAGAACCTTGACCCGCTCACTCTCAGCCTGACGTGGTCTCTACTGCTGGGTTTCCTACATCATGAAAATCATCTTTACTGGGTGGGGCCTCCTACGCTTTTGTTAGTGTGAAATGTTTCAAGATAACGTCTTTTAAGAAACCCTTACAGATACAGTTCGGAAGTGTCCGATTTTAGACGTAAGAAGTAAACATGCTCTTGTCCATGAGCCTGTGATGTGGCCCCGGGGGGCCCCACGGAGAAGGCGCTGTGCTGGTCACGGGTGTCCCCACAGCACCTCATTCAGCTCTCAGTCACGTGGTCCTGCTCAGACCACAGGCTGCGGGAGGACCACCTGAGAAAGGGGAGCGTGATGCTGCCTGGGTGTAAATACACCAAGAAGCTATGGTCACAAAGGAGGAGTTTTAAATTATCAAGAAAACCATCTGTCATATTACACCTTGTCAACAGTTAACTATGTCACAGAAATGGGATCTGGTGCGGAGATCTCGCATTTTATCTACAGCAGAACAGGCAAAAACCAAGCAGGCCCCTGAACACAGCAAACAGAATCCTAAGTGGAAGCTGACAAGCATGGCTAAGAACAGCACAGACCATGGAGTGGGTCTGGAGGCCAGAACATGACCGGTGTCCGGGGGGCCGGCTGGAAACCAGCGCTCACTGTTTAGGACAGCAGCGGCCGCCACACCTCAAGCCAGGGGAGTGGGTGAGACAGACCCACAGACACACACTCCTCCTTGGGGAAACGTGCCAAGCGTCTCCCCGTCGGGAGGGACCCTGCCAAGTCAGGGCCGCCCTCAGGGGCATCTCCCCTTGCCCCCAGGCTCCCCCACGCCCACCCAGCCAGCCTGCCCCGTCCCAGGAAGGGCGCCAGCCTTCTCCACCAGAGGCGACCCTGGGGAGCAGGGACTGAGTCCCAGATACACTGAGAAACCCATGGTCTCACCTTCTCCAGCCGAATCCGCTCTCCGCAGGCAATGTCTAACTTGTTCTCAATTAGAATCAGGTCTTCAGAGGTGACTTTCCACTGGTGGCTGGCAAAGTGCACCACGGCGAAGAGCCTGCCGTATTGGCCCCTGGCAATGAGCTCGTTCACCTTCTCCACGACCTCTGCAGGGGGAAGGGTGGCCAGGGTCACAGCTCTGCCCCTGCCCGCGTACCCTGCGCCCCCGAGAGCCGCGCAACCCTGAGCATCCATGGACTGGCAGCAGGGCGCGTGCCGGGGGCTCCTCCCTGCTCTCCCACCACATCCTTCAACCATATCTAAAACCAGGAGGAGTCCACGCGTTGCTGTGCATTTCTAGGTTTTGGAAACCGAGGACACTCACTGCCTCTGAGCGCTGGGCGCGGCCGGTACGCTACCCTCCTCCCCGCACCCAGATGGCCTCCTGGCCCCCGCGCTGGGGCTGCTTCCACCGAGGAGCATGCTCCTTGTTCTCTCTCCCTGAACACGCACGTTTCTACCAATGGCGGGGAGACTGGGCTGGACGGAGCCCTGCCACCACCTGTGTCAGCTGCCTGCTACTCAGCCGGTGCCCTGGGAGGCTTTGCTAACTGAACGAGGGTTCGGATTCTGGTGTTAAGTGAACTTCAGCGTTCCTGCCTTGCCGCATCCTGTGAAGGGGAACACCCACATCGTGCCCGTCTTGGGCACCTGGAAGCGTGAGGCCCCTGTTCTGTGGCCAGGAGGCCGCCCCTCCCCCCGCTTCTGCCCCCCTTACCTGCGTGGTGTCTGGCCTCCTCCGCAGGGTCTGGCAGCACAACTTCTGGCCAAGGTGGTGAACTCAGTGAGGTTTTAGGAACATATCTGTAAAAGTATTTTTGCATGCAGGTCACACACGTGAAAAGACAGTTCCAACCTGTGAGCCACAGCTGTGCTCAGCACGCCAGAAAGGACAAGGATCCAGCACGTCTCCGATGCCTGAGTGGCTGGCAGGGCAGCAGCCCCCACATTTGTGGGGGAGCAAAATCTGCCCCCCAAATGTCTCTTAGGCGTGTGGATTACTTCAAGCTGAAAACAATCAAGGCCCAAGACTCTGGAAGAAACTCTGGCAGGAGGCAGGCAGGCCTGGGGCTGCACGCAGGCGTCTGGAGATGGCGGGCCTGTCCTGAGACAGCTTCCCCAGAAAGGGTGCGGAACACGCGGGCCCCAAGGACGGGGGCTGCTCCGTGTCCCATGGTCTCTGCAGGCCCCACAAACATTTATCCACCCAACACTTGCTTTTCCACCCCCACGTGGACTGCCTTCTCCCGCTCTTCAAGTCCCAGACCCCTACCCTCAACATCCTCTTTTGTCTTTAGCTGAAGGAGCTGTTTCAGCAGAGGGCTTCAGTCGTTCTGGCGAATGACTCGTTTCTCCCAGGTCTCTCCCGTGTGTACAGGTTATTAAACTTAGGTCTGATTTTCTCCTGTTAACCTGTCTCCCGTCAACTGAACTCTTCGACCAGCCAGAAGACCCTGGAGAAGTGGGGACACCGCTGCTTGCAGCACAGGCCAGGGCCCCGGCACTGTCACGGCAGGTGTGCTGGACACAGATGTCCCTGCTGCAGTCAACGGGCCCCCAAATTAGGTTGTGTTTTAAAGCCGTGAATCGTGTTCGAGGCTCAGGACCCCGGGTGGCCCAGCAGCAGCCAGCCAGACGAGGGACAAAGCTGCGAGGGGGCCGGGGCAGCCGTGACCGCTCAGAGCAGCGCTGGGGGGATCAGCTGGGTTCACGAAAGCGCCCCCTCAGGGTTTCTGCCTCCAGCCTCATCCGGGGAGCCCACTGCTCCTTCAGGGGAACAGCAGGCCCCGGGTCCCCCGCTGCAGGAGTGCAGGCGGCTGTACTGAGAGCTTCCTGGTGCCAGGCGCTCGCCGAAGCTCTCTTTTAAGGAATGTATTTATCTAGGTGCGGCTGACCCACAACGTTGTCAGCTTCTGTTGTACAGCAAAGTGGCTCGGTTACACGTGCGTATGTACAATTCTTTTCCTGACGATCACAGGATACTGAATGTGGTTCCCTGTGCCACAGGGAGACCTCGCCGTTCACCCACGCTGCGTGTCACGCCGTGGGCCTCATGCTGGTGTAACGGTTTATACCCGCTAATCGAGTCTCCCAATCCACCCCTCCTTCACTCCTCCCCCTTGGCAGTCCTTCTAATGAGCTCTCTGGATGCAGAAATTCACTCGACTCTCATGAAAACCCATTGCGATGCAGCCTGATATCACTTCCATTTCTCCAGTCTAAATGCTCTACCAACTGAGCTATTCCTGACCCCTACTTCCATTTCTCAAAGAGGAACTGAAGCCCAAGGATGACTCTGCTCACAGACCCAGGCTGCAAGGGCTGGTACAGGACCCTGTATATTCCTACTCAAGTGTGATTTTGTTAAATTTACCTTTTTTAGTTTATATTTTTATTTATTTATTTTTTAAATCTAAATATACAGTTTAACACTAAACATGCTCCTTCAAATTACATAAGGTCCTCCAGAAAATCTGTCCTGTGATTCAACCTTCTCGGTTAGAAATTTCCCAATTAGGAATTAAAAGCTTTTCCTTAAAAAGACACAGCCACGCATGGCCCAGAACACCTTCTCTTTGGACTCTTGAGGTTCCGTCTGTATTTCTACGAGTTAAGGGTCTGAGTAAAATATTGTCAAAACAGTTAAAACTTATATATTCCTAAAAACCTAAATGTTCGAAGTTTGACTTCAGAAGAAAGGAAAGGAAGAGAGTCAGCAAAACCCACATTTTGATATTACCCTTGTGGAGATGAAGCGCTCTGCGAACTGAACCTCCGAGAAGCGGACCACAGGGAAGCTGAGGGACAAGAGAGACACGCGTGGTTACCAGGGGGAAACACGAACTGCCCCTCACGATGCTCAGCGCATGAGTGCTGCCAGTGTGGCTGGCCCGGCTCAAACCACACCACAGCGCACTACGGAGAGGCCCAGAGAAGACTGAGGCCGTCACTCACTCACAGCTGCGGGCTCTTACCACAAGCGCCAAGGGGCGTGCATCACGCCATCGAGAAGGGCCTGAGACCGAATCACCTACCTGCTAACTGATTGCTCGACGCCAGGTGCCCACCAGGGTGAGGCCCTGTTCGGCACCCCAGTGTGGGAGCAGCCTCCAGGACACCCCTCCTGGGGCTCTCAGCCCCGAGCCCTGCTCTCCCCTCCAAGGGAGCGGCTCTCAGTGACAAAGAGCGTGTGGCGGGAGTGACAGGCCAGCACCTCCAGAGGAGGAGATCAGAGGGCAGCTGCCGGCCTGGCGTCCTCGCTGCAGCAGGACCGCTGCGCTGTGAGCGGCCCAGGGAGGCCCCTGGGATTCCACCTTCCCAGTTCAGGTCAGTGGCTCAGTCATGTCCGACTCTCTGCAACCCCATGGACTGCAGCACGCCAGGCTTCTCTGTCTGGGGAAGCCAGGAAGCAGCTTCTGCTGGCCCTGCTGACTCTTAACCTGAAACAGTCTGACTTTAATCTAACCAGACGGGGAGCCAGTTCAGCCACGCCTGCATCCTGACCCTCAGTGACGGGGTGACATAGTACATGGTAAGTTATCTTAAGCTGCTGGGTTTGCGGTAACTCAGGACACAGCATCAGATAATAATACACCTAGGGACAAAGGCACCCACAGCCTGCTGAGAAGGGCCCAGAAACAAAATGCCCCATGCTTAGGTGCTAGAAGCAGAGGGCAGATCTCTCAGTAACTACTGTTGGTTTTTTCAGTTGAGCTCTAATTTATATGCCATAAAGTTCACTCTTTTAAAGCTCACTCATTAGCAGCTGTTCCCAATTCCTGGTCTCCTGAGTTGGTTTTTCTTCCCCTCCACTATCTTGGTGTGCTTGTGGTCTAAACCTGGGTCTGTGTGCTCAGTCGTGTCCCACTCTTTGTGGCCCGTGGACTGCAGCCCACCAGGCTCCTCTGTCCATGGGATTCTCCAGGAAAGAAGACTGGAGTGGGCGCCCTAAAACCTGGTCCTCGCCGCTTCTTTACTTATGCCCTTTCCTCTGGGATTACATCTGCTTGAATGGACTTCAGCATCAGCACACTGGTGACTCTCAAGTGGACACCTGCGGCCTGGACTCAGACACGACAGGCACCTGCCTGTCTGCTGGCATCACCTGGTCGTCACCTGACTCAGAACCTAACAAAGGCTCCTGATCTGCCCCTCCCGCCTGCTTCTCCCACACCCCTCCACATCTCGCATGATGGCGAATTCATCCTTCCAGCTGCTCAGGCCAAAAACCTCACTCATTTATGACTTTTCTCTCTCACACCCCACAGCCACCAACCTGTCAGCAAATCCCCTGCTCTTTTTGAGACATCCAGGCTCTGACCACTTCAATCAGCCAAGCTGCCTGGCTTGGAACTGATGCCCTGCTCTCACCCTTGCCTCTCTGTCTGCACAGCAGCTAGAAGGCTGGGGACTTCCCTGGTGGTCAAGAGGTTAAGATGTCACATTTCACTGCAGGGGGCACAGGTTCGATACCTGGTCATGGAATTAAGATCCCACATACCGTGTGGGGTTGGCAAAAATCCCCCCAAAACCAGAAAAACAAACTATGAGGACAGCTCAGGTTCCTATTTCGTGCAACCCCCCAAGAGCGCCCCATTTCATTCTGAGAAAAAGGCAGTCTTCACAGTGGCCAGCAGGCAGTGTGACCCCGTCTCTCTGGGCCTTGCCTCATGAGCTTCCCCTTGTTCCCTGCACACCTGCCACTTGGGCCTCCTGGTTATTCCTGGAAGATGCCAAGTACAACGGCCTATGCCTTGACTGCTCTTCCTCGGGACAACCCCAACCCCAGGAGGCCCTCTAGGCTAATCCCCTGTTTCCTCTGGGTCTCCACTCAAACACCATCTCACTAGAGAAGGCTTCCCCAACCATCCTATTTAAAACTGAACACTTTCCTCCCAACTCGTGCTTTATTTTTCTCCGTAAGACTTACCAGCTTTGAACCCGCTATGGAATTTGCTTCTTCTTAAGCTTCGAACATACTATGTAATTTGCTTCTTTGTAAAATTGCTCATCTCTGCAAACGCCTCCCCCCATCAGAATGTGAGCTCCGTAAAAACGGGTTTGTTTTACGAATTTAACTGATGTATTCACCATCCTGGACCAGAGTTTGACTTGTAATGGATGCCCAATAAATGGCGAAGGAATGAATGAAATCTTTTCTAAGCCATCAAATGAAGCCCCTGTGGAACACCCCACAGTTGGAAACTCACGACTGGCCTCTCTTGAAAGCCAGGTGGCTTAGTAGTAAAGAATCTGCCTGTCAGTGCGGGAGATGCAGGAGACTCAGGTTCGGTCCCTGGGTCAAGAAGATTCCCCAGAGGAGGAAATGGCAAGCCACTATGGTGTTCTTGCCCAAAAACTCCCATAGAGAAGCCTGGCGGGCTATAGTCCATGGGGTCACAAAGAGTTGGATACAACTGACAGACAGCACGCCTGAGAGCCATTTCACTGGTGAAAGCTCAGAAACTTTCTGCACTTGATCTGCTTCCCTGTAATTCCTGCCTATGGCCTTAGCTTAGCTCCAACCCCACAGGGAACAAATGTGCACCTTCCTGTCCCCCAGGACCATCTTTCAATCCCTGAGAACTGGGATGGTTTCCTTCAGTCACTCTTCAAGATCCTGCCTGTTCACCATTTTGGTCACCCTGTCTTTACTCAGCTCACTTCATCTGTGTTTCTCTCTGAAAACGGGGGTGGGGGGTGGGGCGGGAATTGAGCACAGCATTCTAGAGGTAGCTTTATGTTGGTAGAACAAAGTAAGTCCCACCGCTTTTATAAAAACTTCCCTGCCTGCTTAAACCCAAGTTTTATTATGGAAAACGATAAGCACACAAAACTCAAGACAACAGAGAGTCCTCCTGTATCTCTTCCTAGACTCAACAGTCATCAACTCATAGCCAAGCCTGACTCATTCACAATGTCTCTGCTCCAACTCTGTGGTGTATTTTAAAGCAATTGTCAGGGTACTTCTATTAAAGATAAAGCATCTTAAAAACAAACATAACCACATCATTATCACACCTAAAAAAGGGAAAACTTTTTTACATACATAAACATACCTTCACACAAATACACACTCCAACCGTTTTGAGGAGAGGTTTATAGTGTTTTTGACCAACAAAACCTTGCTGGGCTTCATGACAACCCAGTGCCTAAAATACAGATGTAGCTTTTGCTGGACTGGTTACCTCTGGGCAAAGTCATTCACCACCGTTTTCCAGATGAGGACAAGGAAGGTTAAAGAGTGGCCTGCAGCCTGGGGAGTGATGGTTAAAACACAGGTTTTGGAGCCGGACCGAGCTATCTGATTCAGTCCTCTCCTACTTCCCTGCTGTATGACCAAGGGCAAGTTACCTGACCATTTTGAGCCTGAGTTTGCTCCCCAACTTAAATGGAGCCTATATGGAAGTTGGAGAGCTACCACCAATATTTAAGCTATTAACTAAAGGAATCAGGGTCTGAACCCAGGGTTTCCACGACCGATAATCACCGCCATCAAACAAGCGATTAACACTGGTCAGACGCAGACACACGTGGCAAGGCGCCCCGTGTGCCCAGCTTCCTCCGTTCACCCCGCGGGGCAGGCCTCACCGGCTCCGGGTCCCGACGCTCTCAGGACGCTGCGGCTGCATGCAAACGCCAGCCGCCC
>NW_011494652.1:3347067-3363582 GCF_000754665.1 Bison bison bison | reverse complement strand
GCTCCCGGCCGGACCTGGTGCGTCGACGCACCGGGTCCGGCCGGGAGCAGCGCCGCGCGCAGCAGCCGGACCTCCGCGGCTCTGGGCCCGGGCCGGACTGCGGCCATGGCCTCGACACCTGTGGAGAGCTTCGTGACCAAGCAGTTGGAACTGCTGGAGCTCGAGAGAGACGCGGAGGTCGAGGAGCGCAGGTACGGCCGCCGACCCGGGCCTCTCGGGGTCGGCCCGGCGGCTCCCCCAGGGCCCCCTCCTCTCCCAGCTGAGACCCCACACATGAAGCCTCCGGGGGCTCGGCCTGACAAGCTTAGGGCCGGGATTTGCCCTCCTGACTGTGAAGGGGGCTTGGCCGCCTCCAGGGATGGAAGCCTCTTCACTCTCCGGGGCGCCCGTTCCGTTTTGGGGACCCCCTTGGAAGGGTCTTCTCCCCCTGAAGTGCCCCTCTGAACTTTGCCGCGGGGGCCCAGCCTGTCTCCCCACTTCCATCCCCATCGTGTTCTCCGCCCTCTTCCCTCCTCTTCCCCCCGTCAGTGCTTGCGCCTGTTCCGTGCCGGGCCTCGAATGGGACGGAGTGGTTGATAATGGGCCCCGGGCGACCGGTGTGAGCAGAAGGGGCCGGCGGGGGCGCGAACGGCCCGCTTCCAGCCTGACAGGTGCTGAGCTGTGTGTGCAGGCCGAATGCAGTGGAGGGGGTGAGGGAAGGACCGCCGACTCTGCGAAGCCTTAGCGGCGGATGGCTTCCTGGAGGCGGTGGTGCCTGAGCACAGCTTACAGAAGAATAGGGGTTAAAGAGTTTGTGGGGGAGGAGTTTCCTGGAGGAGATGTGGGAAAGCAGCGCACCCCTGCAGCCAGGACTGGAGCCCTGAAAACGTCGGGCTTTTACCCCTAAGGCTGAAACTGAGAGCTGACATTTATTGAGGCGTGTAAAAGCACTCCACAGGCATCAGTCGCTGTAAACCCCGCATCAACTCTGGGAAATTGGTTACTACGGTAACCGATTCTCATCTTGGGTCTAAGGAGGCTGGAATGGAGAAGTTAAGTCGCTTGCCCCAGGTAACACAGGGTGAGCCAGGATTTGAGGTCACGCGGGCTGATGTTTGTACTCAACTACTGTGCTGCCTAAGTGGAGAGGATTTGATTTAGAAGTTTTTGATTATGATGATTGAGAGTGGGGACTCCTGTTGTCCTCAGTGGAATCCGGGCTCCATCATTTATGGCTGGGTGACTTTGCAGCCTTAGTCATCTTGTCTGTAAAATGAGATCATCCTTACAGCAAACCAGTGAGGTGGGGATGCAGTGATCTAAAAGTCAAGGGCTCAGCACCGACGGGAGTACAGAGTAAGCACCCGTGGAAAGATGCACAGGGGTCCAATTGAAAAGGACCTGGGGAAGAAGCTTGTATTATAGTTTTATGTGTGTGTGTGTGTGTGTGTGTGTGTGTGTGTGAGTGTGACAAGCTGCACGTGGGATCTTAATTCCCCAACTGGGGGTTGAACCTCTGCCTCCTGAATTGGAAGCACAGTCTTCACTGCTGAATGGCCAGAGGAGTCCCTCTTATTTTATATTCTTGGGCAGAGGATGGCCCTTGGCAGTGAGGGTGCAGGAGTGGATTCTGGGTACAAATGGGGGTGCCTGGTGGGACAGTGACTCACAGGGCCCAGGAGAGAAGGCAAAGGTGAGTGGGGGCACCGCGAGGAGGGCATGGGCGGCTGTAGGAGGAACAGGTTTGAGAGGAGCAGGTTTGGAGTTTCCTGTGCATAGACTTGGGAGAAGGCATCCCACTCCAGTACTCTTGCCTGGAAAATCCCATGGACGGAGGAGCCTGGTGGGCTGCAGTCCATGGGGTCGCTAAGAGTCAGACACGACTGAACGACTTCACTTTCACTTTTCACTTTCCTGCATTGGAGAAGGAAATGGCAACCCACTCCAGTGTTCTTGCCTGGAGAATCCCATGGATGGGGGAGCCTGGTGGGCTGCCGTCTGTGGGGTCGCACAGAGTCGGACACGACTGAAGTGACACAGCAGCAGCAGCAGCAGCAGTGCATAGACTTCCTCTGTTCCTCCTGCACGTTTGGAAGTAAAAACTGGTAAAATACAAATACTGAAGTCTCAACATTGGGTGTTTCCCAGATCCTGGCAGGAAAATGTCTCTCTGAAGGAACTCCAGAGCCGAGGCGTCTGTTTGCTGAAGCTGCAGGTATCCAGCCAGCGGACCGGGCTGTACGGACGGCTGCTCATTACCCTCGAGCCCAGGAGATGCGTGTCTGCAGCTGTGCTTCCTAGTAACAGCTTTACTTCCGGTGTGTACCTTGTTGACAAGGGTGTGTGTTGAATATTGCAGTCTTCAGATGTGGGTTGTAAAGATCTAGTCACATAGGACCAGCTAGGGAATAAAGCATTGCAGTGGAGAACTCTCCAGCAGTTATGAGGCTTTCTGGTGGTTTAGATCGGCACTGTCCAGACCAGCAGACACCAGCTGAACAGCTGAAATATGGCTGGTGATTCCTGCCCATGTAAAATGCACAAGAGATTTTGAAGATTTAGTGCTGTAAAAAAAAGAGAGTGATTTCTATGACTACCAATCGTGTTTGGAAATGAAAATATTTTTCACATATCGGATTAAGTAAGCTACTGTTAAAATTGCCTGTTTCTTTTTGGTTGTTAATGTGGCTTCCCAGGTGACTCCGTGGTAAAGAACCAGCCTGCCAATGCAGGAGGCATGGGTTCGATCCCTAGGTTGGGAAGATTCCCTGGAGAAGAAAATGGCAGCCCACTCTAGTATTCTTTTCTGAGAAATCCCATGAACAGAGGAGCCTGGCAGGCTACAGTCCATGGTGTCACAAAGAGTTGGACATGACTTAGCACACGCACACAACAACACACAAACGTAGCCGTGAGAAGATGTAAGGTTACACGTGACTCTCGCTTCTTGTTTTTTTTTCCCGTAATATCACAGTATATGTATTTCTTTGTTTAAATTTTATTTTTAATTGCAGGGTAATCACTTTCTAATGTTGCGTTGCTTCTGCCATGCATCAGCATGGATCAGCCGTAGGTAGACATACGTCCCCTCCCTCCTGAACCTCCCGCCGCCTCCCCTCCCCGTAGCCCCGGACCAGACGGCTCGTTGTCCATAGCTGTGTAGTCCCAGACCTTCCTTGTACTAAGGATACTTTGGCTAAACTTGTGGCAGCTGTGTTGGAAAGAAGGGGCAGTTTGAAGAAGCTTCTTAACCTCACACCTGGGACTCTCGTTTTCAATCAGACCTGGAAACGGAGACGGCAGCACTGCCAAGCACTGCACTTTCTCTGGAAAAGTCTCTCGGCCCTGATTTGGTGATGACAGGGTTTGTTGGTTTCATATTTTGACTTTCTGGCCTCTTGCCCCCCGCTTGTTGGAATCCTGGCTGCATTTGGAGACAGATGGGAGGAGGGGAAGCTGATGGTCAGGGTCAGATCTTACACAGTATGTTGCTGAGGGGCCAGGAGTCAAGTCATCTGTCCTCTAAAGACAGTTGAGCTTTCGGCCTTACCATCAGGATTAAGTGGGCAGGACCGAATGTCCCTGCTGGGCGTTTGTAAACTCTGCAAACCAAAGGGAAAATGTATTATGTTCAGTTAAGAAGTGCTGTGGAGGGCAGGACCTTCGAGGTTGATGAGTAACTGATACACAGAAAGTTGGAGGAGGGTGGTCCTTTAGGTGGAAAAGCACAGATCTGAAATCTGATGTGTTGCTACAGCTCCCGATCAGACATAGGTCAGGTTGGATGTTAGGTTTCCATCTTCTGCGGAGCAGTTTTAAGGCTCTGTAGCTTAGAGATGTGAACTCTGCAATGTGGGGCCCACCAGGGCGGCTGGTGGGGAAGGCGCAGTGGGGTTGGAGCCCCAGCACTCAGCCCACGGAGACTCCCCCACCCCATGCACAGAACCAGACCTTGCGCCCAGGCAGGGGACTGCTGCCACCTCCTCTGTCTTTAGAAGTGGGGAGGGAGACAGGACAGATTCAAGGTACAGATGAAACCCGTTTCCTAGAAGGAAAATAGGTCTGGACTGAAATCACGCCTGGTACCTGGTTGATGTGTGGTGTGGACTCTGACTCAGGATAAAGGGGGTGTGAGTACGTGGGGGCTCTGGCTGAATCTCCACATGGACTCTGGTTTGGGCAGAACTGTTGGTGTTCACGGGACAGAGTGCTGAGCCTGGCGGGCTTGGGCAGGAAGGGGCGCGTGGGCTGCGGTCACTGGAAGGTGGCCCTGGGCTCAGAGGGGTCGCCTGGGCCCAGCTCCTCTCTGTGTCTTGGCTTCGCCCTCTTCTGGCTTGGCTCCTTCTCAGGCCCCATGGGGTGGCATCTGCAGCCTGTCCGTCTTCTCTGGTTTCTGGTCTAGCGGGGAAGGGTGAGGGCCTCCTTCCAGCTTGCCCGGGCAAAAGTCTCAGGCTCCGATTGGCCCCAGGCTTATCCCCAAGGGGCATGTGAAGCCCTGATTCGCTTGAGTATGGGTCGAGTGCCCCGTGCCCCTCAGACTCGCCTGGTGGAGGCTGAGTCACCAGAGCTGTCATAGGGGCGGGAGGCCCAGCTGAGTGGACAGCACCCCCTTCCCTCCTTCAGCAGTGTTCCCTTTCCACCTCGAGTGCTCTCCCCCAGGTGAGCTCCTGTGGCCACTGCTCAGGGCCTGCCCTGCTTACCTGTCTCCCCGCAGAGCGGCCCGTCCCACATGCCCTGCAGTGACCCCGTGCTCACTCTGCCCGTCTTCTCACTGAAGCCCTTGGCGCCGACCCCGCCAGGTGGTTCTGTTTGCTTCCCTCCTCCCAAAGTGAGGGCAGGGACTGTGATTTATTCCTGATACAGACCAGCGCCCAGAACAGTGCCAGGCGCAGAGGAAGACTTTAAATATCTTACTGACTGTCATGTTTGTGTTAAACAGTTCATTTCGTGCAAGTGAATTTAATTATGTTATGTGAGTTAGAAGTATTTTTTTTTTGCTGCTACCAACTTCATTTCTAATGAAAGTAACAGTTACAGTAGTTGAAATGTGCTGGCGTTTGTTGAATGAAGTAATTCTTGTTTAACTTTGTTCAGCGTTTACGTAACCGGTCTTTGCTCCTGCAGGTGACATCGTGGGTCTGTATGACGAAAGCGGTCAGCTGGCCACTGGGATCCTGACCCGCATCACCCAGAAAGCGGTCACCGTGGCCTTTGATGAGTCCCACGATTCCCAGCTGAGTTTGGACCAAGAGCATTCCTACAGATTGTTGAAGCTTGCCAACGACGTGACTTACAAGCGACTGAAAAAGTAAGCATACGTAACTGGAAATCACACGTACTGCTGCTGCTGCTAAGTCGCTTCAGTCGTGTCTGACTCTGTGCGACCCCATAGACGGCAGCACACCAGGCTCCCCCGCGCCTGGGATTCTCCAGGCAGGAATACTGGAGTGGGTTGCCATTGCCTTCTCCGGAAATCACACGTAACATTTTCCCTAAACATATCTCATTCCTGCTGGAGAAGATGGCAAGCACCTGGGGTCTGGGGTTGGTTGCATGCCCCTTGAGGGAGATGGCGGGCTTCCCTGGTGGCTCAGATGGTAAAGAATCTGCCTGCAGTGTAGGAGGCCTGGGTTCGATCCCTGAGTTGGGAAGATCCCCTGGAGGAGGAAATGGCAACTCACTCCAGTATTTTTGCCTGGAGAATGAATCTCCATGGACAGAGGAGCCTGGTGGGCTCCAGTCCATGTGGTCATAATGAGCTGGACATGACTGAGCAGCTGAGCACACAGCACTGTGGGAGATGGTGGGCAGTGGCGGCGGTGTTGCGGGGGCCCCAGGCGCCGTGTTAGTCCTGTTTGTCTCTAAGCTCCTCATTTTCCCCGTCCCTTGGCAGAGCTCTGATTTCCCTAAAGAAGCATCACGCTGGCCCTGCGTCCTCACTCATAGAGGTCCTCTTCGGCGCATCGGACCCCAGTCCTCCCAGCGAGATGCGTAAGAGCTCTTGATTTTCCTTTCCTGATTGAAGTCACTATGGGTACTGTCGTGACCGGTGTGACCGTGACCAGTGCGATCTTGGACGATTTTAACAAGAGTTTGCAAATGCTCGGGGAGAAGTCTAATTTAGTGTCTTTTTATAAATTTCTTTGTGTCACTTTCTTGAACAAGTCAGTTGCCTGCACACAGTGTCAAAGAAGTGGCTCATTCTGTTGTTTTTTTAAATAATGCTGTTTCTAATGTATCTGAGTATTTCATTTTGAAGGGGGAGGATATTTCTTCTGTGTCAGCGACCTGAGAGAACAGAGGATGGCTGATCATATTGGGTTGGCCCAAAGATTCGTTTGGGTTTTTCCATAAGGTGTTACTCATTGACTATGCTAAAGCCTTTGGCTATGTGGATCACAACAAGCTGTGTAATAAAAATTCCCACTCTTAAAGAGATGGGAATACCAGACTACCTTACCTGCCCCCTGAGAAACCTGTATGCAGGACAAGAAGCCATAGTTAGAACTGGACATAGAGCAATGGACTGGTTCAAATTTGGAAAAGGAGTACATCAAGGCTGTATATTGTCACCTTGCTTATTTGACTTATGCACAGTACATCATGTGAAATGCTGGACTAGGTGAATCACAAGCTAAAATCAAGACTGCTGGGAGAAATATCAAGAACCTCAGATATGCAGATGATACCACTTTAACGGCAAAAAAGTAAAGAGGAACTATAGTACTTCTTGATGAAGGTGAAAGAGGAGAGTGAAAAAGCTGGTTTAAAATTGAGCATTCAAAAAATGAAGATCATGTCATCCAGTCCCATCACTTCATGGCAAATAGATGGGGAAACAATGGAAACAGTGACAGACTTTTTTTGGCGGGGGCTCCAAAATCACTGCAGATGGTGACTGCAGCCACAAAATTTTAAAAGACTCTTGCTCCTTGGACGAAAAGCTATGTCACACCTAGACAGTGTTTTATAAAGCAGAGACATCACGCTGCCAACAAGGGTCCATCTAGTCAAACCTGTGGTTTTCCAGTAGTCACATGTGGATGTGAGAGCTGGACCACAAAGAAGACTGAGTGTCAAAGAGCTGATGCTTTCAAGCTGTGGTGTGGAGGAGAGCCCTGAGAGCCCCTGGACTGCAAGGAGGTCAACCAGTCAGTCCTAAAGGAAGTCAGCTGTGAATATTCACTGGAAGCGCTGATGCTGAGGCTGAAGCTCCAGTACTTTGGCCACCTGATGCAAAGGCCCGACTCATTGGAAAAGACCGTGATGCTTGGAAAAATTGAGGGCAAAATGAGAACGGGGCAACAGAGGATAGGATGGTTGGATGGCATCATCGACTCAATGGACATGAGTTTGAGGAAACTCAGGAGATCGTGGAGCACAGAGGGGCCTGGTGTGCTGCAGTCCATGGTGTTGTAAGGAGTCGGACACAACTTAGCAAGCGAACAACAGCGACAGCAACATACAGTGTTATGGAAAACGTAACATCCACAGTCTCTACCGAGGCGTCCACTACAGAGATGCCACGCTGACGCCATGGGCGCAGGGTGCTACCCCGACAGACTGGACTGAAACACGCTTGCATCGGAGCCTCTGAGCCAGAGCGCCTGCATGTGCCTGCTCCCCTGGATGCCGGCTACGACCCGGGCACCTCTGTTCCCTGAGACAGCAGCGATGGTGCTAGTTTCCACCACACCTGTAGGGTGTGAACAAACCTTTTGGCCAACCCAGTGCTTTATGCCTGATGGCAGTTTTTTATGGTTTGAAGAATCTCAGTCCTCAATACATCTGATTATTTTTTCTGTGTCTTTCAAATTGAGGACAGCTTATATCTGATTGTAAGTGTGACATGTGTTAGTCACAGAACATTTGGAAATAAAGTAGCGTATAAACAAGAGGGGGGAAATCACCAAAACACGTGTCACATAGAGTAGCCTCACTGACGGGCGTGTGTATTCAGATAGCTGTTTTTCCACATCCATGTAGATAGGGTGTTTCTTTCACTTAGACACACACACACACACACCCCCCACACACACCCACTGTTCTCACGCTGGTCTGTGCACTCTCTCATCCCCTTCAGTGTCTGGGAAAACCTCATTTTGAGAGGGGTTTGTTACCTCGTCAAGCAGCTGCCCTTCACTGAACAGTTCTCCAGATGTTGGACTTGCGGTTTATGCAACATCTCTTCAGGGGTTCTAATGCAAGGGCCACCCCACGCCCTCCTCCTGTCACACTTGGGCTGATACCCTGGCAGTGTTGTCTGTAAGCTCAGGGCTGCTTCCTATGAGGTTGGCCAAAAAAGTTGTTCAGGTTTTTCTGTAACATCTTATGAACTTTTTGGCCAGCCCAATACTTTCTCAAATTCTGAAAGCACATTTAAATGAGATTTTGTTTCTGGGCTTCCCTGGTGGCTCAGTGGTGAAGAATCTGCCTGCCAGTGCAGGAGATCTGGGTTCGATCCCTGGGTTGGGAAGGTCCCCTGGAGAAGGGAATGGCAACCCACTCCAGTATTGTTGCCTGGAGAATTCCATGGACAGAAGAGCATGGAGGGCTACAGTCCATGGGGTCGTAAAAGAGTGGGACACGACTTAGCAAGCAAACAACAAGAGCCATACATACACAATTAGAGCCTGTCAGTTTTCTCAAAGAAGATTTTATTTCTGCCGGTCAGGTAATGAGAGGCTGCTCTGAGCTGGGAAGGAAGTGAGCACTGTCCTTGCTGTGTTTACAGCTGCACGCCTGCCCTGGTTGTACCCGGCGTCCAGGGGAGCAGGGGCGCGGCGTGGCGGGCCAGGACGCACGCAGGAGCTCTGGCTGCCAGGTTCCCATGCTGCCTGCAAGTGTTTCAGGCTTGCCCATCAGCCCCCTGTGCCCGCGCGGTCAGCCAGCACCGTCATCTCCGCAGTGGGCAGTGTGGGCTGGAGGCTGTGGACTCGGGGCTGGACACAGCGGCACTGGCTCTGAGCACAGAGCTTACGAAGCAGGTTGTCGGTCTCGCTTATGGAAGATTCAGATTAGAAATACCATCCTGGATCTGCTAGTGATTCTTTTTCATTGTTTGCTTTTGTTTTATGGGCGCCTAAAAAGGAGCACTAGGGTGGGAACAGATATGTTCTAAGAGACATTTACTTCCCAGGAATCTGTTTTTCTGGAGCGTGAGTTGGCCGCCTTTGTCAGTAAAGGGACAGGTGGTGAACACTGCAGGCTGTGCGTGCCGGAGCAGCGGCGGGCGGCCGGGGACGGTCCCCCAGGAGCCTGCACACAGGCCTGTGGATTCCTGTCCAGGGGAAGACTTCTGAAAACCACGCAGGTTGACTTTGTGTTGCCTGCTGACCCAGGGGAGGACCAGCTCTCTCCCTGTCACACGACATCCTGTATTTCCATCAGGGTGGGGTTGAGGGAACGGCACTGGGTCACGGGGGGCCGGAGCCTCACTGTCGCTTGTCCCGCAGCCCCGCTGACCTTCTGCAACCCCGCCCTGGACGCCTCCCAGCAGGAAGCGGTCCTGTTCGCGCTGTCCCAGAAGGAACTCGCCATTATCCACGGGCCCCCGGGCACTGGGAAGACCACCACCGTGGTGGAGATCATCCTTCAAGCTGTGAAACGGGGCTCAAAGGTGGGCGTGGGCACCGCGTCCCCACAGACACCTGTCACTCGGGTCTGCCGCGCTCGCAGGCCCCTGAAGGGCCCCAGCCAGGTTCCAGGACTCGGGTAGGAACGTTCCCAGGTGTTTACTGACTGACCGCTAGGCTGTGCCCCTGTTGGTGTCTGACAGCGCTGGGGGTGTGGGCTTGTCCTCGGGGCTGTGGGTCTGGACTGGGGAGGCCTGGGGCACTGTCCGCCGGGCCACAGTCCAGGAGCCACCCGCTCAGCACCCGTGCTGTGTGCTCAGGCCCCTGCTGGGCATGCAGGTGACCCGGCCCGTCTGTGACCTTCAGGAGAAGGCCCTGCGGCCAGTCACGGGAGACAGACCTTTTTTGGTTAATTCAAGAGTCCCGTTAGTTGTGCAGATGGCAGGTTCCCGGTTCCTGAGATGTGGGATGCGATGGTGTGTGTTACCTTGCACTTAGGTTGTTAACGGTTGAGAGAGGCTCTTTTACCCTCAACACGAGTTATCATGGATTCTGAGCACGTGAAGCGCTTGCTACCTTGCTGGGTCATAAATATTGGATAAGGATAAGAACTGGAGCAGTAACAGTCAAGATCTGTAGGTCGATGTTCCCTGGGTCCTTCTTATGAACCAGGCACCCGTCTAAGCCTTTGCAGCGTTTGCTCCTTCAGTCCTCAGAGAGACGGGTGTCCTGGCCCTGACTGACCATCCCAGGACACTTTGAGGCCTTTCCTTCTGGTTGCCGGTCAGCTTCTCTGGTCTTCGGTAGCCCCGTAGGTTCTTTCGACCTCAGGTCTAGAACCCAGATGTCGTGTCCGTGTGTGGTGGCATGTCCGTCAGGTCATCTGCACCAGTCCTCACAGCCGGATGTTTGCCCCATAACGTCACCAGCTGTACACGCTCCACCCTTCTCTCTTTAACCTTAGGACTTCCCACTTGTTGTAATGTAAACTTAGGTGATTTCATTTAGAAAGAAACCCCCAAGCCGAGCTCGAGCTGTGCCCCCCAGGTTCTGTGCTGTGCACCCTCTAACGTCGCTGTGGACAACTTGGTGGAGCGGCTGGCCCAGTGGAAGCAGAGGATTCTCCGCCTCGGCCACCCAGCCCGCCTCCTGGACTCCATCCAGCAGCACTCGCTGGACGCGGTCTTAGCGCGCAGCGACAGCGCCCGGATCGTGGCCGACATCAGGAGGGACATCGACCAGGCCTGGGTGAGTAGCTCTTGGCTGTGTCTGCTCCTCGTGTGGCTCTCTGATCTGCGGTCTTTGCCAGGAGTGAGTGGCATCCTCCTGGGTTTCTCTGGCCTTCGCTGAGTCACAGACCAGCCTGAAACATTGGGCCTGCCCGTATCTGCTGCAGGCCTGTGCTCAGCACCAAATGGGGACTCACTGTCTTCAGGGTGGTTTCATGAAGAGGCGAGCAGTTGTTGTGCAGGAAACATTGCTCTAAGGGCTCCTTGTGTCTGGCATGTTGGCTGGATAATAATGGCAAGGAAAAAAAAAAAAGCAAGCCCAAAGTAAAACTCAGAAAATATGCATCCTCCCTAATTTTTCAGTCCATTAATATAAAACACACTGTAGGGGCTTCCCGGCTGGTGTGGTGGTTAGGAACCCACCTGCCAGAGCAGGGGTCCGGGAAGGCCCCACGTGCTGCGGAGCGACAAGCCCGTGTGCACCGCAGCTGTTGACCATGTGTGCTCGAGCCCGGAGCTGAGCTCTTGAGCTCCCCAGCAGGAGAAGCCACCACGATGAAAAGCCCACGCACAGCAACGAAGACCCAGCTTAGCCAGAAAGAAAAAGCAAAAAAGTGGAATGTAATCCTTGTGAGAAAGAACTTGGTAGCTGATAGGTCAGTGGGAAGTGGAGTTTCTAGAACTTTCCAGCTCTTTGGCTCTCTAGTTTACGCGTCCCCCACGCCCCGATCCCCTCGGTCGCACGTCCGCCCTGTGTTTGCTCACCGCCAGCCCACCTCCTTGTGTCCAGGCCTCACAGGGCTGGCGTGGAGACTCGGCCTTCTCCGAGGCCCACAGGGTAGTGGGGACTCCGGGGGCAGACAGGGCACTCGCAGGGTCACTCAGGGTTAAAGACGCTGGAGGACAGCACTGATGTGATCCATGCCACCACGCATGGATGGCTTCATTTTCTTGTTCCTGATTATTTTTTAATTTTTCGGCTGAGCTGCAGGTCATGTGGGATCTTAGTTCCCCAACCAGGGATCAAACCCGTGCCCCCTGCACTGGGAGCGAGCACAGTCTTACCCACTGGACAGCCGCGGAAGGCCCTCTCGGTCCTTTTTAAATCTGTGCTTTTAGGTTCTCCTCTCTGTAAGGTAGGCGTCCCTCTTGTCACTCCTCCCGAAATCCTTTCCAAGTAGAAACCACAAATAAGGAAGGGGTTATGTGTCTTTTGAGTGTGGAAGTAAGTCAAGGTCTAGGTGAACATTTAGGGGCTGAAGCAAATATTTTCCTCTCCTGACGAGTGTGGAAAACTGAGAGGAGCTCCGCCTCCCTCTGTGTAGACCACCGAAACCCAGTCCTGCAGCAGCGGGCGCCGTTTCTTCCCCGGGAGCACTGCTGATGTCTGCAGGGCGGGGCCAGCTCCCCTGGGCTGAGTTTACTGTTCTCTGGGGCCCCACGCTCTCCCCCCGGCCTCTCCCTGCACAGCTGACAGTGGCTTTGAGGGCCCTGAGGCCAGTCAGGACGTCACCTACGTGGATCTGTTGCTCTTTGAAGAAAGACTTTAAAAAAATATATAATGTATTTCTTTGGCTGTGCTGGGTCTTCGTTGAGGCACAGGATCTTTAGTTGTGGCGCGTGGACCCTAGCTCCCTCACCAGGGATCGAACCCAGGCCTGCTGTGCTGGGCACACAGAGCCCTAGCCCCTGGAGCACTAGGCAAGTCCCGAGACTTTGGACTTTTTATCACCTTTGAAGGACCTTAGGGAAGTGCACCAATTGCTGATAAATAAAAGTGCTTTGTGAATTAAAAGGAGCTAAAAAAAGCAAAGTTGAGTCAGAATTACTATCTTTCCTTTTCTTCGTAGGCGAAAAACAGAAAGACCCAGGATAAGAGAGAGAAGAGTAATTTTCGAGATGAAATCAAGCTGCTGAGGAAGGAGCTGAAGGACAGGGAGGAGGCAGCCATGCTGGAGAGCCTGGCGGCGGCCAATGTGGTCCTCGCCACAAACACGGGTGAGGGGCCCTGCGTCCACTGCCCCGCCCGCCTCGGCGCCCCACGGAGGTGGGGAGTGTGCCCGCTTCCTCCGCTTTCTGAGAGCGTTTCATAGAGGTGTCTAAAATCTGGTAGAATGCACCAGTGGAGCCCCCTGGGTCTGGAGTTTTTTTCTCAGGAGGTTTTTAATTGCAAATTCAGTTTCCTTAATTGTCGTAGAATATTCAGGGTGTCTCTTCTCAAAAGAGCTTGTGTCTTTCAAGGAGTTTGTGTGTTTAAGTCTTTCAATTCCCAGGCATAAAATTGTTCATAATAACCCCTTATCATTTAAAAAAATATCTGTAGCATTTGTGACAATGTTACCTCTTTCACTTCTGAGATTGGTAACTTGCATCCTATTTTTTTTCCTCTGATCTTCTGGCAAGAAGGATATTAATTTTAGCGATCTCACAGCGCCAGCTTTTGGTGTCGGCAGCTCTCTCTGTTGTTTTCCTGTTTTCTGTTGCACTGATCTCCGTACTGGTTCATATGATTTCTCTCTGTCTGCTCGCCTGGGTTTAATTTGCTCTTCAGTCTCTCTTTTCTTCACATGGAAGGGGAGGGCTTTGGTTTGTATTGATTTGAGACCGTCATCTCTGTGTTGTAGGCATTTAGTGTTATGAGTGTTTCCCCGTGCACTATTTCCATGGCATCCCGTAACTTCTAACGTGCGTGTTTGCATTTTCATTCATTGTGAAATACCGTCTCATTTCCCTTTTCTTTTTTGACCCACGGTTATTTAGAATTGTGTCATTCTCTTTCCATATATTTGGGGATTTTCCAGATGTCTTCCTGTGGTTGATTTCTCATTTAATTCCATGTGGGCAGACGATATACTGTGTACAACTTGGATCATTTCATCGAGATTTGTTTCATGGTCCAGAACATGGTCTTTGTGAGTGTTCAGTACACATTTGAAAGGAAAGCGTTCCCTGGTTTTGTTGAAGTTTCCTGTCAGCATCCTTACTGACTTCCTGTCTTCTCATCCTGTCACTTGCCGAGAGAGGGGTGTTGAAATCAGCTGTAATCGTACGTCTGTTTCCTCTTGGAGTTCTGTCAGTGTTCACCCCGTGTCCTCCATAGCTCTCTTATTAGGGGTTTGAATGTTATGTTCTCTTTATTAATTAACCAATTTATCATTCTGAAACGACCTTCGTTATCCCTAGTATGTTCTCTTTTTTGAAACATTATTATTTAGTCGTTCAGTTGTGTCCGACTCTTTGCGACCCCATGGACTGTGGCCCGCCAGGCTTCTCTGTCCATGGGATTCTCCAGGCCAGTATACTGGAGCGGGTTGCCATGCCCTCCTCCAGGGGATCTTCCCAACCTAGGGATTGAACTCTTGTCTCTTGTCTCTTCTGCGCTGCAGTGGATCCTTTACCCCTGAGCCCCCTGGGAAGCCTTCTGACATCTGCTTTGGTATAAAAACAGCCAGTCCAGCTGGAGACCACGTTCAGCGGCTTTAGGCCTTTCTGACGTGGCCACTTGATTCTTAAAAGCCAGTGAGTAAGAGAGTGTTCTGGCAAGCTGGGTTACAGTCTTTGGTAACATCACCATGACATGAACCCCCCATCACCTTGGCCGTATTCTGTTGGCTGGAAGCAAGGCCCGGGTCTGACCCACACTTCAGGGAAGGGGCTATGCGGGGTGTGACTGCTAGGAGGCCAGGATTGGGATTGGGTGGGCGGCCCTGAGGGTCTGTCTGCTGCAGCCTCTCAGGAGCAGAGCCCAGCTTCTGATTTACTCTGTAATCCTTGCTTTGTCCGGTTGTCTTTCAGATCAGACAGGACGAAAACAGCATTGCACTAACACCGTCACGCTGTCTATTACACTTCCCCGCGTCGTTGCCTTTCCTGGTGCCTTCTGTTTCTTCTGTAAATTTGCGTTCCTCTCTAGCATCCTTCATGTCACCCTGAAGGACTCTCTTTAGTGTTTCTCGAAGGACAGGTCTCAGCTTTCTTCACCTGGGCGTACCTTTTCTCTCCTCTGTTTTTGAGGGACTGTCCTGTTGGAGACAGAGTTCTCGGCTGACCGAGGTGTACGAACGTGCCGCCCCTACGCTCTGCCTCCGCGGTTTCTCATGAGACGGCGGCGGTGTCAGTCTCTGAGGATCCGCTGTACGTGATGGAGCCCCGCTTTCTCTGTCTTCCGGCAGCTTGACTGACGAGTCTGCCCGTGGCTCCCTCTGGGTAACCACTCGGAGTTTGTTGAGTCCTCTAGGTCTGTGTGCTGTTTTTTCATCAGATTCGCGAAGCTTCCAAATTCCATTATTTTTCCAGTACTCTTTTGGCCCCTTTCTCTCTCCTTTCCTTCTCGGGCTCCTGGGATGTGCTCGCTGGTGCCCTTGATGGTGTCCTGTGGGTCTCCGAGGTGCTGGGCATTGCCCTTCGTTATTTTTTTGTTCTGTTTCTCTGACTGAATAATTCCACTGGCTTGAGTTCAAGTTTGTTGGTTGCTCTGCCTGTTCAAATCTGCTGTTTAGCTCTTCCGGTGAATTTCAGCTATCATAGTTTTCAACTGCAGAGTGTGTTTTTTTTTAATGGCTTAAATCATTTATTTTTTTCTTTTTATTTTATACCAGAGTATAACTGATTTATAATGTTATGAGTTTGGGGCTTTATTTTAAAGGTAATTTCTGTCCCTTTATTGATAGTCTTGGTGGGACATCATTCTCAGACAGCCCTTTATCTCGTTAGACAAGGCTTTCTTCTTCTCTTTGTACACATTTAAAGTAGCTGATGTTAAAGTGTGTGTTTTGCAAGTCCGCCATCTGGGCCTCCTCACGAATGGTTCTGTTGATCGCTTTTCATCCGGGAGTGGCCGTACTTCGTTTCCTTGTCTGTCTTGTAACTTTTTGTTGGAGACTGACCGTTGTAAATGGTACTGTGTGGGATGCTAGAGGTCAGGTCATCTTCCCTTCCCCGGTTTGTTTCTTCTCCTTGTGGTCATTGTCTGTCCAGTGATTTTCCTGAGCGGCTCCTTGTCCTGGGCGCCCCTGCAGCCCTGCTCCCTTAGCTCATGGGCAGGTGATGGTTGGACGGAGGCCCTCCAAGTCCTGGGACCGCTGAACCGCTCTGTGTCCAGGAAGGAGGAACTGGGTGTGATGGTTTTGTGTCCTTGGGCACATGGTGATTTTCGCCCAGCAGTTAATTGTTCCGTGTGTCCAGGAAAGTACCTAAAAAGAGAATTAACTAAGTTCCAAATTCAGAAAATGACACAGAAGTAGTATTTACAATCAAGGCAGCCTTCTTTGGGGTCCCAGTCCCAGAAGGGAGATTGACTTTGGTGAGCGAAGTGTTGGGGTGGCCCATGGCTGGGGCTTACCACTTCACACCTAGACACAGGGGCTGGAGCCCCAAGCCCCGGAACACCCTGCTGCCCCTCATCCCAAGAGGCAAACGCACCGTGCAAGCCTTAACGCGCAGCCAGACTGTGAGCCGGTGGCTTGTTGGGTCTCTTCCGGGGTGACCGCCGCTGTCAGCGCCTCTGTGAAGGCTCACGGCTCCGGTTTCCACCAGGTGCCTCTGCGGATGGCCCGCTAAAGCTGCTGCCCGACAGCCACTTTGACATGGTGGTCATCGACGAGTGTGCCCAGGCCCTGGAAGCCAGCTGCTGGATCCCCCTGCTGAAGGCCCGGAAGTGCATCCTGGCCGGAGACCACAAGCAGCTGCCTCCCACCATCGTCTCCCACAAGTGAGACCCCTCCGCCCCTCAC
>NW_011494652.1:3345679-3346534 GCF_000754665.1 Bison bison bison | reverse complement strand
CCGTCCACCGCGCGTGCCCATGCTGCTCCTTCAGACCACAGCTTGGTCAGACCTGAGCCCCGTGAGGGTGGGCCACCTGCAGTGTGCTCAGGCCCCGCCTGTTGAGTGGATGTCCCCTAATGCGGCAGGTGGAGGTGTGAGACTTGGGTGTGCGACCAGGGCTGTCGGTGGAGCCGGCAAGAGGGGAGCGGGGACCCCAACGCTGAGAGGTGTGCAGGTCAGGGTCCCACAGGGAAAGGGCGTCCAGCCGCCAGGGGCTTCAGAGTGAGGATCTAGAGGGGACTTCGGGCTGGATAAAGCGGGGACGGGCGTGTGCTTTGGAGGACTGTCCTGTGGGAGCCAGATGTCCGGGTAGGGGTGGGCATGGATGCTGTCCAGGAGGAGGGCTCGGGGGCCTGGGCTCAGCGGCTGGTTCCTGAGGAGGCCTGAGGGGCCTGCGGAGCAGCCCTCTGTGTGGACCGTGTGCCCTTGGGGAGGCGCACGGAACTGTGTCTGGGGGGAAGTCGGGTGATTTGGGGGACGTGTGGGCTGGGTCGTGCTGTGTTTCTGGGTTTGCGGTTGGGACTGGGGTCCCTTCACCCTTCACGCCCACGGCTCTGCTGTTGGTAGACTCCTGTACTGAACAGTGGTAACCCAGGGACGTTAGGAGGGAGCGCGGGGCTGAAGCAGGGCCGGGCACCATCCCTCGGTGGGCCGAGGGTGGCTCTGTGCCGGGCGGCCTGGCTGGGTCCCAGCTCCGTGGCTCGCTGGTGGACGTGGGCACTTCCGGGGGGCCGTTCCCTTAGTTCTGGGAGGGAAGTGGGCTGATGTTTGAGGGCTGCCTCCCGCCCGGCCCCTGGTTCAGGCTGCCCTCGG
>NW_011494652.1:3342233-3344919 GCF_000754665.1 Bison bison bison | reverse complement strand
GGACGACGAGCAGTCCAAAGGAAACCCCGGTGAGCAGGCTGGCCCGGGCCCCTCTCAGTGGACTGCATCAGAGAGGAGCCGCGTGAGGGCAGGGCTGGGGGGTCCTGAGCCAGGCGCCCTGGGCCGTGGGGCACTGTGGGTGTGCTTGACAGGCGGGCAGCCCCAGGTCAAGGCAGAGGGGGCCCAGGCAGCGAGGGGCCCCCCTCGGGGCAGCCAGCTGGATGGGGTGCACACCTGCTCCTCACTGAGAAAGGAGGCCCGTCCGCGGGGGCCCTGGGCCTTGTGTGTGGGGTCCGGCGTCCCCTCCCAGGAGGCCACCGCAGGCCGAGCGTGAGGGCCGCCTGTCGTCACAGCTGGAAAAGCGCTTAGGAAACCAGCACCGGGGACGGGCATCCGTGGAGTGCCCCTTGTGCTGAAGGGCCGCCTGTCTCCCCCCAGGTGAAGTGCGCCTCGTCGGCCTGCACGTCCAGGCGCTGGTGGATGCGGGCGTCCGGGCCGCCGACATTGCCGTCATCACGCCGTACAACCTGCAGGTGTGTGTCAGGGTGACTCCCCACCGGAGGGGCCGGCGGAGAGGGTGGTTGACGGGCTCTGGTGGCCGAGAGCCGCAGGGTGCAACTGACCTCGTCACGACTGCATCCAGGGCTCAGATGGCCTCAGCAAGAGCTCCATCTGTCTGCCCCTGGCGGTGCCTTCCCCACCCCGTCCCGGGCTCTCACTGGCTCCCTGTGTCAGCTAACTGCCGGGCCTGCCCGCCGGGGCCAGGCAGCCTCAGGCTGGCCTCCGTCCACGCACTCTTGGGGTGGCCTGTCTCACGGTGTCCCCATGGGAGCCTTGGCTTGGAGTCTCCAGTCCAGCTCAGGTTGGCCCACACCTGAGCTGGTGGCTGTGGCCAGTTGCCAGGTTCTTGCCCCCTCCCAAGTCAGCTCTCTGGCTCGTGGAACACCGCAGGGCTGGGTGTCTCCGGAGGCTTCCCGGGGAAGGTCGGGGGCGCCGCCTGGTGAAGGGTGCGGTGGGCAGCAGACGCCCTAGACATCGCCTCCCTTCTCTTGGGCATTTTTCCCATCTCCCCTCTCAGGGCCTGTGTGCTCATAAGGCAAAGCCTGTCTCATTGGTAGGAAGAACTATGCTTCCCAGATCGTGAGGTCTGTGCATGAGATGCCGTCCCGGTTCAGAGGTGCACGCCTGGGGGTGTCTGAGCCCAAGCCGTGGTGGCGTGAGCGTCCGTGCTGGGGTGTGGGTCACCCCTGCCACGTTTGTGTGCTGCTTTGTCATTCATGCACACACCCGTGGGAAGCGAGGTGCTCAGAAGCCATCACCCCGAGGCTGCTGCGGGCCCCCCTGGGCCGAGCGGCTGTGCGGGGTCAGGCCTCCGCTGGGTTAAAGGGCAGCGTGTGGGGCCGCCCCGACGTGAGCTGTGGTGCGAAGCCTTGCTCGGTGTTGCAGGTGGACCTGCTCAGACAGAGCCTCGCACACAGGCTCCCGGAGCTTGAGATAAGGTCCGTCGATGGCTTCCAGGGCCGGGAGAAGGAGGCTGTGATCCTGTCCTTCGTCAGATCCAACAGGAAAGGTGCGGGGCTGGGGCTTCCACGTAGTCCAGTGGTTAGGACCCGGCGTTTCTGCTGTCCAGGGTCTGGGTTTGATCCCTGGTCGGGGAACTAGGATCTCACGAGCCTCTCGAGGTGCTTGTGGAGGTGGCCCCCGAGAGCCCAGAGCTCACCTCCTGGCCCCACGGCCAGTATAGCCTCAGGGCCTGGTTTCTGCAGCCAGGGCTGATGGATATTCCATCGGGTAAGAAGCTTTTTCCCAGAAACAGTTGTTAGTGAATGGGCTCTGTCAGGTCGAAAACAGACAAGGAGGGGTAAAGTGAAGCCAGGAGGAGCGCACCGCAAGGTCCCTCGCGTGTTGGCTGGGGCCCCAGGCTGTGTCCTGGGTCTGGGCTCCAGCAGAGGACTCTGTACTGACTTGGGGACGAGCGGCAGGCGTCACTGCCAGAGCCCCAGGCAGGACTAGAGAACTGTCCTAGACAGCAGCTGGGGGAGCCTGTGGACGGGACCCACGGCTGTGGGGCGGTCGGAGCGCGGGCGGTCCTCTGGGGGAGGGCAGCGGACAGGGGAGCCTGCCTTCCTGTCCCTTAGTCTCTGCTGTCCGTGCACCCGGGCTGGTGTTCAGGTGAAGTGGGCTTCCTCGCCGAGGACCGGCGCATCAACGTGGCGGTCACCCGCGCGCGGCGGCACGTGGCCGTGGTCTGTGACTCCCGCACCGTCAGCAACCACGCCTTCCTGAAGACCCTGGTGGACTACCTCACGGAGCACGGCGAGGTGCGCACGGCCTTTGAGTATCTTGACGACATCGTCCCCGAGAACTACTCCCACGAGGGTGCCCAGGCAGGCGGAAAGCCCCGGGGCTCTGCCGCGACAGCCAGGAGGGCCCCCGGGGGGACCGGGCCAGGCCGGAAGAAGCCGAGCGGGGCGCCCTTGGGCTCCTCTGAGCCGCAGCCTCAGCCCAGCCTCAATGGAGGCGGCGGCTGGGAGGGCGCCGGGAGCAGAGACGGCGCAGACAGCTTCAGGGCCGCGATTGTGGAGTTCGTGGAGAGTGAGAAGACGCAGCTGGAGTTCCCTGCCTCCCTGAACCCGCACGACAGGCTGCGGGTCCACCAGATCGCGGAGGAGTTCGGGCTGAGGCA
>NW_011494652.1:3340563-3341652 GCF_000754665.1 Bison bison bison | reverse complement strand
CTGAGAGTCCAGGGCACGGCCTGGCTTTTCTGCATGAGCCTTGTCACAGCCATGTCCCTCCAGGCAAGGCCATGGGGTTGGTCCTCTTCCCCGGGCCCCCGAGCCCTGGGAAGCACAGCCCAGACCCCGCCTCGGGCCTGTCTGCGCTGGCTCCTGTTGTGAGCGGCCCCTGTGTGCGGTCTCTGTGCTGGGGGACAGGAGACGCCGTCCCCCGCCCCCCACGGGAGCGGACACCCCACTCCTGCCTCCACCACGCTCAGAACATGTGACTGCACGGGCGTGGCCGCAGGATGGTCCTCCTTTGGGGGTGGGGTGTGGGTGGCGACCATGTGAGAATGGTGCCCTGCGGAGTCGGCGCCCACACCAGGGGAGCTGGAGCCGCCGGGTGCTTCTTCAAGCCGCCAGAATTAAAAATGCCGCTTAGGGATTACAGTCTCCTTCCCCCTTCTGAGCGTTTCCTTACAACTTTAAAGGATTCCCACACAACTGTCTGGTTATAGGTGTTATGTTTCCTTACACTGGGCCGTGAACGAATATGCTGTGTTTCCCTGGATGGCAGGGTTAGTCTGGGGATTTGAATTTACAGTCAGCAACGTAGAGGATATGCTCATATTTAAATGCTCTCTGGATTTGTGCGGGTGAGCTTTGAGGCGCGCGCGCCCTGTCTGCCGGCCCCTTCCGGACGCTCCCAGCTGCACCATCCACTGCGCTGTCCGGTGAGGGCCATGGGCTCGTGAGGGACCCGCTCCGTCAGCGTCTGCTTACGCGTGGCAGTCCTGAGGGCAGGGGTCGGGCCAGGCTGCTCGACGGGCAGACGTGGGCCCTGCGGGGAGTTGGCATCCGACTTCCTTGTCCTCGCCTGCTGGGGTGACTGACGTCTGTCTCCCCACAGGACCCGCGGCCATAGAACTGCCCGCTGAGGAGGACTTTGATGCCCTGGTCTTGGCTGCCATCAAGGCGGACAACACCTGCGGCTTCGCCAAGTGCACGGCCAGCGTCGTGACCCTGGGCCAGCTCTGCTTGCACTGCGGCCGCCGCTACTGCCTCAGCCACCACCTGCCCGAGGTCCGCGGCCCTGGGGGAGAGTGG
>NW_011494652.1:3338415-3340268 GCF_000754665.1 Bison bison bison | reverse complement strand
GGGGGAGAGTGGTGGGCTTTGTCTCCAGATCCTGGGCTGGTGGGCTCCGGGCAAACCATGGGCCTGTGTGTGTGTGTCGTGCGCATACAGACTGGGCCTGTGCGTGTGTGAGTGACCCCTAAGTGGACCCTGCCCTGCCGGGGAGGCACGGTACCCCGCCCCGCACTGCTGTCTGCTTGGTGGAGGGTCTGTGCTGAGCCCAAGGCAGGGGGCAGGAAGCATTTGGAGCTCTAGCCACCAGCCCTGCCAGGGCATGGACCCTTCCTGCCCCCCGACCCCACACTGGGAGCCCGTGGGTGAGAGTCAGCATGTGGAAAGAGCAGGAAGCCCCTCCGAGGGCAATGCTGGGGCTTCGTGGCCCCCGAGTGCTGTGTGGGTGGAACTGGGGCCTCGTCTGTCCCCACTCCTGGCCCAGCACTGCCTGTTGTGTCCCCCCAGGTCCATGGTTGTGGGGAGAGGGCTCGCGCCCACGCTCGGCAGAGGATCAGCCGGGAAGGGGTCCTCTACCCCAGCAGTGGGACCAAGGACAGGTCCCTGGACCCCGCCAAGCGGGCCCAGCTGCAGAGGAGGCTGGACAAGAAGCTGGACGAACTGACCGGCCAGAGGCGGAGCAAGAGGAAGGAGAAGGGCAAGTGAGGCGGGCGCCCTGCCGCCCCCGTGGCCTCTGGGACCAGCGGGACCTGCAGTGCCTTTCCCTTCCTGGTGGCGGCTCTACGCGGTCGCGTGGCAGCCAGACCCACATCGGCCCCCGGCCGCGGGGTGAAGTGCCTGCCAAGGACCCAGCGATGAGCTTCTCTGACGACTCGGGACAAGGCGGAGAGGCTGGGGGATCCCAGCCCAGGCCGCTTTTCAGGGCTGCTGTTGGGGGTGGGAGCCCTCGTGCGCTCCCCACCCCCGCCCCGAGGGCCTCCTGCAAGCCCGCCCTCCAGGGAGCGCTGTGGGCTGCCGCTGCCGGGTCGTGCACTCCCCTGGACTGGGGCCTGGGCCTGTGACCCTGTGAAGGTGACAGACGGCCTCACGGCCCAGGGTGGCAGCTCCCCGCCCTTCAGGTCAGACAGGACAGAGGACGTCTCAGAGCCAGCGCTTCTCCCAGATGTCCCCACTCGCGGCTCGGCCTGCAGCTGGTCTGTGACCTCACTGGGGCCGGTTCCTGTCTCTCTTCCCTGGGGGCCGCAGTGACCCCACCCTGACCCCAACCAACGCGACTCTGGCCGTTCTGGTGCCCTGGAGGTCGGAGGTCATGTCCGGGTGTGGTTTGGGGAGGCTCCCTGCCATGCCACCCATCTGTGTCACTGTCTGCAGTGGTGGTCTCAGGGAAGAGCCCCCTAGAGCTCCGGCCTAGCCAAGCCTGCAGACCCGAAGCCCCCGGAGGGATGCTCCAGGGTCCCTTCTTGAAGAGAACCTCTGATGGATGTTTTATTTTATTCTCAGAGCTTTATTTGTTTCAAAGGAATATAAATTATTTAAACATTAAGTGAAAACATGCACACAGCCACAGTACGTTTCGTGATGCGGTTCTTCTGTTTTCACTCCGGCCTGGTTTAGAGGGGTTTGCACCCCCTTTCCCAGGGTGGCTGAGAGCCCGCTGAGCACACAGGGCCTCGGGAGGAGGGGGGACACTTGCCCCGGGCACAGCTGACACAGGAGAAAGCATTCCTGCTCTGCTGGACGTTTCTATCAACCAGGAGGGAAGTTGCAGATTGGCACATGTAGGGGTGTAACCTGGACAGGGACACACGGGGCCCAGCTTGGAGGAAAGAGGTTGGTGGGGAGGAGGGCGGTCTCCCTGAAGCTGCGCCTCTGGGAAGAGAGGCCCGGCCAGCTTGGGGGATGCTGCCCTTGGTTCATCTCCT
>NW_011494652.1:3333321-3338315 GCF_000754665.1 Bison bison bison | reverse complement strand
CTTCCCCATCACTGACTGCCTCACTGCCATGGACCATGCCTCCCCGCCGCCCCTCATCCCCACCTGGGGGGCCTGGGAGCGGCTGGTGATTAGGTGTCTGTTCTGACTTCCATCACCCTAGGAAGCCCAGTTTTTCTCTTTTTGCGCCGTCGGGCCCTGGAGGCCGCTTACCCAGCACCTCCATGGATCCTGATCTCCCCCCAGACCCACAGGTTTGTCTGCCCTGCTTCTGACAGTGCTGGCCCTGCCCCCGGCCTGGCGGCCCTCTCTGTGCCACCTCCTGTGGGGATGTGCCCCCTGCCCATGCCAGTGCCTCCAAGCACACGGCGCCTCCCCCTCCCCATTCCATAGATATCTACCTGCACATGTTCCCTCCAGCTCCCCTTCTGTGGATGCCCACCTGCACATGGCCCCCCCCTTCCGTGGATGCCCACCTGCACACGGCCCCTCCACCTCCCCTTCCATGGATACACACGGCCCCTTCCCCTCCCCCTTCTGTGAATGCCTTCCTTACTTGCTCTCATCTGGTGGCTTTAGGACTGAACTGTCCGGGAAGAGGAAGGAGGGTCTCCAGGGGCCACACAGTCTGAGGATGATCCAGGTCAGCACAGAGAGTGCTGTTGAGTGCAGAGCCACCATTTCTGCTGCTTGAGCGCCCTGGCTGCTGGGAAATTTGGACAGGGCGACCCAGTCATGAGGCGTGTGCGTCAGAAGCATCCTTTTGTGGTTGCTGAGGGCCCTGTGGCAGCTCTCTCCTCCCAAAGGGTGCTAATCCCTGCCTCTGTGTTAATAAGCCCTGATCCTCTTGCCACAGGGAGGCTCTGGGTCCTCCGCTGGATCAGAGAACACATCTGAATGGCCACAGCAGGGCCAGGTTTGGCGACGGGTTAGAATTCAAGCAGGATCCACCAGGATCTGCCCCCTGGGTCCACACACAGGTGCTAAAAGATGCTGGCTCTTCCACTGGGGATGACCTGCAGCCACCCCTCCTGCCACCTTGAGGAAGCCCGTCTGCAGGAGAGAAGGAGGCGAACACAGAAGCAGAGTCAAACCAGGGTGTGGGAGTAACCGGCTCACGATGTCTGAACACCTGTATGCAGCCATACCTGATCCCCAACACATTCTTCTCAGTGTCTCAGACTAATACATCCCCTTTTCTAGATGAGAAAATCTGCCCTGGGTTTCCATTCCTTGCAGCTAAAAGGATCTGCCCTGATCCAATTGTGCCCACGACTGTGTATCTTACTGGGCCTGTCCAGTCCTGGCACAGAGGTGGTGCCCAGTCAGGGCCCCTCCCCTCATTAGGGAAAGAGCAGGCCCCGTATCTTCATCTGTGTGCTCCCCCAGTGGGCCAGCCCACTAGGAAGAGCTCCAAGCAGAGGAGGAAGGCAGCCCTGTGTGGCAGGGTGGTGGGAGCCCCGAGCTGTGGGCTCTGAGTGTGGATCCAGCTCTGTTTGACGTGGCTTCGGCACGTGGCTCCCCTTTGAGCCCATCTGCTCCTCCGTCACAGGGACCGGGGAATGGGCCACCTTGCCAGCTGTGCTGAGATGTCCACAGAGAGGCAGTGGGCAGTGTATTGGTGAGGTCTGGGCTGTGCTACTGGGCTCCATGGCAGGAACCCCCAGCCCCACATGGGGTCCTCATCTCTGCCACTGCCCTCCACTCAAGCCGGGTTTGATGCGTGATTAAAATGTAGTGAGTTGAAACAGCACAGAAGGTTTCCATTTCTCATCCCAGAGAGATTTTGTTCAGAAAGTATTTGTAGCTTAAAAAATATCGTGGAGTTCCCTGGTGGCTCAGATGGTAAAGAATCTGCCTGCAAAGCAGGGGACCTGGGTTTGACCCCTCAATCAGAATGATCCCCTGGAGAAGGAAATTGCAACCTACTCCAGTATTCTTGCCTGGAGAATCCCATGGACAGAGGAGTCTGATGGGCTACAGTCCATGGGGTCTCGAGGAGTCAGACAAGACTGAGTGACTAACCCTCAACCTGGAAAGGGTAGCCCAGAAAAGGAGAGAACAGCCCAAACCAGAGGAGCGTGGTCTGCCGGCTCCTGTAGGTTCAGGTCTCCTGAAGGAGCAACTGGTGTTGGAGTCCCTTCTGGGTGGTCATGTGTCTTCTCCTCCGTGGGGGGCACCCATGTGGGGGCCTGCTGTTTTGTTCTTTTTGCTGTGGGGGTGATACAACACAGCATGGAGCCCTGGCTTTGGAGCATGTCAGCCCTGGGACACATGCTCAGATCTGCCTTGTACAGGCTGTGTGGCCGTGGGGCTCAGTTTCCTCATCTGTCAAATGGGGACATAACAGGACACCTCACAGGGTTGCTGTGAAGCTCAAAGGCTTTAAACTCACGAGGCTCTTGACACAGTGCTCCTGTGCTCAGGAAGTATCTGCTGTCCTTGACGTCTTGTTGCAGAGCTGAGATGGCACAGGTGGCTTCTCCTCCAGGTTCACCAAGTGATGTTTCCTGCGCTTGGCCAAGGCCAGGGTGCCTCGGGCCCCAGGAGCTGCCAGCCGACAATGCTGTATGTCGAGCCCCGTGCCTGGGCTCGGGGGGGTGCATCTTGAGTTTCCTTCCACGCAACAGGTGCACCCTCCTCGCCTGCTGGTGGGCTGTGGGCAGCAGTGGGCCCTGCCCTGCCCTGCCCTGTGTTTACCTGGGTTTGTTTGGAGCGTTACCAGGTGATCAGAGAGGGTTGATGGGCACCCGGCTGCTGTGGGGATGGTTTAGGCCTGACTTACAACCTGGCATTTGACAGGAACTGTGTTCCATGCCAGGAGCATTGCAAAAGCTGCAGCCTTATTTGGTCTGGAAACTTCTCTGCTCGGAGGAAAAGTGGAGCCAGGGAGCCGATCTGGACTCACCCTGGGCGGCCAGAGCCTTAGTGATGCCAGCTTGGGTTGTCCGGCTCGTGAATTCTTCTCATCTCTCACTTCTCTCTTTGTGGTAGGCTGCCTGCCCTTTTCAGCGACGGTTCCCCCCTTTTCCGCCAGAACCACCGCTCAGCTCTCTGTCCCCTGCCCACAACTGCCGATGAGTTATTTTGCTGCACAGCTTCAGTGAGGTGGGGCGATCGTACCATGAAATCCACCCATTGCCAGCGTGCAACACAAGTTCTAGTAAATGCACAGGACTGTGCCACCCTTCACCCCGCCCCCCCCCTCATGTTCCCTAATGCAGTATTAGGGCAGGAAGTCCCCTTCCATCCTTAATTTGCTGGGAATTTTTGTTGATTTATTTATAAATTTTTATTAGTGGTTTTATTTTTAAATCACAAATGGTTTTGGACTTTGTCATAGGTTTTCCATGCCTGTGGGGATGACCACGTGGGATTCATCTTTTATACATAGCTCTCTGGTGGTGGTTTGTCTTTCAGCTGCTAAGTCGTGTCCGACTCCTTGCGCCCCCATGGACTGCAGCACTCCAGGCTTCCCTGTCCTTCACCATCTCCCGGAGTTTGCCCAAACTCATGTCCATTGAGTCAGTGATGTCATCCAACCATCTCATACAGTGGATTGCGTGAATTGAATTTTGAATGTTAAACCAACCTTGAATTCCTAGGGTAAATCCCATTGGTCACAGCATACAATGTTTGCATATGTTGCTGATGGGGGTATGTGATCAGAAACATTTGGAAATCACTGTTTCAGCGTCTGTTGCAGATCTGAAGCGAGTCTCCTTAGGGCAGGGTCCCCAGTCTTTTTGGTATCAGGGATCGGTTTCATGGAAGACAGCATTTCCGCGTGTGGGGGTGGAGGGGGATGGGTTTAGGACGATTCAAGTGCATTACATTTTCGGGCATTTTAATCTAATGGTGCCGCTGATCTGACCGAGAGGACCGATTGGTCTATAGTCCAGAGGCTGGGGCTCCCTACCTTAGGGGGAAGCCGTACTTGGATTCTTTTCATGAACTCAGTTAGGGATTCCAGGACCCAGAGAGAGAAACCCAGCAGAGGGCTGCTCACGCCCGTCTTTCCCTCTCAAACATGTCCTGAGGCTGCCACGTCGCTCGCTTCAGCCTTCAACCCCACAGATTCAGCAGTCAGAGGGGCCTGCCCCTGGGACTGGCCTGCTCACCTTTCTCAGGGGTGGATGGAACTGACTTTTGGGGTGAGTTGGGGTTGAAACCCACCTGTGCCCAGCCGAACAAGTCTGGTGAAACCAGCTGCGGCCCCTCAGAGGAAGGGCTTTCCGTTACTTTTTTTTTGCTGTGCTGTACAACATGTGGGATCTTAGTTTCCTGACCAGGAATTGAACCCAGGCTCTGGGCAGTGAAAGCACGGAGTCCTAACCACTGGACTGTCGGGGAATTCCCTTTTTTTTTTTTAAATTTGCCCAGAGATGCTGCGGAGGCTGCTGGTGACCCCGGACAGACAGAGGCTGTGAGTAGCCATGTGGGGCTGCCCGGGGCTGGCTTTCACAGCCAAACCAGGGCAGGGAACTTCCGGTCGAGGCTCTTCAGTGAAGGGAGCGTCCTGGTGTCTTTTATGCCCGTTCCTGGAGCGAGAGGACAGAGGTCACGGCTTGCTGGTGAGCCTCCTCCCTGGGTTCAGCACGTGGAGCCCCAGCAAGCCCCGTAGGGACTGCTGCCCCGCCGCCGAATGTCCAGGGAACACCCCTCCCTGTGAGAGCCGGCAGGTCCCCGATCATCTGGGAATGAACTTGTCTCTTGCTCCCCCAGCACAGAGCCAGCCCTCTTCCGGTCCTCGGCAAGCCTGGGGACAGTGGTCATGCCTCTCTGTTCTTTATTCCCCCTGGTGAGACCCCACGGGGTCCCCCGGCTCCCATCACGAAGGGCAGGAGGTACGGAGCTCAGGCTTCTGGTCAGGACAGCGTCACTAGTTGGGTCTCAAGTTGGGGCAGGACCCTCACCCCGATCCCTGACCTGACACTCAGCAGTCCTAATAAAATGGAAAAGGAATCCTAAACACATGGAGCCACACCCCCCTCAAAGATAAACATCCCCGTGTTCCAGAAAACAGACAGAAACTG
>NW_011494652.1:3306242-3333221 GCF_000754665.1 Bison bison bison | reverse complement strand
GACAGAAACTGGGCGGTCAGAGGCGGGAAGCTGCTGGGCCTGCTGGGCTCCTGGTCTGGTTGGGGCTTTCCTGTTCGTCAGAGGCAGAAAGGCTGCTCCCGTTGCTATGGCCACATAACAAATTTACCCAAAACTCTGTGGTATAAAACTACCGTTTATCCTGTTCCCTGTTCTGGGCTCAGGAATTTGGACAGAACTCAGCAGGACACAGCGATTCAAGACGCTGGCCTGTGGCTCAAAGCGGGAGGACTCCGGTGAAACCAGCCCCTGGCATATCGGGGTCAGGCCGATGCCTGTCTCCAGCCAAGGCCTTCTTTCTGCTCGGCTTCCCTTGAGCCCACCCTGGGTCCTCACTCTCTTGCCCTGAGCAGCTGTTCCCCATAAGCCAGACTCCCGAGTCCTGAATCCCCCTGTGCTTCTGGGAAACGGGGCCTGAGCCACTCGGGGCCTTAATGCCAATTACATGCTGATGGCACCCCAAGGATTATCTTCTCTACGATCTTCCCTAGCTCCAAATATAAGTCTGCTCGCATCTGCCCTTGGGTATTTAGAGGCATCCCGAACTCAACGCGTCCCTGTCTGAGGGCCTGATCAGCCCCTGGGTGGTGGACTGGATGGTGGCCCCCAAAAGCTATGCCCACATCCCGATACCCAGAATCTATGAATGAGATCTTTTTGGATAAAGGGTATTTGTAGATGTAATTAAGGATCTCAAGGTGGGATCATCCTGCTGGCTCGTGGGCCCTCAAGCCAATGACAGGTGCCCTTATAAGAGACAAAAGAAGATAGATGGGAGGGAGGAGGGGGGCACCTGGAGGAGGAGGCAGAGGCTTGAGGGATGTGGCCCGGATCCAGGAGCACCTGGAGCCCCGGAAGCTGGGACACGCAGGAAGGCTTCTTCCTCCCCTAGGGCCCTGGGAATGAGCGCAGCCCTGCTGACCCCTTGATTTTGGACTTGTGGCCTCCAGAGCCAGGGGCAGACAAGTTTCTGTGTTTCAAGCTGCCCCAGGACACTGACACGCCTTCTAATCCTGCAGCTCTGTCTCTCAGGTCACCTGCTGGGCACCCTCACAGCCATCCTGTTCACCTCTTTCTCACCCCCGCCCGCACAGAGCTGCCAGCAAGTGCCCTGCCTTCACCCGCCGGGCACCCTCACAGCCATCCTGTTCACCTCTTTCTCACCCCCGCACAGACCTGCCAGCAAGTGCGCTGTGTCCTGCCTTCAGACCATGCTGGAATCTGTCCGCATCTCCCCCTCCTCTGTGGCTGCCCTGGCTCCCACGCAGCCTGTCTGACCTGGATCCCGGCCCAGCCTCCGCCCCGTCTGCCCTGCACTCTGCCTCGGGGTCCCCACCTGTTTCACAATGTCCTTCTCCCCCATGTCCTCTTTTCTCTGCTTCATTCTGTGATGCCAGGCTGATGCTCCGCAAACCGCATCCTTATCTGCCAGGGTCCAGCCCCGGCTGATCCAGGGTATTCGAAGCGGGGACGGCGTCGGCGAGGATCAGGATACAATAGCTTCAATTGATATTAATTAAAGATGTAAAGAGTAATAGGATGAGGATAGCTCAGTAGGAAAATTCAGTGGAGAAAAGAGGCTGAGTAGCTTGGTTTATGCGGGAAACCAATAAAACTTCAAGACAAGAAGTTTGCACCACTTACGTAGGCCGCAGGCGTCCTTCCATTCTTCCGAAGGAGAGGAGACACTGAGGCCTCCCCGGTCGGATCTTAGAAGCCCAGGCATAATTAGTAAGCATGGCGGGTTCCACGCTCCAGATGGAGACTCAGCCAGAGTGAGAGAGAGACATGGGGAGACCAGTATTTCGAGAAACTGATCCCAATTCTTTATTTTCCATGGTCTACTTTTATACACTGAGATGTTATGCAAAAGTCATGTGGGGTCAGCCGTCCTGACTTTTATCAAAGTCAGGTGCTTCATACAAATGTATACAGAGGTCTTAGGGGTGTTACATCATCTTCTGGCCAGGGGGGGCCTGCTGACAATTTATGACCCTCTCCTTGTGACAGCGGTCAGTCAACCAGGACACTTATTTCTCCAGGGGTGATTATTCTTAAAAGAGACGCCACCCAAATAAAGTTACATTCCTATAGGGTGAGGGTGTAGTGGGTTTTAGCTAAGGAAAGAATGTACTTAGCCTAAGGTCTAACGTGATTAATATCAAAGGTTAATACTTATTTCTTCTATATATTCATTAATGTGTGTAAGGGCAGGGGATGTGGAGACTTAGCAGCAAACATTGGCTCAACAAATGAAAAACCCTTCACCAATACAATTTCTAATCAGCCCATTATACTTATGCTAATGGTTTTCTAACTTTTCTAAGGAACCTGTTTTTAGAAGGTTTAAAGCATCTCATGCCTCTCACGGTTGGGAGGCTGTGAGCAATCACATGTGGCCGGACAAGCCTGTCAGGCAGGCTAGAGAACCTTCAGAGGAGTTTGTAGGTTAAAACACTCTTGTCACGCCCAGGAGTTTTTATTAACTGGAGCTCTAGGTTAACTCCTTCTCCGAAAGAGGTGGTGGGGGACAGCCCCCCGTAAAGTCAGAGGTGTAGGTGAGAGCACAAAGTAATAAAGCAGGCAGGCTCTGGTTATGGGGGTAGATGCTCGAGGATTTCCAGGGGGACTCCTGAGGCTCGATCCCGCCTTTGCGTATGTCGAGCCTCCTTCCTCATGACCTTTGCCACGGGCGGAGTGCCTCACTCTGGCCCCCAACACTTATCCGCCGGTCCTTCCGGGGCTGGGCCCCTCCTGTCCTCCCAGTGCTGGGAGTGACGGCTAGCCGCTCGTTTTCTCTGCACAGCTGGAGTCCCGTGAGGCGATCCTGGGTCTCAAGTGCCCACGGTGAGTCCCCTTTTTCCTGACTGGAATCCACTGGCACACTGGTCTCCCAGCTTCCAGCCTGGCACCCATGAGCTGGTCTCCACAGAGCAGTCGGAGGGTGGGGGCGAGGGGTGGTCCTGACACACACACACAAGCGTGCCAGAGTTTGCCAGAAGGGAGAGGGCTCTGGGGTTCCGGTGAAGTTTCAGAGCTTAGCAAAGTGGGACACAGGACTTCCCTGGTGGGGCAGTGGATAAGAATCTGCCTGCCATTGCAGGGGACACAGGTTCCATCCCTGGTCCGGGAGGATTCCACATGCCGAGGAGCGGCTGAGCCCGAGCCCGGGAGCCTGCGAGCTGCAGCTGCTGAAGCCTGAGTGCCCTGGAGCCTGCGCTCCGCAACAGGAGAGACCACCGCAACAAGAAGCCCACACACAACTGGAGAGGAGCCTGCACAAAGCTACTGCACAAAACGAAGACCCAGCACAGCCAAAAAAAAGAAAAAGTGGAATACACAGGACTTTATTATTAACACTGCACTGTTACAGTATCTGCCTCCCTCCTCCAGCTAGATTGGTGTTTTGTTTTTTCTTTTTTTAAAAAATTTATTATTATTATTTTTACAGTAGGTTCTTGATGGTTATCTCTTTTAAATATAGCAGTGTGTACATTCCAACCCCAAATTCCCAATCTATCCCTTAACCCCCACCCTTCCCCACTGGTATCCATAAATTCTTTCTCTATGTCTCTGTTTCTGTTTCTGTTTTATAAGTAAGCTCATCTATATCATTTTCTTTTTTAAAGATTCTGCTTGTAAGGGGTATCACATATTTGTCTTTCTCTGTCTGACTTACTTCACTTAGTATGATAATCTCTAGGTTCATCCATGTTGTTGCAAATGGCATTATGTCACTCTTTCTAATGGCTAATATTCCATGGTTTATACAGTAAGTTCCCTACAAACAAACGTGTTTGGTTCCAAGATCGAGTTCCTAAGTCCAATTTATTCATGAGTCCAACAGTCAGCCTAAGTACCGGCTAACGCAGTCGGCCATACAGCACTGCACTGTAATAGGTTTATGAAGTGGGCCGTTTTCTAAAGTCTTTCTTGAATTCGTTAGTTTTGTTTATGGCTTAGGGTTTGGTTTGTCGGCCTCCAGGCACGTGGGATCTTAGCTTCCCGATCAGGGACTGAACTTATGCCCACCCCTGGTATTGGAAGGCGAAATCTTAACCGCTGGGCCACTAGGGAAGTCCTGCATGGAATAGGTTTCTAATACTTTTCACACAAATAACACATAAGATACAAACACAAAAAAATAAAGAAAACGACTTTGATCTAATAGTACAGTACCTTGAAAAGTACAACGCTACCAGCTACATCACTGCTGTTTTCAGGCTTGATTCCAGACACCCCGGGCTTGACATAAAGGTGTGCTCTATGCAGTTCCGTGCAGTACACAGAAGCACAGCCGCCTGTAGAGGTGCACACACGAGACAGTGTACACCAGACACACGACTGGACGTGTAAACACTCATTAGCATCTTTGAAAGTTCGCAACTTGAAGATTCACATGTAGGGGACTTACTGTATGTACCAAGCATTTTGCTTTTTTGTTTGTTTTTTATTAACTGTGGGCTACCCTGGTAGCTCAGTTCAGTTCAGGCTCTCGGTTGTGTCCAACTCTTTGCAACCCCATGGACTGCAGGACACCGGGCTTCCCTGTCCATCACCAACTCCTGGAGCTTACTCAAACTCATGTCCATTGAGTCGATGATACCATCCAACCCCCTCATCCTCTGTTGACCCCTTCTCTTCCTGCCTTCAATCTTTCCCAGCATCAAGGTCTTTTCTAGTGAGTCAGTTCTTCGCATCATAGCACAACCTGGTAAAAAAAAAAAATCCGCCTGCAATGCAGGAGATACAAGTTTGACTCCTGGGTCAGGAAGATCCCCTGGAGAAGGGATAGGCTACCCACTCAAGTATTCTTGGGCTTCCCTGGTGGGTCAGATGGTAAAGAATCTGCGTGCAATGTGGAAGACCTGGGTTCGATCCCTGGATTGGAAAAATCCTCTGGAGGAGGGCAAGGCAACCCACTCCACTAGTCTTGCGTGGAGAATCCCCATGAACAGAGGAGCCTGGCAGCCTACAGTCCATGGGGTCACAAAGAGTTGGACACGACTGAGCAACTAAGCACAGCACAGCATTAACTGTAGGCCGCACCCGAATGGCGGACTTGAAATCAACATGGTGAGCTGCGACCAGGGACTTTAACAAACAGTGGCATGAAATAGAAGGGGCAGGATGGAGTGATCAGACGGTGACACACACGGTCAGAGGAGGCGCTGTCTGATGAAACTTTACTCAGGGCTCTGTGTGTGCACGATTGTGATGTAAATGCATTTCTTTCAGTGAGTCTTGGTTCACGGTGTTTATAAGCTTCATGGGGGTGGGTCTGCACCTGTCTCGCCCCCGGATCCCCCTCCTGGGGCTTCTGATCATCTGTCCAGCGCATGACTGGGGCTCGCCCCTCTGCAGCCGGGCGGAGCTCTCTGATGGTTCTGCGCTGGGAGGTTTTCTGAGGTCATCTTGCTGTGGATTTTCTTCTCTGTGACGTCTCTCTGCCCTTTCTCTGGATTTCCCCTCTTGCACAGGGCAAATCTGGACATATTTTCTTTTTACATTTTCCGTTTTCTCTCTCTTGGTCTTTTGCTTTCTTTCTGTGAGCCGTTCCTCAGGCTTATTTGCCCAACCTTCATATTGATATTCAGGTTTTAAAAATTCCTACGATCACATTTTATCGCGATTTGAGAACTCCTTCCTTTCCCTCGTCTCTCTCCTCCTTCCTCTCTTGGGGTGCAGTGCCCTGCTCCCTGCGCCCCTCTTCCTGCAGTGGTTTTATTCCATATTTCCGTCATCTGCCTTTGCTGGAGGACTCTCCTCAGACACCTGGTCCTTGTCCACTTGGATCCGGTGAGGCCTGCATGCTCAGATGCTCACGGGCTCCTTGACCTAGGGCTCTGCCGGGGAGCCAGCTGCCGGGCCCCGGAGCCAGGGGTCGGAGGTCAGTGTCCGTCTCTCCCCTTGGACTTGTCGGACTCCTGGCAGCGCCAGGGCAGGTGGGCTCGCGGCATCTGCTGCTCATCTCTCCTCCTCACACCCTTTCCTCTGCGTGGGATCCCTGCCCTGACTGTGCCCCTGGCCCCAGAGCAGAGGGGCCCGTCTTACTCACCGCAGAGACGAGACCTGCGCCGACTCTTCTCCTGGGTCTGGGGAGGGGGCTTCGCTGAGTAGCACCTCGGATCTGATCATCAGACTGTGTCTTTTTAAAATTAATTAACTTATTTATTTTGGCTGAGCTGGGTCTCGCAGTTTTGATGGGTTTTCTCTAGTTGATGAGAGTGGGGCTGCTCTTCGTCACAGCCCAGGAGCTTCTCGCTTCTGTGGCTTCTCCTGTTGCAGAGCATCGGCTCTAGGCACGCAGGCTCAGTAGTTGTGGTCCTCGGGCTTCGCTGTGGGATCTTTCAAGATCAGGGATCGAACCTGCGTCTCCTGCACTGGCAGCCGGATTCTTATCCACTGCACCCCAAGGGAATCCCAGGTCCCTTTTCTTTTTTAAAAAAAAATTGTGGTAAAATACACATAACATAGAATGTACCATCTTAACCGTTTTGAAGGGTACAACTCAGTGGCATTGAGTAATATTATACAGCCATCACCACTGTCCACTTCCAGAACTTTCTCATCTCCCTGAAAGGAAATTGTGCCCCCTAAACCGTATTCCCTACCCCAGCCCCTGGTCACCTCAACTTTCTTTTTTAAAATTATTTTTTAATTTTATTCTTAAATTTAAAAAAATTTAAACAATCTTTGATCATATCCCACGGCCTGCAGGACCTTGGTTCCTTGACCGGGCTCCGTGGGTTACACCCACACTCCCTGCACTGGAAGGCAGAGTCTTAACCGCTGGACCACCAGGGAATTCCTACCTCTATTCTACTTTCAGTCTCTAAAGCGATTGCTTCTCTGAAAGGCTTTCCTACCTCCTTGTTAGTTTATTTCCCCTGCACCCCCTTCCTCAGCACCCAAGGACCCCCACTTCCTGAGCTTCTGGTGATTCTGTGGAATCAGTCGATTTGCCTCAGGAGTGGCCTTCGGTTGATGTATGCCTTTAATCTGCCATCTGATCTCTGGGTTGGGAAGATCCCCTGGAGGAAGGCACGGCAACCCACTCCAGCATTCTTGCCTGGAGAATTCCACGGACAGAGGACCCTGGTGGGGTCACAAAGAGGCAGACGCAACTGAGTGACTAACTTTCACTTGCCATCTTTACCCCAAAGTTCCTCTATAATATTTAGGAATTCATCTTTTTTGCAGATACTTTGTAAAAATCAAATGGTAGAATCATCTTATAATCACATTGTGTAATCATTTAATGTTAACGTTTAAGGATAAAAATGGGATGCAGAACTAGTGATTCAGTAGGCTCCGATTTATGTAAGAGCTTCCCACGTGGCACAGTAGTAAAGAATCCGCCTGCCTATGCAGGAGACATGAGTTCGATCCCTGGGTTGAGAAGATTCTCTGGAGGAGCAAATGGCAACCCACTCCAGTATCGTGGCCTGGAGAACTCCATGGATCGAAGACGCTGGGCAGCCACACAGTCCATGAGGTCACAAAGGCCGGACACAACTGAGTGTCTGAGCACACGTGCTATGTATGTAAAAGACACCCACGTGCGTAAAGAAGAAGGAAAGTTGTAAGGCCAAATTCAAACATCTCTGACCTTTGGGATTTGGTCTAGTGCTTGTCATTTTATTCAGTTCTTGCACTTTTTAAAAGTTTTCCACAGTGCTGAGTGTGGTCCTGTGATCTGTAGGGAACAGATCCCTGCAGGGTGCTTCTCCATCCTGGGTGCTTCTCCGTCCTGGGCATCCTGTGGTCCTGGTTGGCTGGGGGTGGGCCTGGGTCTTACATAGGTGGGAGGAGGGGGAGATCTGCCCGATTTGTATTCTAGAAAAGTCCTTCTGGGGATGACCAAGAGGAGGAGGTGTCTTCAATGAACCAGAATCATGGAGGACGGGGTAGGTAGCCAGAGTCTGGAAGCGTGGCCAGGCAGAGAAGGCTGAGGGGCACAGCTGCTGAATATTCACGGGTTAAATCATCAGAATTTGTGGCCTGATCCCCGTGGGGTAAGGGCCTGGGAAGACGTCCATATTTCTGGCTTGGGTGAAGGGTGACTTAATGGTTCAGGAAGTCCCGCCCAAATGTTCTTAATAATAATCGTATTCCTCTCATTTCTAATTCACACATGCAGCCCAGAAGGTCTGCATGCCTGGCAACGTGAGAGGGTGAGGAATTCTGGATTTTCCAGGCCTGTCAGTCAGGGAGATTGGCAGCTGCCAACAGTATGTTCCCCTGGACCCCTGCGGGCCCTCGCAGGGTGGGGTGGCGGGGGAGGGCGGGGCAGGAAAACTGCAGCCCCCCGGGGGGAGGGGAGCTTCCAGGGAGATCTCCGTCCTCCACGGAGAGAGGCGGCCAGCGCCCTGTGTCCGGCCGTCCTCAAGCCGGCCGGATGGGGTCCGAGCCCTGGCTCTCCCTGGCCCAGGGTCTGTCCCATGTAGGCATCGCTGCGTGTGTATCGGATGGAGGACTCGATGTTACGTATTTATGTGGCTCTGACATCTGGCCCGTTGTCTATGGCACCGTTCAGCTGCTGTATTCCCCCTCCCCCAACTCTGGCCAGCTCCTTCAGGACATCTTTTTAAGGTAAAATTCACAGAATGTAAAATTAACCACTTTATTTCATTGTTTTGTTTTGGTCATGTGGCCTGTGGGATGTTAGTTTCCCGACCAGGGATCAAATCCACGCCCCCTGCATCGGAAGCACGGAGGCTTAACCACTGGACTTTCAGGGAATTCCTAAAATTAACCATTTAAAAGATAATTTATTTTTGGGTGTGCTGGGTCTTCACTGCTGCACAGGCTTTCCCTCGGGTTGCAGTGCGAGGGAGTCTCACTGCGGTGGCTTCTCTCCTTGTGGAGTATGGCTGGTAGGGAACCCGAGCTTCAGTAGCTGTGGCTCCCGGGCTCCAGAGCACAGGCTCAATAGTTGCAGCACACGGGCTTAGTTGCTCCACAGCGTGTGGGATCTTCCTGGGTCTGGGATGGAACCTGTGTGTCCTCCACGGGCAGGCAGATTCTTTACCACTGAGCCTTCCCTTTACCGGGGAAGCCCTAAAACCAGCCATCTTAAAGTGAGCCTTTCAGTGGCATTCTTAATGTTGCAAAGCTATCATCTCGTTATTGTCGTTCAGTGGCTAAGTCATGGCGGACCCTGCGACCCCATGGACTGCAGCACGCCCAACTTCCCTATCCTTTACCATCTCCCCGAGTTCGCTCACATTGATGTCCACTGCGTCAGTGATGCCATCCAACCATCTCATCCCATCTCTCACCTCTATCTGGTTCCAAAATGTTTTCATCCCTCTAGAAGGAAACCCCAGATCCACCAGCAGTCACTGCCCAGTCCCTGAGTCCCAGCCTCAGGCAACCACAAACCTCCTTTCTGTCTCTTTGGATTCACTTACTTTGGACATTTAATACAAATGGAATAGTACAATATAGCCTTGAGTGTCTGGCTTTTTTCACTGAACCTTGTCAAGATTCATCCACGTGTCAGTGTGAATTCCTTCTTACACCTGAACACTGTTGTATGGTATGGCCCGACCACATCTTGTTATCCATCGGGGTGGTAGACATTTGGACTTTCCGACTTTCTGGTTACTGTGAGTAGTACTGCTGGGAACATTCGAGTGCGAGCTTTTACCTGAAGCTGTTTTTACTTCTCTTGGAGTGGAAGTGCTGGGTCAGATGGTCACCCTGTGTCCCTTGGATTTCTTGAACAGCACATGGTGGCTGAGCCTTCTGGCCTGCCCTTGAGCCAGGCTCTTTAGGACTGTGAGGCAGGGATGACTGTTCCCACCATGGCTGGACGGGCCTCCGAGCCTCTGCACCACGGAGGTGCCTTCTTCAGATGGAGGAGCCGGGTTAGTGCTGGTGAGGGCGGGGCGGGCCCCCATGACCCGGGCTGTTGAGGAGCAACCTCAGAGAGCTGGCTGACCCCAGAGACCCAGGGAAGAGCTGGGAGGGGGCGCCCCTGAGGGACGGTGGCCAAGTGGGCCACCGTGGAAGGAGGGCTCTGCTCAGGGCTCACCCTCCGGACTCCCCCTCTCACTCCCCACTGCTCCTGGAAGAGGGAGCCGGGGCTCAGCGGTGAGTGATGACCAGTGGGTTCCAACCCTCAGTGTAGCCCAGAGTTATGATCTTGATCACTGGCTATGCTGTGTCCCCCAACCTCTGAAATTTCACTTTACCACGCATCGCATTGAGCCAAGAATTACACTGAGTCTTCTTGAAAAAAAAAAATTGGAAAAACGAATGATGAAACCATTCTCACTCTGCTTACCCAGCTGGGCCCTTTTAATGGTTTGCAGATCGCCCTCCGTGTGTTTGCGCATTTTTACAGCATTACCATCCGGCTGCTCATACCCTTGTGTGTTCTGCTATTTTCCACTTAATGTGTCATAAACATTGTCCCATGTTTTAAAAATATTTGTCACAATCGTCATTCAAAACTGCTTCATCGTATTACATCACGGAGCTCCCCCAGAATTCAGTAAACCATTTTCCCGATGTTATTTGGATCAGGGGTTGCCAAACGGTTGCCCTCAGACCCAATCTGGGCCCCTGGCCCTTTCTTTGGGTACAGCCCACGAGCGAAGAATGACTTTTACATTTAGTAATGGTTGAAAAAACTCAGAAGACTATTTTGTGACATACGAGACGGGTAGAAAATGCAAGCGTCAGTGCCTATTAATGAAGCTTATTTTATTTTTGTGTATTTGTGTCTGGCTGCCCTGGGCCTTGGTCGCTGCGCAAGGGCTTTCCTGTAGCTGGGGCGAGCGGGGGCTTCTCGCCGCAGCGGCTTCTCTCGTTGTGGAGCAGCAGGCTCTGGAGCACGTGAGCTTTGTCAGTTGTGGCGCAACGGGCTTAGTTACCCCTTGGCATGTGGGATCCTCCCAGACTGGGGATCGAACCTGTGTCCTCTGCGTTGGCCGGTGGATTCTTAACCGTTGGACCACCAGGGAAGTCTGAAATATTTCGCTGTAGTGATTCCATTCCACTTTCAGTTTTAGCATATGTAAGTATGTTACCCAGTTTAAAATACTGAGGATCTGATTCTGATACAACTAAGAGAGAAACACGGAAAACAGGACCCTAAGTCCGTGCGAAAGTGTTATTGGCTGAAAAGGTTAGGAGGCGAAGCATCTGCCGTGATTCAGCTAATCAGTCTCACCTGGTTCAGTGAATGCTTTGTCTGCCAGAAGCACTCTGTAGCATCCTACTTTAGTGATCTTTCAGGCAGCAACAGGCTAAAGTATCCCTACAAGGAGTTGCTTTTTCCTAATTAAAAAAAAAATAGCTCCAAGTCCCCTGAGAGATATTAGTCCGAATTTATTCTGTTTTAAAATGCTCAGTTGTGGTCATTTGTTACATAAGCTACAGGAAATAAGCATGCCTGGTAAAGACTCCTCCAGCCTCTGCCCAGGGAGCTGGGGAGGGGGGTGTCCCTGACTGTGTGTGTGTGTGAGTGTGTGTGTGTGAGTGTGCACACGCTTAGTGGTGTCCGACTGTTCACAACCCTGTGGACTGTAGCCCGCCAAGCTCGTCTGTCCGTGGGATTTTCCAGGCAAGAATACTGCAGTGGGTTGCCATGCCCTCCTCCAGGGGATCTTCCCGACCTGGGGATCGAACTCGCATCTCTTGCATCTCCTGCATCAGCAGGCGGGTTCTTTGCCGCTAGCACAATCTGGGAAACCCAGTGCGTGTAGCTTCACCTTTTCTCCAGGTTTCAGGACGAGCTTCGCCTCTGCTCTGTCTTATCTGGAGCCACCACGTGCAACCCCGGGGTTGGTTCGTTCTAGGATGGAGGATACTAAGCTTTCATCTGTTCGTCTGTTTACTGTTAACCTGCAACTTCGTGCCAGGCTCCGGATTTGCTGAAAAGTATGGTGGCTCAGACAGTAAAGAACCCCCTTGCCAATGCAGGAGACCCAGGTTTGATTCCCAGACTAGGAAGATCCCCTGGAGAAGGCCATGGCAACCCAGTCCAGTATTCCTGCCTGGAGAATCCCATGGACAGAGGAGCCTGGCGGGCTGCCGTCCCTGGGGTCACAAAGTCTGGCACGACTGAGCGACGGAACTGCAACAGCCGGTTGCCATATTTTGTTTCCGGGCCGAATGGCTCTGTGTTTAGTTTCCTTCTTCTGCGTCCTCCTGGCTCTCGCCCAGTCAGACCGCAGGGAGCCAGGTCTGAAAGGGCAAACGTCCCCTTGGCAAAGGGAGCTGATACGCGCCTCTGGGGGCACGGGGGTTGGGCAGCAGAGTGGACGGGAGCGGACTGGAATGGAGCTGTCTGACCAGGCTGGAGGGAGTCATCCTGATGGCCCCCGGTCGTCCCGGCCTCCCCGGCCACCCTGGCTCTCCTGGTTACCCCCACCTGGGTCCCCTCATCCAGCCCCCTTGGTCAGCCTTGCTGCCCTGTTTACTACCCTGGCCTGAGTGTGCCCTGGGCTCCGTGAGTCCGAAGCGGAGTTCCTAAGTCAAGGACGGGCACAGCCTTGCCCTGGAAAATGAGGCCTAGGTGATGTAAGAGCCACATCAGTCCCGGCCTTACCTGGGATGGAAGCTCCTCCTCTGAGATCCCACGAGTCCCCGTGCGGGCTGACATCTTTTACCTGACCCTTGGTGGATCCAGGGACAGGATGGAGAGGGCCTGGGATGGCTCAGGCAGGGCTGGGCTATGCCCACCCAGCTCTAACGCAGCTCGGGTCTCCTCCGCAGAAGGCCCCGGGATGACACTTCTCAGCGCTTGCTGATAGATGGAGGCCAGACCAGCACACAGCAGCCTGGTGGGGGCGGGGAGGTGGCTGTCTCCACTTTACAGATGAGAAGACAGCTCTGCGAGGACAGAAGGTCCCCACGGAGGTGATGGTGGAGCCAAGTCTCAAAGCCAGAGCCAGTCCTTTCCCCGCCCCCGATCGCTGTGGTCCCTCAGTGAGGGCGGGGCCTTCCCGCCTTCTCATCCCACTTTGCCGTCACCCAGGACTGACTCCTGCATGGGAGGCGGGACTCAGGAACCACAAGCCCACTCACTGCAGTGGTGGGTTTAATTCTCAAAGTTACAACTCCATCCAATTCTGACTTGTTTACAAGTCATACACCTTAACAGATAAGGATACAGAAAGCTTGAAAGTCACAGAAAGAGAAGATGCACCACACGAACAGCGAGACAAGAAAGCTGATGGAGCTGCGATAATATCAAATAGACTGTAAGGAACTGACACCTCTCGATTCACGAGGGCAGCTTCATATTTTACCACTCAAGCTCCAATTCCCCAGGATAGAACACCCCTAAGCTCGTACGCTCCAAATAACACAGCCTCAAAACAGATAAAGCAAAGAAGCAGCCCATGCGCAAGCTTGCTTGTTCATTCTGGAAGTCAGATTTTGGTGACGGATGGCAGTCTTTGCCATCAGCCTTCGGCAAGGTTGTAAAGAATCAGGCCTTCCTCTTCGGGAGTTTACCCTACAGAGGGGAGAAAAAAAATATCACATATGCATGAAACAGCCGAAGACCAGTGGTCGGCTCCGGGTGAGGATGGTGTGGGTTATGTGCTATGGACATCAACAGGCAGACACACACATCACTCACTTTCTTTCACTTGTGCCTACATGAATGCCAAGGCTCCCATCTGGGCATGGGGGAGGGCCCTCATGGAGTGTGTCATTTGAGGAGGGCCCTCTCGGAGATCAGAGAAGGCAATGGCAACCCACTCCAGTACTCTTGCCTGGAAAATCCCATGGACGGAGGAGCCTGGTAGGCTGCAGTCCATGGGGTCACGAAGAGTTGGACATGACTAAAGTGACTTAGCAGCAGCAGCAGCTCTTGGAGATGAGTATGGACTGGAGCCATCTGGGTTACCACCCTACCCCACGATCGTGGCTGCTGTTCCCTGGGCCCCCAGGCCTGCCTGCCCAGCGGCACATTCCACAAACATGTCCTGGGCCCCTCTCTTTGTCGGGCATTGTCCTCGGTGTGGAGCACAGCTGTGACCCAGATGGACACAGTCCCTCTTGGTGAGCCTGTAGTACACAGCGGGGAGCCCACAGGGCAAGTGGAGTTGGGTGGGAGGTCCAGAGGGGTGTGTGTGCTGTATTATTTTATGTAAGGCAGTCAGGAAAGGTCTCTCTGAAGAGGTGACACTTGAGTGATGACCTGAAGGAAATGAGGGAGAGAGCTCTGCACGCAGCTGGGGGAGGAGCATTCTGGGTAGAGAGAACAGCAGGTGCAAAGGCCCTGAGGCAGACTGGAGCTGGTGGGCGGGGTTGCAGGAGGGGTGGTCAGAGGGCACGGAGCTGGGTGGGGGAGACCATTGCTGCCCAGGGGTCCATGCAGAGGAGGCAGAAGAGCCCCAAAGGAGTGAGTGGATGAAGCCAGGGTGCACCTGTGAGCACCCCGTGAGCATTGACACTCGACCTGCTCGAGCTGCTGTTAAATGCCCGTTTAAATGTTAAACACCACCTATTAAATGCCTGCTGTATGCGTGGTCCATGCAGGGTGCCCGCTGCTGCAGAGTGTGGCTGAGCAGAAACCGCCTGCCCTTGTGACTCTTGGTGAGCACGGACCCAGCGGGGTGGCAGTCCCACCCCAGGCCTCTGTTTCTGGCCTGTAGGCCTCTGGGTGAACAGGGCGGCACAGGGACCCAGGGCCTTGATGGATCCCGTGGCTCCCAGGGCCCTGCCCCTCTCAGCCACCTCCGCACTCTGGCCGGGTCCAGGACCCTGGGGATCCCAGAGTGTCTGCCAGGTACGCTCCTCCGTCCACTTTGGGCCGCCCGCCCCGGTGCTGGCGCCACACACGCCTTCCCTCGCCCGTGGCCCACGGCCCGGTCAGCGCCATCTGTGCTGCTCCCGTGGGGCATTCGGGCTGCCCCTGCAGCCTGTCACCCGTTCTGGCACTCAGCTGCTGCGTGTCCAGTGAAGACACAGAACCACCAGGACTTCCCTGGCGGTCTCGTGGCTAAGGCTCTGCACTCGCCATGCAGGGGGCCCGGGCTTGATCCCTGGTCAGGGAACAAGATACTGCGTGCTGCAACTCAAAAACCCTGCGTGCCGCAGTGAAGATGCATGTGGAGAAAAAGATTCTGCAGCTGAGACCTGGGGCAGCCAAGGAAATCCGTGTTAAAAATAATACTGAACCACCTAGATACAATGGACACTGGCCCTCACCCTGAGCCCCCTGACCACTGTCCCAGTTGCCCTGCCTCTCCCGGGACCTCTCTGATGATCCAACAACTGAAGGGCTGGGATCTGGCGGTGGGGGGCACCCGCCAAAGCTGTGGGGTGGCTAACAGCTCTGTGCTGTTCACCTGACTGCTGTCAAGAGTTCCTGTGTCCCCGGGCCCGGGACCTCAGCTTCCTCCTCACTGCCTCGCACGCTCGCCACCCCCCCCTCCCCGCCCCCGCCCCGGGACCTGTGGCACAGCAGCTGTTTGCCTCTGGAGTGACTGCTGGATGCTGGGCTTGGGAAAGGGAGGGAGCTGGGCAGGGAGCCGCGGGGCAGGGCTCACATGGCTGGCATACGGTGGGCGGCTCGGGGCAGGGCTCCAGAGGCTCTCAGACCCTCACCTCGTCACTGGGGTCAGTGGAGGGCATCTCCCGCTCCTCCAGCTCAGGCTCCTCCTGCAGCACCCTGCTGAGCACGGCTCCCAGGGGCTCCCTCAGGCTCAAGCGGCCCCCACTGCCCACCAGGAAATAGATCATCGGTTTGGTGCTGCTGCTCACGGACAGAGAGAAGCAGGTGAAATGGCCGAAGAGAGTCTTCGCGCTCTGGGGCAGGTCCAGCCAGTAGAGCAGGAACCCAGAGATGCCGAGGGGCAGGGCGCAGGCGAGGAACACGAAGACGCAGAGCAGGACGGCCACGTAGAGGCGCGTGAGCGGCCGCTGCCACGGGGGCGAGCTCCTCTGCACCTGGATGCAGAGGGCCATGCCGGACAGGGCCATGATGGGTGTGAAGCTGACCAGGGTGAAGAAGTGCAAGACGGTCTCCGCCTTGGACCCCAGCCACGAGTGGGGATGCTCAGCCTCGTCATGGAAGTACCAGGCCGGCACGATGAGCAGGACGGCCAGCAGCCAGAACACGGCGCACACCGCAGCTGACAGGCGCCGGTGCCAGCAGCCCCGGTACCAGGTGGGGAAGAGGCCGGGGAGGCAGGACTGGGCACTGGCGGCTGTCAGCAGGCTCAGGCTCACGGTGTAGGCCAGGTACCCGGCGCTCCTCACCGCCCGGGGGCCCAGGCGGTGCATGTGGATCCCCCAGGAGCTGGCGCTCAGGACGGTCAGCGTGGCCGAGCAGAGGAGGAAGAGGAGGTCAGCCACGGCCAGGTGGAGCAGGTAGATGCCCAGTGGGCCCCTCCGCCGCTGGAAGCCCAGCAGCCAGACCACCAGGCCGTTGCCCACGATGCCGCCCACGCAGGTGAACACGACCAGCGCATCCAGCACCTCCCGTACTGTGTCAGGGGGCGCCGGGGTGGGGCCTGGACTGCTGCTCCTGGAGCCGCTGCTGTTGAGAGTGTTCTCCATCCCTGCCAACAGTGGGGAGAGAGCTGAGGGCCACAGAGCTGGGGTCCCTGCAGCTCAGGTACCCCCCACCCCCAGGGAGTCCTCTGGTTATACCAGCTGCCACTCTTTGGAGCCATCGCTGGCCACACCAGGCCACCTTCCCTCATTCCTAATTCAGGTTACGTGCTCCCGGCTCTGGGGCAGGCCAGGGTCCGTTTCTGTTGCTGGATGTGATGGTGGCCAAGCTCGGGGCAAGGCTCCGAGTCCCCAGGCTTGGCCGTCGGTACCTGCTGCAGGCCTGGCCTCCACCCTGCTGGGGGCGGTCCCTCAGAGCCTCTGAGTGGCTACTACTCCCGGGCCTGCAGTGGTCAGCGTGGGTGGGCAGAGTGGCCGCTGATGGGCAGAGTGCCATGCATGGCTGGTCACTGTGAGGTGCCCCCTGGAAGAGGGGGTGGGCACTGCTCCTCCCCTGGGCCTGGCACCTCGCACCCCATCATAGTGGGGGGAACAAGTGGGGCGCAGCATGCTCGGTGAGCTCCCTGACCCCTGACCTCCCCAGGTGCCAGAGTGCGCCCTGCGGTCAGCACGGCCCCTCTGCAGTTACTGCGGGGCTTGCCTCCTGCCAGACCCAGCTGTGAGCACCACGCTGGGCCCAGGGAGGGCACGATCCACACAACACCTGCCGTGTGGCTGACGGCCCAGGCGCCCCAGCCCTGACGTGTGTCCACACTCTGACGGGCCTGCGCGTCCCTCCACCCGGGGCTGGTTTCATTCCTTTTGTCCACTGACTGCCTGATCTGACCCCTTCGCCCTCCACCCGGGCACGCGGGGCTCAGAGGCCCAGGGTGGCAAAGCTCAGCATCCTCGGGGCTAGGCCGGGACCTGGGGCGGACTCCACAGCCTGGGACTGGAAGCACCACGTGGCCTTGCTCTCTGGGTCTGCGGCACCCGCCAGGGTCACGGTCCTCACACCCACTCACACACAGGGCTCAGCTGCCTCCTCGGACCCACATGTGGGGGCAGGGTCCCCTGGGAACCCGGCTCACACGTCAAGGCCCTGGGTGCGGAATCAGGGAATCGGTCTCCGGGGCAGCTGCTACTTTATTTTACAAAGGTTGTTTCTTTCTGAACTAATGGTGTAATGGATTGTATCACTTCTAACCAATATTTATACATGCTCGGTAGCTCAGTTGTGTCCAACTCTTTTCGACCCCATGGACTGTAGACCACCAGGCTCCTCTGTCCGTGGAGATTCTCCAGGCAAGACTACTGAAGTGAGTGGCCATGTCCTCCTCCAGGGGATCTTCCTGACCCAGGGATGGAACCCGCCTCTCTTATGGTCTCCCACATTGGCAGACGGGTTCTTTACCTCTAGTGCCACCTGGGAAGCCCCAGTGATATTCATATTACTGATCATATTGTTTATCCTCAAACTGGTCACTGAGGCCTCCTAGTGCCCAGCCTGGGTGAGGGTGGGGGATGGGACCTGAACGAGGCCCCTTCCCAGTCCCAAGGGACCCACACCCCCTCCTACCTCCCCCCAGAGTCAGGGCCGAGAGATGCTGCTCGAGGCTGAAGGGGCTGCTGGGGGAGGGGGGTGGCAGCCGTGGCCCCAGGCCGTGTGCCCTTAACCTCTCCTTACAAGAGACCCTGAGTCCACCACCCGATTGTCCTCCTGCAGATGTGTGTGGAGGACAGCGTGGGGTCTGACCACTGAAGGCTTCAGAAGGATCAGGAACCTCGGGATGCTGCATTCCGCCAGGAGAGTCCTCCCACCCTTGCGCTGTCTCAGGGCCCCCTCCTCCCCTGCTGGACCCCTCACCTTTGGCTCAGACACCAGCACATGTACCCCCAACTCTCCAGTGTCCAGCCTGGAGTTGTGACCTCCTCCAGCCCCCTGGAGACCCCTCCCCATCTGCTGAGAGGGCCACGCAGGTCCTTTGGGCTATGGTCATCGGGTGGGGCACGGATATCAGGGGACGGGGGGGCCGGCCAGCCTCAGCCCCCTGACAGTGATTCTCAGCCTGGACGCCCACCACTGGATGGCAGAGCCGGGCACTTGGCAGGCGGGGGTCTCCCATAGACGTCTGTCAGACGAGAGGAGGCGTCCGGGCCATGAGAGTCCCTCCCGTCCCCGGCACCCTCAGTGAGGACTGTCTGTGTTCGCCTCAAGCTGGGGGCACTTGCTGGGGGCCAGACAGACAACACCCAGGCACCCAGGGTGGGGCTGTTCCCGCGTGGGGCTCATGGCACGGCCGGCCCTGGGGATGGGAGGAATTCACCGGACCTAAGGGCCACTTTCCCACCCGTCTTTCCCACGAAAGAGGAGACTTGGGACCGTCCAGGCCTCGGGTCCGCCCGAACCCCGGCCCCAGAACGAGCGGCCTTGCTCAGGGTGCACTTGCCGTGCGGGGTAAGGTCTGACCTTGGGCTTGAAGCAGTGGCTTCTTACCTGGCTCGCCTGTGCCGTCCGCGCCTGGAGGAGGACCCAGCTCCTGAAGGCCTAGGTGGCTCCCTGGGGCCCGGCCCTTCGGCTTCTCTGGCCACAGGTCTGGCTTCAGGCTTGCAGAGTCCGACGGGCCGGTCCCCGGGATCCACCCCAGGCTCTGCCTCCTCCTCTGAGGAGAGACGCCCAATCCGTCTACGGGAAGCAGGGCCCTTGGGGGACCAGCTGCATTAGGCCTCTCCCTGCAGGAGCCCAAGGCTGCGGGCTAATGGGCTGCCCAGGAGGCCCCACAGGAGGGCGGGGGCATGGAGAAGCACCAGTAGCCAGCCCCTCACCCCGCCCGGCCTCCACAGGGAAGGTTCGGGGCACTGGGCTTTGGGAGGGTCTCTAGCTGGGAGCTCCGGGGTCCACTGAGAGCCCGGTGCCTCTGGAAGCCAGGAGACCATGAGGCTCGCCCTGCAGGGTCGGGGCTGGCAGAGCACCTGCATGGAAACTTCTGGATCTCTGAAGCTCCTCACTGCAGGAGGTGGAAGGACAGACCCTGGACAGGGAACCCCCAAGAGGGTTTAAGGCCCAGTTCAACTCCGGCTGTCACGTGACTCTGGGAGACTTCTGTCCCCTCGGCCCGTTCCTCTATGTGTAACAGGAAGTTTCCACAGAGGCTTCAAGGGAAGGTGTGGCAGCGATGCGGGGCTGGGGGAGGTGGCAGGTTTGCTGGGGGGAGGGGGACAAAAGGATTTCTTTGGGGCAAACCTCTGATGGGCAGCGACCCCAGCCCTGGCCAGGGGCCCTGCCTCTCACCGGGGAAGCACAGAGGCCTGCCCTGCCCCAGAAGGGGGTCCTGTGTGTTGGGATGGGGGTGCCTGTCAGCATGGCACGTGGGAACCCCAGACACAGGCTCCTCCAGGGTGAGGGAGGCAGTCAGGAGCCAGCCCCACCCCCAGCTCGACATGCACCCTAGGGTGTACCTTGGCGAGCTGCTAACTATCTGTGACAAAGTTCCCTCGTGGTGGCACATGTCCATCTCATAGAACGGTTGGTGCCTGCCGGTTGCTGCAAATGCAGCGTCTTCCAAGCAGATGGACCACTTGCCATGGTTCCCAGTTGTTGCTCAGTTGCTCATTCTTGTCTGACTTTGTGACCCCGTGGACTGCAGCACACCAGGCTCCCCTGTCCTTCACTATCTCCCAGAATTTGCTCAAATTCACGTCCATTGAGTCAGTGATGCCATCTAATCATCTCATCCTCTGCTGCCCTCTTCTTATTTTGCCTTCAATCTTTCCCAGCATCAGGGTCTTTTCCAATGAGTCAGCTCTTCGCATCAGGTGGCCAAAGTATTGGAGTTTCAGCTTCAGCATCCGTCCTTCCAATGAATATTCAGGACTGATTTCTTTTAGGATTGACTGGTTTGACCGCCTTGCAGTCCAAGGGACTCTCAAGAGTCTTTTCCAACATTACACTTCAAAAGCATCAATTCTTCAGCACTCAGCCTTCCTTATGGTCCAACTCTCACATCAGTACATGACTACTGGAAAAAACACAGCTTTGACGATGTGGACCCTTGTCAGCAAAGTGGTGTCTCTGCTTTTTAATACACTGTCTAGGTTTGTCATAGCTTTCCTTCCACGGAACAAGCAGCGGCCTTTGAAGGACAGATGAGCATTCTGCAGGGAAGGGGTCAGCTGTGAGCCCTCATCAGGCCCAGAGAGGGTGAATTCATCCGTGATGGTGCCCATCCAGTCAGAACTTTCCAGAAGCCCCTTCCTCCCACTGCTCTGAAGTGAGAATTACCACTACGGAGGAGGCAGGAGGAGGAGAGGCCTGAGGGGAGACGCCCACAGTCCAAGAGGAGATCACCGCCCACCCGGTCTGTGACAGCAGACTCCATCTCGTTTCTGAAACCAGACTTTGTTGTCTGTCCAGGGAAGTCGGGGCCTGGCCAAGTTTTCCTCCAAAGCTGGGGAAGAACTGACACCTCTAAGTAAACGTTGAGGAGTCAGAGGAGAAACAAGAAGCAGGTCTTTCTGATCATGCCCCTTGGATTCCGCTTGTCACCAATCAGATGGGGCCAAGATCCCCCTGGGGACACCCTTAACCTTGACAACTGCATGGACAGGAGACAGGAATTTGACCCCATTTGACTTGTAATAAGGGTGTTGAAAATCTTCCTCTTAGGATGTGAAAGTCCTGAATGGAACCAAGCCTTCTCTAGGTGATGAGGTATTCCTTGGGAATTCCATGGCAGTCCAGTGGTTAGGACTCTGAGCTTTCACTGCGGAGGGCCCAGGTTTGATCCCAGGTCGGGGAACTAAGACCCCACAAGCCTCATATCGTGCAAAAAAAAAAAAAAACCTTTCAATGTGAATCAGTATTTGATATTGACCATATATGGCACCCCACTCCAGTACTCTTGCCTGGAAAATCCCATGGATGGAGGAGCCTGGTAGGCTGCAGTCCATGGGGTCGCTAAGAGTTGGACACGACTGGGTGACTTCCCTTTCACTTTTCACTTTCATGCATTGGAGAAGGAAATGGCAACCCACTCCAGTGTTCTTGCCTGGAGAATCCCAGGGACGGGGGAGCCTGGTGGGCTTCCCGTCTATGGGGTCACACAGAGTCGGACACGACTGAAGCGACTTAGCAGTCGCAGTAGCATATCACATCAGATCAGATCAGATCAGATCAGTCGCTCAGTCGTGTCCGACTCTTTGCGACCCCATGAATCGCAGCACGCCAGGCCTCCCTGTCCATCACCAACTCCCGGAGTTCACGGAGACTCACGTCCATCGAGTCAGTGATGCCATCCAGCCATCTCATCCTCTGTCGTCCCCTTCTCCTCCTGCCCCCAATCCCTCCCAGCATCAGAGTCTTTTCCAATGAGTCAACTCTTCGCATGAGGTGGCCAAAGTACTGAATATCAGTATGTTCAATGATCACTCATTCATTCATCAACATGCATTTAGGAGGTGCCAGCTGGGCTCCAGGGACCGTGCCGGGTGCTGGGAATCCAGCCTTGAAGAAGCTCCAGGCAATAGATGAGCAAAGACACAAGAAGATGCTGAGTGCCGTAGGTGGTACAGCGGAGCTCAGGGCACTACTGCTCTAGAGTGTACTGCGGGAAGCCCTCCCCCGCACGCAGGTCCGTGCTGAGATCTTCATGGCGCGAGCGAGCCAATTATACTGAGCTCGGGGGTGGGGGGGAAGTGAGTTCCACGCCAAGAAAACGGCAGATGAAAAGCTCTGGGTCAGAAGAGCTCTGGGTGTGTTTGAGCAGCAGGATGATGCAAGAAGGGAGGGGAAGACAGGGTGTGATAAAGGCCCGGGATGGGTCAGGCGGTTCTCAGCGCGGCTCGAGCCGGCTTGCTTTCTGGGTAAGGGGGCGGGGCCTCGCTCCAGTGACCCCACCCCCACCCCCCAGTAGCAGCGTGGGCTTCCTGGGCACCTGTTCACATGGGCTTGTTTTTGTAAAAAGCTGAGATCTCATCCACATACCACAAAATTCACCCCTAAAAGCATGACACTTCAGTAGTTTTTAGTCAATTCACAGAGTTGTGCAACCACACCATCTGATTTCAGAATATTTCATCACCTCCCCCAAAAAACCCTACCCGATAACAACACCCCCACCTCCGCTGTGTCTTAGGGGAGGTGCCTGTACCGGACATTTCACATACACAGAATCATAAGATACGTGGCCTTCTGTGTTTGGCCTTGGGCACTGAAAATGCTCTTCAAGGGCCATCCACCTGTAGCCTGTGTCAGAGGATCATTCCCTTTTTTGGGGGGAGGTGCTATGCTGGGTCTTCACTGCTACGTGCGCTCTTCTCTAGTTATGGCGAGCAGGGGCTGCTCTCTAGCTGCAGGGCTCGGGCTTCTCACTGCAGTAGCTCCTCTTGTTGAACACAAGTTCTAGGGCCCTTGTGCTCAACGGTTGTGGCTCCCAGGGTCTAGAGCACAGGTTCAGCAGTTGTGGTGCTCCGGCTTAGTTGCTCTGTGGCATGAGGGATCTTCAGAGATCAGGGATCAAACCCGTGTCTCCCTCATTGGCAGGTGGACTCTTTACCACTGAGCCACCAGGGAAGCCCCAGAGCACCATTCCTTCTTCACGGCTGAGTAATATTCCACAGTGTGGATGGACCACAGTTTATCCATAATCTACTAATGGACATTGGTTACAATGAATACGTGTTGTGGATTTATGAATGATGCAAATGTAGTGTGGCTCTCACGAAGCTTGCCGCTGTGAGCATCCATGCATGAGTTTTGTGGACGTGTGTTTTCAGTTCTGTCCGGTGGAAGGTGAAGCTTCAACTGAATTTGACTCATCCTCCTTCCCCCGTTTTATCTCCCTTCTGGAATCCACGGAGAACCTTCGCTTGCCTCACTCTGAGGAGTGGGAAGGGCGGTTCCCTTATGAATAAGGGAATGGTGTCTGCTCCCCACACTGGGAGACCTCCCGGGGCATGGGCTTCCTAACCCAGGGCTATGCGGTCTGCTTGCCGCATCCTTCCAGGGCACCATAATGGGGGGCGGGCAGACTCAGAGGCCAAGGGGAGTGGGTTGGGGGACAATGCCTGGCTTTACCCTGAAGCTCTCCCTGGACGCCCAAGTTCTCAGTGCACAGGAGCCACCCTCCCTGGGAGCATCCCGAGGAGATGGCTGTGCCCCACTCAGAGGGCGCCTGATGGGCTGTGGGTGCTGCCCAGGTCTCAGGTGGCTCCTGGGCTGGGGCTGGCACTGCCCCTCGGCCACACACTCTGGGCTCTGCCTGTCCTCCCACCCTCCAGCCTTGGAGGCTCACTTCTGTCCATCAGGCCGCTGCCTGGACCTCCAACTCTAATTCTGCTTCTCTTTTCATGTTCCATTTTCATGACGGAATTTTAAAGTGATAAGCAATAGAGAGACGAGTGCAGCAAGCCCTCAGGTTCCTGTCTCCCAGGTTCAACAGTTGTCACCGTTCTGCTGTTCTTGTTTAATCAGGCCCAGTACCCCGCTTTTTGTCTTTTCTTCTGGAATGTTTTAAAGTAAATCCCAGGTATTGTATCATTTCACTCCTAAACACGAAGACGCTTATATGCACCTCTCAGTACAGCGTTACAGCCAACAGAACGAATGCCAGTTCCTTCCCAGCATCCAACCCCCTGCTTCTCTGACTGGTCCTGCTGCCCTCGGGGATGGAGCTGGGACCCCAGCAAGGCCCACCCTCCCCTTCACCTGCCGGCTGCTCTCACTCTGCTCTTCTCCGAGTGGTTTCCACAGCCTCTGAGCATCTTGGATCCATTATTTCATTAGGAGCTGCAAATGGATGGTGTCTTAATCTGGCCATTCTGACCTCTGCTTCCCAGTAAACAAGAACTCCCTGCATCACCTAAAATGTGGTCCTTACACTCTGTTGGCAGAAAGTGAAGAGGAACTAAAAAGCCTCTTGATGAGGGTGAAAGAGGAGAGTGAAAAAGCTGGCTTGAAACTCACCATTCAAAACATTAAGATCATGGCATCCAGTCCCATTACTTTCAGACGAATAGATGGGGAGAAAGTGGAAACAGTGACAGATTTTTCTTTTCTTGGAAAGAAAATCACTGCAGACGGTGACTGCAGCCATGAAACTTAAAAGATGCTTCCTCCTTGGAAGGAAAGCTAAAAAGCAGAGACACTGCTTTGATCACACCAGTTAATCCTAAAGGAAATCAACCCTGAATATTCACTGAAAGGACTGAAGCTGAAGCTGATGCTCCAATACTTGGGCCACCTGAGGGGAAGAGCTGACTCATTGGAAAAGACCCTGATGCTGGGAAAGATTGAAGGCAGGAGGAGAAAGAGCTGACAGAGGATGAGATGGTTGGATGGCATCAGCGACTCAATGGACATAAATCTGAGCAAACTCTGGGAGATGGTGGAGGACAGAGGAAGCTGGTGTGCTGCAGTTCATGGGGTCGCAAAGAGTTGGACACGACTTAGCAACTGAACAACAAGAACAACAGAAAAGCTGGTTTAAATGCTCACTCTTTCCATTCCCTCATCAGTTTTCAGATACATGAGTTGTCATACCAACCTCCAGATGTGACCAGGGAAGCATATGGCTGGGTTTTCATAAGAGACTCAGGAATTCACCCATTTCTGATGTGCTTCATCTGATCCTTGGACTGGCCAGTGGGAACCTCCCCAGATATTCCTAACATCTCATGTATGGCATAAACTTTGGGGGCTGAATTTTGGGGACTTACAGTTTTTTAATCCAAAAGATCCCTACCTTGCGAATTAAAAGCTTGGGTAACACCTTGGCTACAAGAGCTGACTTCAAAACGGAATTGCTTTGGACAGAGCTCCAGGCTGGGGCCCCCAGGGGGACTGAGATGAGCAGCGGAGACCTTTCAAACCGTCAGGTGTCACGTGGCCTTCATCTTCTTGGGCTCATGGTGACAGGTGATGATCCCTGTCATCTTCTTGGGCTCATGGTGACAGGTGATGATCCCTGCCATCTTCTTGGGCCTCATGGTGACAGGTGATGATCCCTCTGTGGGCCCCGGCATTGGACCCTCCTGGAGTTGAAGTCCTGAGGCTGATCCTGATGTTGGTCATCACAGGTGAGGGTGGGCAGCTGCAGAAGGACAGGATGGGCAGCAAGCCTGGAGGGCGGGAGGAGCCCCCCCACACTGCCATGTCACCTGACCCTGGACTGAGAGGGGGCAGAGAATGATGGGGACCTCGGGGACGTGGGCACCCAGCCTTGTTTCTTACCCCCATGGGAAGCCCGTGAAGCCCCTCCCACCTCAGTTTCCTCATCTGTAACACCGGCAATATGACTTCTCACTCTGGGGGCCGAGGATTCTGCTGCTAACCAAGCTCAAGGTTGGAGCCCAGTCACAGCCCACGTGGCATTGGCCGTCAGGGACAGTGATCACCTGTTGGTGATCTAGAAGAAGTTGTAACTAGAGTCTTTGCAGATGTAGCCAAATGAAGATGAGATCATCGGGGGCGGGGGCCCTAATCCAACATGCATGGCATCTCATTGTCACTCATGCCGGGGGCCCAGAGTGACGGTGGCCTGGGTGTGACTCATGCTGGGGAACTTAGCATGCCAGAAGAAGGCTTTGGCCATCATCCTTGGGAGGCTCCTGAATTGGGGCAAGTGTCTCCTGTGCCCAGATGTGGCTGTGGGAGGGGAGGCAGCCGGCGTGGGGTCACCTTGGCTCCATCCAGCTGGGCTGCTCGGCAGAGGGAGGCTGGAGGCAAGGGAGGGGGCTTGGACACAGCGTCGTCCACTCAGGAAGGTCTTGGGGACACAGGGTCTGTGTTCATTGTCCCCAGGCCTGTTGGGAAGGGAGAAGGGCCAGCCTTGGAGTTCAAAGCCCGAGTCTGGGCCGAGCCAGCCACGATGGGCTGCTGCGATAAGCATCGCCAGGCCCGGGCAGCTTCAGGCTCCCCCAGGGTCCTGCTCGGTGTCACAACAGCCTCGGGGAAGCCCACTGGGTGGAAGGGATTCTATGTCTCTTGTTTGTCCTAGTGAAGTCTGTGTGTGTGCTCAGTCAACTCCCTGCGATCCCATGGACTGTAGCCCGCCAGGCACCTCTGTCCATGGGATTCTCCAGGCAAGGATACTGGAATGGGTTGCCATTTCTTCCTCCAAAGAATCTTCCTGACCCAGGGATTGAAACCATGCCTCCTGCAGCTCCTACACTGCAGGTGAATTCTTTTACCGCTGAGCTACCGTAGCAAGGTCTAAAAGGAGAACAAAAATTGCCCCAAATAAAAATGAAAATTTTTATTTTCATTTTTCACAAATCAGTTTTTTTCCATTAAAGTGGATGAAGGAAAAATGTACTTTTTCCACTTTGCATTTTCCCCTTTGAATAGAAGTTTATTGCATCCGCAGGATGGAAGTGAACAGGTCGGGGAGGGATTCAGGCTGGCATGTCCCACACTTGGGCACCCTGGATGGGACAGCTGGTCCTCAGGGATGTGGTGAGTGGCTGGTTGTCCCCATGGGCAGAAGAGATGCTGAC
>NW_011494652.1:3305896-3306142 GCF_000754665.1 Bison bison bison | reverse complement strand
CACGTGGCCTTCATCTTCTTGGGCTCATGGTGACAGGTGATGATCCCTGCCATCTTCTTGGGCCTCATGGTGACAGGTGATGATCCCTGCCATCTTCTTGGGCTCATGGTGACAGGTGATGATCCCTGTCATCTTCTTGGGCCTCATGGTGACAGGTGATGATCCCTGTCATCTTCTTGGGCTCATGGTGACAGGTGATGATCCCTGCCATCTTCTTGGGCCTCATGGTGACAGGTGATGATCCCT
>NW_011494652.1:3302120-3305796 GCF_000754665.1 Bison bison bison | reverse complement strand
CATGGGCAGAAGAGATGCTGACAGAGGAGCGGGCTGGGGTCACCCAGGGGGAACGTGGCTCGTCCAGCCTTGGATCTGGGACTGTGGCGCCCCCTGTGAGTCCTCTTGCCTGCTGCCTGCTGCAGCATCCTGTCCTTTGGGGGATGGGGCCCAGCCCACCCATGATCTGGAACCTGGGGCCTCAGCTGCTGCCCTTGGCCTGGGACCCCCGGGCAGGGCCAGCTTGGGGGGCGGTGTCCTGATGCTCCTGGAAGTCCTATCGCTAGGGTCAGAATCCGTGTCCTCTGAGAGGCAGGAAGACGACCTCAAAAGTCCAATGTGCGGAGCTGAGAGGCAGAGGGAGGCAGGCTGTCCTGGGCCACAGCCTCACCAGCTCCTGTCCAGGGGAGAGCGGGATTTACGAGCAGGGGTCCCTGTGTCCAGGACAGCTGAGCACTGAGCCCTCAAGAACATCACAAGCTGAAGACTGGGGCGTGTGCCTGGGCTGCCAGAGGCCGAGGGCTCCTGATTGTGGATATTTCCAGTTCTCGAAATCCCTTCTAAGCTGGGTCCTGAGTGCAGAGACCAGAACCTGGAGTTGGAGCCCTGGGACCCTGCACCAGTTCTGCCTGTGGTAACCTTAGTTGGCAACCTTTCCTCATCTTCCCCTGGGTCTGACCATCACTCCCTTGGTTCCATCACCTCCCATGAGAATCAGCATTTGAGGTCCTACTGTGAAGGGCACTGGGAGGCGAGACAGCATCTGCTCAAGGTGCCCGGTGCTTCTCCTGCCTTTAATGCCAGCCAGTCCTTGGGGGTGGAGCTGGAGGAGGCAGAATCATGGCCCCAAAGAGGTCCACGTCTGTTATGGAGTGAATTGTGTCCTCCCAAAGAAGGCCTGGTGGAGTCCTAACCCCAGGAACTTAGGCTGTGACCTTATTTGGACTAGAGTCTTTGCAGATGCAACCAAGTGAAGATGAGATCATCAGCGTGGGCCCTAATCCAACACGCCTGGTGTCTCTATAAGAAGGGAAGTTTGGACACACGTACACAGGAGGAGGATGATGTGAGGCAGAGGATTCACGTGACAGGGCTGCGACCACAGAACACCGAAGTCTGCAGGGACCGCTGAAGGCTGAGAGGACACCGTCCCAGCACCTGCAGGGCGAGCACGGCCTTGCCAACGCCTGATCTCCAACTTCTGGCCTCTGGAGAGCTGCAAGATGGTTCATGTCTCCTTTTTTTTAAGCACCCTAGTTTGTGGTGCTTTGTTATGGCAGCCCGAGGAAATGAATCCAGAGTCCTGATTCCCAGACCCGGGGGTGTTACCTTACACGGCGAAAGGGACTCTGCAGGGACTGTGGAGTCCTGTCCCCAGGCCGCAGGTGCGGGGCCTGACACCAAGGCCGCAGGTGCGGGGCCTAGAGCCAAGGTCACCTTTGAAGCTGACCGAGTCCCTTTGTAACCGTTGCCAAAAGCCCTCCACCCTGATCACACTAGCAGCCATCCTGACCCCAAGTTAGGCAAAAATGCCCACTCCAGTGGTCACCTTACAGCATCCTAGAAGGTGGACATTGAAAGTGTTAGTCACTCTGTCATGTCCAGCTCTTTTGTGACCCCACAGAGTGTAGCCCACCAGGCTCCTCTATCCATGGGATTTCCCAGGTAAGAATGGTGGAGTCGGTTGCCATTTCCTTCTCCAGGGGATCCTCCTGACTCAGGGATCAAACCTGGGTCTCCTTCATTGCAGGCAGATTCTTTACTGTCTAAGCCACCTCCCTGATCCTTATAGCACCCTAACCAATCATTTAATGCCAACCTTTCAGCAGGAATTTTCTTTCTCTTGAGGCTATAAAAATTGGCTACTAACCCACAAAAATTGTTGACTCTCCCTGGGCTGTCAGGTCAGCAGGCTGCATTCGAAGTTGCTTCATTATCTCTGCTCCCTGCTCTTAGTAAACTTACTCCCTTCTGAAATACTCAGTGTCTAGGAATTACTTTCCAACCCACGCTCTGTCACAACAGGTGTGATTAAAATAAGGGTTGTGAGGGACTTCCTTAGTGGTCCACTGGCTAAGACTGAGTTCCCAATGCAGGGGGCCCAGGTTCAACTCCTGGCCAGGGCACTAGATCCAACTTGCTGCGACCTGAGATCCTGCATGCCGACTAAGACCCGGTGCAGCCAAGTAAATAAATACTGAAAAAAATGAAGAGTCATGAGATGCAGATATCAGTCAGTTCAGTTCAGTCAGTTCAGTCGCTCAGTCGTGTCCGACTCTTCACGACCCCATGAATCACAGCACGCCAGGCCTCCCTGTCCATCACCAACTCCCAGAGTTCACCCAGACTCATGTCCATCGAGTCAGTGATGCCGTCCAGCCATCTCATCCTCTGTTGTCCCCTTCTCCTCCTGCCCCCAATCCCCCCAGCATCAGAGTCTTTTCCAATGAGTCAGCTCTTCGCATGAGGTGGCCAAAGTACTGGAGTTTTCAGCTTCAGCATCTTCCTTCCAAAGAATCCCAGGGCTGATCTCCTTCAAAATGGACTGGTTGGATCTCCTTGCAGTCCAAGGGACTCTCAAGAGTCTTCTCCAACCCCACAGTTCAAAAGCATCAATTCTTCGGCACTCAGCCTTCTTCACAGTCCAACTCTCACGTCCATACATGACCACAGGAAAAACCATAGCCTTGACTAGACAGACCTTTGTTGGCAAAGTAATGTCTCTGCTTTTGAATATGCTATCTAGATTGGACATAACTTTCCTTCCGAGGAGTATCTTTTAATTTCATGGCTGCAGTCACCATCTGCAGTGATTTTGGAGCCCAAAGACATAAAGTCTGACACTGTTTCCACTGTTTCCCCATCTATTTCCCATGAAGTGATGGTACCGGATGCCACGATCTTTGTTTTCTGAATGTTGAGCTTTAAGCCAACTTTTTCACTCTCCACTTTCACTTTCATCAGGAGGCTTTTTAGTTCCTCTTCACTTTCTGCCATAACGGTAGTGTCATCTGTATATCTGAGGTTATTGATATTTCTCCCGGCAATCTTGATTCTAGCTTGTGTTTCTTCCAGCCCAGCGTTTCTCATGATGTACTCTGCATAGAAGTTAAATAAGCAGGGTGACAATATACAGCCTTGACCTACTCCTTTTCCTATTTGGAATCAGTCTGTTGTTCCATGTCCAGTTCTAACTGTTGCTTCCTGACCTGCATATAGGTTTCTCAAGAGGCAGATCAGGTGGTCTGGTATTCCCATCTCTTTCAGAATTTTCCACAGTTTATTGTGATCCACACAGTCAAAGCCTTTGGCATAGTCAATAAAGCAGAAATAGATGTTTTTCTGGAACTCTCTTGCTTTTTCCATGATCCATCAGATGTTGGCAATTTGATCTCTGGTTCCTCTGCCTTTTCTAAAACCAGCTTAAACATCTGGAAGTTCACGGTTCACGTATTGCTGAAGCCTGGCTTGGAGAATTTTGAGCATTACTTTACTAGCGTGTGAGATGAGTGCAATTGTGCTGTAGTCTGAGCATTCTTTGGCATTGCCTTTCTTTGGGATTGGAATGAAAACTGACCTTTTCCAGTCCTGTGGCCACTGCTGAGTTTTCCAAATTTGCTGGCATGTTGAGTGCAGCACTTTCACAGCATCATTTTTCAGGATTTGAAATAGCTCCACTGGAATTCCATCACCTCCA
>NW_011494652.1:3294604-3302020 GCF_000754665.1 Bison bison bison | reverse complement strand
AAATGTCCCCTTGGTATCTCTAATTTTCTTGAAGAGATCTCTAGTCTTTCCCATTCTGTTGTTTTCCTTTATTTCTTTGCATTGATCACTGAGGAAGGCTTTCTTATCTCTCCTTGCTATTCTTTGGAACTCTGCATTCAGATCCTTATATCTTTCCTTCTCTCCTTTGCTTTTTGCTTCTCTTCTTTTCACAGCTATTTGTAAGGCCTCCCCAGACAGCCATTTTGCTTTTTTGCATTTCTTTTCCATGGGGATGGTCTTGATCTCTGTCTCCTGTACAATGTCACGAACCTCATTCCATAGTTCATCAGGCACTCTATCTATCAGATCTAGTCCCTTAAATCTATTTCTCACTTCCACTGTATAATCATGAGGGATTTGATTTAGGTCATACCTGAATGGTCTAGTGGTTTTCCCTACTTTCTTCAATTTAAGTCTGAATTTGGCAATAAGGAGCTCATGATCTGAGCCACAGTCAGCTCCTGGTCTTGTTTTTGCTGACTGTATAGAGCTTCTCCATCTTTGGCTGCAAAGAATATAGTCAATCTGATTTCTGTGTTGACCATCTGGTGATGTCCATGTGTAGTCTTCTCTTGTGTTGTTGGAAGAGGGTGTTTGCTATGACCAGTGCATTTTCTTGGCAAAACTCTATTACTGTTTGCCCTGCTTCATTCTGCATTCCAAGGCCAAATTTGCCTGTTACTCCAGGTGTTTCTTGACTTCCTACTTTTGCATTAAAGTCCCCTATAATGAAAAGGACATCTTTTTTGGGTGTTAGTTCTAAAACGTATAGAAGACCTACAAGGAGATATCAGGATGAGCCTCAAATATAACCAGGGCTTCCCTGGTGGCTCAGATGGTAAAGAATCTGTCTGCAATGCAGTCAGATCGGGGAAACAGCTGTCACATCCCAAAGGACCTCACCGATTCACAAATGCAGAATTGGTGTGTCTGGTTATTCAGCAACTGCCACATCACCCAGACAGCGGGAGGTGGTGCTGTGGCGTGGGTTTCCAGCTCTGTGTTCCCGGGGCGGACGCTCCAGCTGCTGCGCGCCATCTTTCGTGAGTGGACAGACGCGCCTGTGTCTTGGTGGCAGTGGACTTCAGGATGGCCTCGATCCTCATGACCCTTTCTCCGTCCCTCCCGCGGTTGCCTGGGCAGCACATCCACGGGGGTTTGGACGGCTCATCGCATTCCTCGGCACTCCCAGGAAGGTCAGGTTCAGTTCAGTCTCCCGCTGTGTCCCTCCCCAGAATGTCACACGGTGGGGCGGAATGTTGCATGGACACGGCCAGGAAGCTGAGGGCTGGGGGGTTGGAGGGAATCACTGCCTGCGGTGTCATCGGAAGGGCCCCAGTTCGGCTTTGATTGATTGGAACACGGAGATGCTGGAATGCACGTGCTGCGTGGGGAGCTGGCAGCCGGCCCAACCCCGAGCCAGGCCAACCAGCATCTGTGAGCTCTTGCTCCCAAAGATGAGCCCCGGGGGGTTTCAGGGGGAATTCCAGCTTCACATCTGGCTCCCCATGAGTATAATATCCTTCAGATTCAGAGAGTCAGCGGATTCCATCCCCTTGGCGATGTGATTAGTTTGGGGAAAGGGACACGAAAGACTAGAATCCAGTTTATCCGACAGGAGTCCCTTCCAGGAGTTTCTGGGAAACACTGAAGAAGAGTCATCCTGCCCTCGGGGTGACGAGCAGGTGGGATGGAAGCCTGAGAGGCTGGGGCCCACTGTGCCAGCATCAGGGAGACCCCACCCCAGGCTTCACAGCAGGTATCAGAGCCAATTAGAGAAACAAGTTCTCAGAGACACCTGGATCCACCCACACCTGAAGTCATAACATATGGGGGCATTTTTAGTTACAAGATCCAACAAATCCCTTTTCCCTTTTATCCAGCTTAACCTCAGTTTCATTCACTTGCTGCTGAAGCATCTTCACTCCTGCAGTTACGCAAATGACAACGATACATATCTGTTCAGATTGTTCGGTTAGGATGGTCATCATCAACCCTGCCTGACTCAAGGGGAAAAGAGAAAAAAGAAAGATGCCGATTAGAAGCAGGTCAGGGAGCCAAGGAATTGACTGGTGCCCAGGGATGGGGCTGGAAAGATATAGGATCCGCTCCAGGGTCAGAAGTGGCCTGGGGACACCTCTCTGACTTGTGTATGGAATCTAGAAAAGCCAAACTCACTGAAGCAGAGAGTAGGGGACTTCCCTGGGGGGCCACTGGGTAAGACTCTGAGCTTCCAGTGCAGGGGGAGTAGGTTCGATCCCTGGTTGGGCAACTAAGATCTCACATGCTGTGGCCAAAAAAAATAAATAAAAATTAAAAAAAAAAAAAAAGAAGCAGAGTAGAATGGTGGTTGCCAGGGTCTGGGGATGGGGAAATGGGGGGAAAAGTCTGTCATAGATGAGTAAATTCTGGGTATCTGCTGCCCGGCACGGTGACTGGAGTTAACGATATCATCTTGCACGAGAGTAGATATCATGTGTTGCCAGCATACACACCATGCAATCAGGACGTAAGGGTGTACGTTCATTGCAGCAATCATTCCACAGAGTGTGCTGGTGTTAAATAAATCACCGCATTGTACACCTTAAAAAAAAAAGAATCACATTGTGCAACCTGAAGAAAAAAAAAAAAGCCTGGGAGGCCACTCCTACACAGGAGTCCTGCTTCACTAGAAAGGGGAGTGGGTGAGGGGCCACCACACAGAGCAAGCGCGTCGGCACGCCACACCCTTCTCCTGAGTCACTCGTCCCCTTCACGCCCAGCGTCTTGGAATGTCCGGGCACTGCCTTCTCCCTGGGTGCCTCATGTCCTTCTGGGTCCTCTCTGGGGCCGTAGCGAGGGCAGGGCAGGACTCCCACGCCAGATGTCCTGCTTTCTGCGGTCTTCAGGTCCCTCCATCTACATTAACCCGAGGACTCTGACATCCCAGCCCCCCGACTGGGTGAGTTTCAGACTCAAGTTAACGGTCCTCAGACTCCAGGGACCACATCCCGCCTCACGCGCTTTCTGTAAACACTCACTTATCCACCCGTTCCACTTGGGCTTAACTAACTTTGCGCCCTGGACCCTTAGGTACTCCCCAAACCCATTCCCACAAGTCACCCAGATGTTTTCTCATTTGGGGTTTGGAATTCCTGCTGTTCTCTCCACCCGCCCTGGCTCGGGTGGGACCTGGTTCAAGGTACAGAGGACTAGGGGGGTGAGGCAGGAGAGGGTTGAAAGGAGTTTCTTTAGCACAGCTCCCTGGGCTCGGCTGCAGCTCCTCAAGGAAGGGTGGGGTGGCCTCAGACGGAAGGAGGGGGGACCTTCCAGCCAGAGAAGCTGTGGGTGGTTCTGGGGAGCCCTCTCTAGCATCTGTACACTTGTTCTCTGCACCTGGGTCTCTGTTTCTGCTCCCAATGTGTTTTTAAGACACATTCCTCTTCATCAATCAGGTTATCAAAATCTAAGAGCTATTCATTTCTTCCATTCTAAAATGATCTCTTCCTCTTAGTGAATTACTTTTAATTATAATGCAGCTGTCAATTTCAAACTTCTATCTACTTCATTATTTATCTTTATCCTTTGTTCCGTGGGTCATTACTTTGGGGGCTTCCCTGGTGGCTCAGATGGTAAAGAATCTGCTGGCAGTGCAGGAGACCTGTGTTTGATCCCTGGGTTGGGAAGATCCCCTGGAGAAGGGAATGACTACCCACTCTGGTATTCTTGCCTGGAGAATTCCGTGGATAGAGGAGCCTGGTAGGCTACACCCCATGGGATGGTAAAGAGTCAGACAACCGAGCAACTAACACTTTCACTACTTTTCATTACTTTTCTCTTTCTTTTTTCATTACTTTTAATATGAACTTAAAGAAGGTCCCTTTCATATCTATTTAAGCCATGAGTTTATAATTTTTCACTCTCTTTTATTTTTTGGCGTGGGGGTGGAAATGTTCCACATTTGAACAATTTTTTTTTTTTGTCATTTACAATTTGTTTTTTTCTTCCTTGTCCAGTCTTCAAAAATACATTTTGGAGTCTTAAAAATGTCACCATTCCGTGATGTCAGGCTTGAACAGCTTTGTGATGGGAGCTCATCTTGGTATGGTGGCTGTTTAAGAAGAAAAGCCAGGCCGGGTCTGTGTTGAAATATTCCATTTACAGGGTGAACTCGGAAATAACACCTATAACCCCTGGAAACACTGCAGAAGTCAGCAGCCGCATGGGCCAGCTTTTCACCTCTGAAGGGACCTAGGAGGCTTGATAGCTGTTTGCCACGTTTCAGCATCCCTGAGAACAGATTCTTCCACTTAAAATGCTATGGCTCTGATAATTGAAAGAGTCTCCCATTGCCTGCCTCCTGGCTGTGCATTTCTCCTCCATCACCCAGACTGTTCCTGTCCTGACCCTGGTAAACCCATTAATCAGACTCGGGAACCATTTTTACATAGAAGTGGCCGTGAGTGAGGTACATGTGCGTGCTTGCATGCTGACTTGCTTCAGTCGTGTCCGACTCTTTGCGACCCCATGGATTGTAGCTCGCCAGGCTCCTCTGTCCATGGGATTTCTCCAGGCAAGAAGACTGGAGTGGGTAGTGATTCCCTTCTCTAGGGGATCATCCTGACCCAAGGATTGAACCCGGTTCTCCTGCATTGCAGGCAGATTCTTTACCATCTGAGCCACCAGTTTCCCTAAATGTCCCTCAGTGGCCACTCCAGTGCCACTGCCATGAAGGGGAGAGAGACAAGGAAAGGTGGCAGCAGGAGCAGCCAGACCTGGTTAAAATACACCACCCTGTAAACTCCATGAACGTAGGACCTCCTGGACACAGGCGGGGCCGCCTCCAGGGGCTTATGTGGAGCCCATGCACGGGGATCTTTGGGGCTTGGGCTTTATCAGCCTCAGCCCCTCATCCAGGGCTCGGTTCTCAGCGTCCTGCATTTCCCACCGGAGGACCTGCTGCCTCTCTGATAGGACTTCTCGGGTAAGTCAGTGTTCCTTGGTGCAGCAACAAAAACCTCCCGTGGCTGGGCGATAGAGGAGATTAACTGGAAGGAGATCAGAGAGCTCGCGCAGTCAACACCCAGACTGGGGAACCGGCTTGAAAACAGGGCAGGCAGGGGTCAAGAACTAAGTTAAATGTCAGGTTGCTGCTGTGGGAATGGACGACTTGCAAATGCCTCTCCTGCCCCCGTCGCGATGCCGCGCCCTGGGACTGAGGGACCTGGCTAGTGTAGGTGCTGGAACTGGCCCTCAGAGGCTCTGGGATGGTGAGGACTTAACAGGAGGAGACTCAGGGAACTCCTGCAGTCTCTGGAGGGGAGATCTCCTTGATTAACCAAGGCGTCCTGCCAAGAGGGACAGTAGGAAATTGCAGGGTCCGAGGAACCAGACTGGAGGCTGGGTGCACCCCTTCCCGACCATCCAAAATAGCCGGTGCGTGAAAATAGTGACCACTTACTGCGTCCTCGCTGCAGGTCACAGACAGCTGACAGGGCACAGTCATCTCAGTGACCCTCGTGAACCCGTAAGACCGGCGCTAGTATTGTCTCCGCTTCGAGGACGTCAACAGGGAGAATTAGAGTGACTTCACGATTTGACCGGGCTCCCCTGGTGGCTCAGACGGTGAAGAATTTGACTGTAGTGTGCTAGACCTGGGTTCGATCCCTGGGTTGGGAAGATCCCCTGGAGGGGGGAGTGGCAACCCCCTTCAGTATTCTTGCCTGGAGAATCCCCATGGACAGAGGAGCCTGGTGGGCTACAGTCCATGGGGTCGCAAAGAGTCGGACACGACTGAGCAATTAAGCACATGATTCAACCAGCGTGCACGGCCTGTGTGTGATGGCGGCCAATTCATCCGCCACCCTTCCCGTGTGACCCTGAGTTCCTGGACCTTCTGTAACATTTTCTGTCAGGAAAATAGAAAGAGAATTTGGTTTTTCTCATGATAAGATTTATTTTACGATATCGATAGCTGGGATGCACACCACATGTAATTTCACATAGCCATTTTGGCAGTGTGTACTTTTGCTCCATAATTGTATCTACAAAGACAGGATGTCTCAGAAATTCCTTTTTAGCACGCCTCCTCTAGAGATAAATGTATAGCATATTTTACGATGATATGTGCTGCAATTTCAAGCAGATTTCTTAATGAGGGTTGTTCTGACCAGACGTTCATGAGAACGGAACCTCCCCATAGACTAGCTTCTGGTTATGTGTATTTCAAACCTATTTCTTCTCCACCAGCCACGACCCACTCACTTCCAGTGACGTTCAGATGTCCTTACAGCTCTGGGCCTGCGTTTTTCTCCATGATGCCAGCCAAGCTGGCACAGAGGGTAGTGGCAATACCCCTGAAAGACATGCCTTTGCTGAGACGGCTTGCACTGACTCAACTATACGTAGAAGTGAGGACTGTGAACCTCATAAATTCCCATGAAGCCCACACTGCAGGTGCCACCAGCCCAACCTTCCCTTAGGCAGGTCCCCTGATACCTGTGGCTGTGCCAGCGTCACGTGGCCTGAAGTGGCAAGTGATGGAGGAAGAGTTGGTGTAGAGAGAGCCTGTGGTCTTAACTGGTGTAGAATATAGTAAATTTTATCGAAATATAATGGTGTGAACAATTTCTAGGGCTCCTCTTCTTCCATATGCAGCTGAGGGGCCCTGTGCTGGCCACTTACCCCGAGAGGTAAGGTCCCCTTCATCACCAACCATCTGCTTTGGATGGGCCACTTGGTTCCTGTCCAGGTCAGAGGAGGCGTGCATGGAACATGCAGTTTGGGTCAAAAGATAAGTCTTGAATCATAGCCTTCCTTCCTTTCTTTTCTTGCTTCTTCTTCTTCTTCTTTTTTTTGCTTCATAGTATGCGGGATCTTAGTTTCTTGACCAGGGATTGACCCATGCCCCCTGAAGTGGAAGTGTGGAGTCTTAACCATTGAACTACCAGGGAAGTCCTGAATCATAGCCTTTTATTCACTGGCTGTGTGACTCTGGATAAAACAGTGACCTCTCTGAGCCCCACTGCTATCAGCACTACACAGGTGTTGGTTATTCTTATGAGCCAAATGAGTGCTTACTAAGTGCTTACGGCATGCAAGGCCAGTACTGGTGCTGGGTGCTCCATAAGATGCCTGGAATGACTGCTAAAGAGCTTCCCACCCCTCATGTTCCCCTGGGACACACAGACCTAGGGATCCGAGCTGAGATGGGAAAGGAGGTGACCCAGGAATCAGAGGACATGGAGAGCATACCTGCCTCCGGGGGCTGTCTATCCCTGGCTCCTTCAGTGAACTCCAGGGGGAGGCTGGGAATGGGGGGTGCCCAGGAGAGGCTGGGATGGGGTGGGGGGCCTGGGGAGGCCAGGATGGGATGAGGGACCCAGGGGAGGGCAAGTTGGGCTGGGGGGCCCAGGG
>NW_011494652.1:3277503-3293924 GCF_000754665.1 Bison bison bison | reverse complement strand
GGGACCCACAGGGAAGGCTGAGATGGGATGGGGGACCCAGGGGAGGACAGGATGGGATGGGGGACACAGGGGAGCCCAGGACAGGATGGGGGCCCAGGAAAGGCTGGGACAGGATGGGGGACCCACAGGGAAGGCTGAGATGGGATGGGGGACCCACAGGGGAGGCTGGGATGGGATGGGGGATCTGGGGGAGAACAGGATAGGATGGGGGACCCAGGGGAGGACAGGATGGGATGGGGGCCCACGGCGGGGGCCAGGACAGGGTGGGGTGCCCAGGAGAGGCCAGGATGGGATGGGGGACCCATGGGGAGGCCAGGACTGGGTGGGGGACCCACAGTGGGGCCAGGATGACGGGCCCCAGGCCCATGCACACTGGGGTCTTGGTTCCTGGGACTCCCAGCTGCACCGACTGGGAGGTTTGCTGCCACACTGTGCTTTTTACAGACGATCAACGAGCCTCTCTCTTCCTTTCTGAGGATCTGACCATCGTGCCAGCTGGCTCAAAGCCTCCATCTTTCAGGAGGAGCTTGGGAACGGCTTCGTAAGGAAGCCAAGGGAAGGAACGAGGTGTTCTTCCACTTCTGATGCACAGAATAGCCAGGGCCGGGGTCCTGGGAGCCGGCCTTTCCACTTTCTGTCCAGGAATCCTGGACACTGGACAGAGGCAGAGGGTGTGGCGTGTGCAGAGTAAGAGAGGCGTCCACTCTGGTCTGGACCCAGGAGACGGCGGAAAGAAAGAGGGAAGTGGGGAGAAGGGCACTGCCCCCCCAGGCTTTCCCTCTTGGCGCTTTGGCCCCAGAAAGGGGGAAGTGTTTGGGGCAAGTTGAGGGGTGCAATCAGGGTACAGACTTTCCTTCTACTGGGCACATGGGGCTTTGGGAGGCAGCTGTCTCCAGCTGCCTCCCCCCTTCTGGGGCACAATCCCCTCAACAACTGTCCCCTCAACTCCCGTGAGGCCGGGCAGGGGCTCTCCAGCTCCAGTGTGGCTTCATGGAGGAAAGCGATCAGACCCACCGAGGGGGCTAGGTCACCAAAAGACAAAGTCCAGCGGTCAGGTGCTGGCCACATGGAAGACAGAGCCACTTCATGATCGGCGGTCAGCAGTGGTAACTCAGTCGATGGGCCGCAGCCTGCAGGAATGGAGGGGGTCAGCTGGTCACCCGGTGGGAAGTGGACCGGGGGCATCACCCTGGGGCCAGCTGCACATGCCCAAGGACCAGCAAGGGGTCGCGAAGTCACACGAATTACATCCTACTTCCTGTACTAAGATGCCCTCTTGGAGGGAGGAGGCTGGGAGAAGGGACCTTCTTACCCAATGGGATGCAGGCTACCTACCTGTAGAGCCTATTTAGATAAGTAGCGTCAGACAGACCAGGGTTGAAAGCTTCCACCTGCCTTCTAATCAGAAGATCCTCCTTGAACAACAACAACAAAATTACTTCATCTTTCCAACTGAGTCGCATGGTGAGGTCTTGGACATGACAGTCAATGGGAAGCCTTGGAGGGTGGGAAAGAGACCCCCACATGATGAGATACAAAAAGCCTTCTGGGCTCCCAACTGCCAGCCAGCCAGGCAGGCTGGTGTCCAGGGTCCGGAGCCCTCAGAACCCCGGGTCGGTGGCGGTGGTGGACGTGGGCGTCTCCCTCCCCTCCAGCTCCGGCTCCTCCCTCAGCGCCCTGCGCAGCACGGCCCCCAGGGGCTCCCGCAGACCCCGGCTCTTCCGCCTGCCCACCAGGAAGTAGATGACCGGGTTAGCGCTGCTGCTCACGGCCGAGAAGAGGCGGGCAAGTAGGCTGAAGAGAATCTTCGTCTTCTGGGGCAGATCCAACCAGGAGATGAGGAACCAATGGATGCCGAGGGGCAGGGCGAAGGCGAGGAACACCAGGATGCAGACCAGGACGGTCACGTACACCCGCGTGGGCCGCCGGTGGGTCGCTGTGAAGCTCCTCTGCACCCCCACACAGAGGATGAGGCTGGACCCGGCCATCAGGGGTGTGAAGACCCCCATGAGGAGGATGCTGATGACCAAGTCTATCCTGAAGCACAGCAGCTCGTCCCGGGCCAAGAAATCACTGCAGAGGAACATGGCCACCATGTTCAGCAGGAGGGACAGCACCCAGAGCAGGGCGCACACCACGGCCGACAGGTGCTTGGGCTGGTGACACTTGTACCACACCGGGAAGAGGACGGAGAGGCAGCGCTGCATGCTGATGGCGGTCAGCAGGCTCAGGCTGGCCGTGTAGGTGAAGTACTTCATCCTGCTCACTATGTCCAGGGCCATGTGGATTCTGTTGACCAGCTGGAAGCAAATCAGGATGACCTTGGAGGCCATGCAGAGGAGGAAGAGGAGGTCCGCCACCCCCAGGTGGAGGATGTAGACACTGAAGGGGCTCCTCTGCCCCTGGGAGCCCAGCAACCAGACCACCAGGCCATTGCCCACAAAGCCACCCAGGCAGGTGAACAGGACCATGGCACTCAGCACCCAGTAGGCTGTGCCCAGCTCCTCCACCTCGACGCTGTTCTCTACCAGGGCCGGGGCCTGGCGCAGAGTGTGGTTCATCCTATGGAAGGGAGATGGACCAGTGTGAGGTTTTGCATTGCTTAGCGCCCCTACCACAATTTTCTTTTTGCAATAGACGACAGTTGCTCCCCGCGGCTCCCACCCTGCCTGGATCTGCCGGCTAATCCAGCATTGCAGACTCAGAGGTATTACAGATGCCTTCTGTCAATGAAAGGGTCTCTTCTATCTTGAGTTTAGGTTCTTTTTCATCATGAAGAGATAAATTGACTTTTATCAAAGGCTTTTCTATATCTATTGATAGTGTCATTTTTTTCACACATAATCTTCAAATTCTGGGAACTAAAGTTTTTTAAACGGGACCTCAGGTACAAAGAATAGTTTAATTACATGCTGGCTTTATGGCCCACCGGGATCATCCAGCCACTGAAAAACAAATACAACCCTTTATTTATTTCTGTTCCCCCCTTCACTCCACCCTCCCCTCCCCTGCCCCAACTCACATCTGTTTTAACCTGTTTAATCGACATCCTTGGACATGTGACTATCTTTCGGAACAAGTGGCTTCCCACAAGTATTTTTAATTTACACAAATGCTGTGATTTAGAATCCGTGCTGTTTTTTTTTTTTTTTTACCTCAGCAGTATGTTTCTAGGATCTCCCTGTACACCAGTGGGACTGTTTTTGAGCTCGCTGTTCTCTGTCATTGCTTTGTCTGTTTCTACAGCATTAACACACTGTTGTTGTTTTTGAAGTATACATGGCTACCCGAGTCTCTTCGCTGCTCATCTGAAAGTACCACAACAGTGTTAATCGGTTATGCCCCAGTGCAAAATAAAAAGGGTAAAGTTTGGGGAAAAAAATAAATACTGCTTTTGATAGAGAAAAACAACAACAACAAAAACTAAAGAATCCTTGGCTTTGTGTGATCCCCGAGAGTCTCACCTGACGGCTGCCAGTCTCATGGTGCTTCATCTACTCTCCACAGTCAAGGTTTCAGCCAAGGACTCGAGGGGACCTTCTGCAGACTTTTGGAGTTCTTTCTCCAAGTAGCTGGTTTTCTTCTCTCTGGTACTCCATCTCACAAATTCCAGCCACTTCCATCTCCCCAAAGTCTGACTTCTGTATCTTTAACTCAGGGATACCACCATGCTCTGCCTGGTTTCCCCCACTTCCTGTACTACTTTCCAGAGCAGCTCCAGGCAGAAAACTGGGGTGATACTAATTTTTATTAATCAGACAAATGACCTCATTTAGTTCATCATACCTATCACTTGGTTGAATATTTGATTGTCTATGCATCTCTCCTCATACCTCTAATTTCTTTTTCATGTCTTATAGCATAGCCCAGACACCTAGTATTATGTTTAACAAAGACTGGAATCAGGCATGCTTTACTTCTTCCTAATCTTTAAGAGAATGTGTTTAAAGTTTCTCCATTAGATACGATGTTTGCTCTGAGTTTTTGGTACTATCTTTATTCAAGGTGAGAAAGTTCTCCTCTAGTTTTTAAAAAGTTTTTTTTTTTTTTTAATAAATGAGTGATGGAATTTATCACAGTTTTTTTCTGTGATATGTACTTAATAATTTTCTTTTTTTTCTCCCTTATCTATTTATGTGGTGAATATGTATTGATATATTTTCTGGTGTTCACTTGTCCATATATTTCTAGGATAAACCATTTCTACTTTGCTCTGTTTAAAAAAAAATTTTTTTTCCCCTCTTGGTGCTCGGATTTTATTTAGAAAATTTTCACCCATGTTCATAAAATTGGCCCATAATTTTCCCTTCTGGTACTATCCTTGTCTGTTTTTTATTTCAAAGCTGTAAGATTATACAGGCTTCATAAAATGACTTGGAGAAAGAGCTCTTTTTCTCTACCCTCTAGAACAATTTGTATCATGTAAGGATTATCCTTCTTTGAAGATTTGGCAGAAGGTAAAACCATCTGGTCCGGTGATTTTTAAATGAGTGTTAGTGGATACACATGGCTTTAGGAAAAAAAACTACAACTAAAATTTATTTAATGTTTTTGGTTTATTTAGATTTTTAAGCTCTTCTTGAGTTAGGGTAAGTTATGTTATTTTTCTAGAAAATTGTTCATAGTTTCTGGTTCCACATTTATTGGTATAATACTTTGTACAGTAATATTTTAGTATTTTTAAAAACCTTGATTCTGCTCATCATTTAAAATTAGTGACTTGTTCTTCTTTTCTTTTCTTTATCAGTGCGCCAGAGGTCTGTTTTGGGAACTATTTAAAAACAAATCACCTCTGTCGTTTCTTTTCTTCCCATTCCCTTAGTTTATCCTTTTATTTCTTCCACTTTCTTTGGATTTACCTTGTGATTTTTTTCACCTCCTTGTGTTGAATTCTTCGGTTATTAATTTTCAAATATTGTTCTTTTTCTAACATATATTTAGGGTTATAAACATGCTAGTAAGTATGTCCTTAGATGTTTCATGACTTACGTAGCGTTTTCATTGTTGCTGATGTCTGAATATTTTGCAATTCAAAACATTTAAAATGTAAGTTTCCATGAATCATTTAGAAATACATTATACAACGCATACTCTGACTATCTTTTGATATTGATTTCTAATATCGTGGTCAGATCATGTGGTCCGTTATTTGATATTTGTTGAGACTCATTTGGTAGCGGGGCTGCTTTGTTTACTCATTTGGTTTAGTACTTTATATGCTCATTTGATAAAGCTTTCAAACTTGCATTGTTTAAATGATCTATACCCCAATTAATTTATCTGCTACAAATATTAACCTATTATGATTGTAGTTTTGTAGTTTTTGTTGTTTTTCTCTTTCCTTCGCCTATTTTGGAAGGTTTAGTGTATGTAATCCAAGATTATTATATTATCCTGATGAATTGTACCTTTTATGTAATGACCCTCTGCATCCTTATTACTTTTTTAGTCTTAAAGTCTATTTGATCTGATATCATTTTTTAATGAGAGTTTCTTAATCTCGCTATTCATCCCACTTGTGCTTTGCAATTACAGATTTTCCTCTACAGGGATACTGTGACTTCTCACGGAGTTGCCACACTTTTGCTGCCCAGATGTTTGGCGTTGGCTTCTGTTGGGCTTGCAAAGGATTTCTCTGGTCCAAGATCTGGTTTTTGTTGGATTTGTTGGCTTGGAGATTTGGTGTAAATTCAGATGCTACGCCTGTAAATGGTTAACAGTTTGGGGCTTGGTTACTCAAATTGGTGCCCAGCTCCACTCACTCCCTGCCCCCTGCTGAACCTTAGGCAGCAGGAAGGTGCTAACCGCATCTGGGTAAACTCTGCTTTTGTTAAGCAGCAGTGTCCTCCAGGTTCTGGCCTCATGGAGGTCCCCTGATCAAGTTCTTTCTTCCACTTAATGCAGCTCCAAGGCTAACCCTCAGCCCCTGTCCCCTTCCTTGCCCCAGCCACACCTAACCTCTGCCCCCAGAGCCTCTATCCATCTGATGTATCCTGGGCATCGGCTCTAGCTGGGAGTTTCCTGGGGCACCTGGAGATTTCCCTTCCTGTCCTTCATCTTTCAGCTCTGTATCCTATTTGGGCAAGAGGGAGGGGATTGTTTCCTCCCAGCTTTCTTTGTATCCAGAGTAAGCGGATGGCACCCATCACACGGACACCAACCTCCACAGATTCCCTGTGGCTACAGTCAGAAGTCTTTCCTTTGGGTTCAACACAAGTTTAAATAACATTTACCAAATTTATACTGTGTACTACACATATACAATAGCATATCTATGTGTATACGCACACAAGACCTATACCTACACACAACACACAGAGTATACATATATGACACATGTGTGTGTCCCTCAGTCGTGTCTGACTCTTGCAACCCCTAGACTGCATGTAACCTGCCAGGCTCCTCTGTCCATGGGATTCTCCAGGCAAGAATACTGGAGTGGGTTGCCGTTTCCTTCTCCAGGGGATCTTCCTGATCCAGAGATCCAGGATGCAGGTCTTCTGCGTTGTAGGCAGATTCTTTACCATCTGAGCCTCCAGGGGAGCCCAATAGCGCATATATGGGCATATATACACACACACGCATGCACATAGCAAACACATGTAATAGTCTACATACATATGGACAGGGTAAAGATACATAGGTAAACGTAGACATGTACACAAACAGCACATGTGCATACACACACAACACGCACACACGTGTATTTAAGTGTACACAGCGCACAAGCAGAGCCCATTACAGCAGTGACTCTGACGGACAGAGCCCATCCTCACAGAAGGCACAGTCTATCAGCAGAGGGGAAAATACACAATCAGACGATTGCCCCCGGCCGCCGGGCACGGTGGTGGAACGGGGGTGACTAACGAGATGGGGACTCGGAGCGTGGGTGGGGCTGGGAGGGTCTGAGGTCCGAGGGGCAGCTGGGAGAGGCCAGGTGAAGGGGGCTCAGATCCCACTCCCCCGGCCCCTCCCCAGCCCGCGGACTCCTCCTCTGTGCTGCCAGCCTGGGTGCTATCGCCAGGTAGCCGCCCGCAGGGCTCCGTGAACACACATTCATTCAAGCCGCACTACGTGAGCTGGGTTGGGCTGCTCTCCCAGGACCACATCCTCCCCTCTGCTGAGCAGGGAGGTGGGCGGGGAGATGCACACAGGGGGCAGACCCCCACCGCACTTCCCCTGCCTGATCCGGGTCAGGGACCCTCAGCATCTGCTCCTTCCTAACTGTCAGGTACCCACTCTGCAAACGCTGATGGATTGCAGACAGGGCAGAGCTGCTGGGGGTGCGGGGACAAGAAGACAGACACGTGCTGCCCTCCTGGGAGGAGGCTCTGAGGGCAAGTGGTGGGTCAGCAAGGAGAACGCAGCTTCCAGTGGGCTGGCTGTCCCAGAGTCAGTGACAGCGGTGACCCAGGAGCTTAGAGCTCACAGCTAACAGAGCAGGAGGAAGGGCTGGGAGGGACTGCTGATCCCAGAAAATCCCTCCCGGGGCAGCACTCAGCCCCAGAGACCCCCAGGTGCACCAAGGAGCCTGCTGTGGGCCCAGGGAGTGCAAGTGACCTTCTGAAGGACTTTGTCCTATTGGGTGAGGGGGTGGGGAGAAGGCAGAGAAATGAGATCCAGAGGCAGAGGTTGTATTTATTTTTAAAAAAAGATATTACTGCTTGGTTGTATGTGGATGGGAGTGATTCAGCAGGCAGGGGGCAGCGGCAGGGGGGGGCTGATGGTCAGGAAAGCTGCAGGAGGGCTCCTGGGGGAGGTGAGAGGCCATGGGATCCGGCACTGCCCAGGGGCTGGCCTGGCCCAGCTGGGAACTGGGGCGTCAGCCCGGAAAGAAGCAGAGACTCTGGCCACGGACAGGACACAGGATGGGAAGAAGCCGTTGCTCTTTTTCAGGCATCTTCTTTTTCAGCGAAAATGGTGGTGCTGGTCGTTTAGTCACTAAGTCGTGTCCAGCTGTTTAGTGACCCCATGGACTGTAGCCCGCCAGGCTCCTCTGTCCATGGGATTTCCCAGCCAAGAATATTGGAGTGGATTGCCACTTCCATCTCCGGGGGATCTTCCGAATCCAGGGATCCAACCCAGGTCTCCTACACTGTCCCTGCTCAGCCACCTTTACCGGCTAAGCCAGCTGCGAAGCCCTTTAGTGAAACTAGAAGGGAGGTCAGATACTGAGGCTGAGGGAAAGTAGCAGGATTTGAAGAGAGGAGGGGCCCTTATTCCCACTGATTACAGACTGAGTTGTGTCTCCCTCAAACTCATCTGTTGAAACCCTATCCCCAGTGTGACTGTGTTTGGAGCTGGGCCTTTGAAGAGGTAATTAAGGTCAAAGGGTACCATAAGGGCAGGGCCTCGATCCAGTAAGGTTGGTGTCCTTTTTAATAAAAGATCGATTTTGTTTTTTGGCTGCACCACTCGGCATGTGGGATCTTAGTTCCCCGAGCAGGAATTAAATCTGCTCCCCTGCACTGGGAGCACAGAGTCTTAACCACTTAACCAGGGAAGTCCCATGACTCATGTCCTTTTAAGAAGCGATGCCAGAGTTCTCTCTCCCTCCCTCGCCCCCTCCCCTCCTCTTTCTTGCTCTCTTTCTCTCTCTCACTCCCCTGACCCCATGCCATGTAGGACACAGCAGCGTGCCTATCTGCAAGTCAGGAAGACAGCTCTCACCAAGCACCCAACTGGCTGGTGTCTTGATCTCAGACTTCCAGCCCCCAGAATGGTTAGAAAATAGAGATGTTCCTTCATGCCCTCTGTTTGAGGTACTTGGTTACGGCAGACGAGCAGACTCACGTCCCAGTGAAAGGAAATACTGAACTGTGACTGCTTCCCAATAAAAGGAAACAGCACACACACACAGCTCGAAAATGGACCGGGCCGTGTCCACGCATGGCTTCTCCTCCCACGGGGGGCGGTTTCTGTCTTGGTTACCCCTGAGTCAGATCCCGGCACGCAGTGTGAGCTCAGTAAATGGGGAGTGACCCCTAGACTCAGCGCCATGCTGTGTGCTCCCTGGACACCCTCATCCTCCGTGCCTCCGCCCGGCCTCACACTCTAGTTCAGCAGGTGTATCTGCCAGGTTGGCCTTGGTCTGACTTGATCCCTCTCCACAGCCTTCTGGTCCCCAACGCAATGCCTGGAGGAGTAAATGCCCACTCACGTCTTGTTGATGGATGACGGTTTAAAATACAGAACGGTCCAGTGGTTAAGACTCTGAGCTTCCACTGCAAGGGGTATGAGTTTGATCCCTGACCAGCAAACTACGACCCTGCATGGCGTGCAGCGAGACCAAAAATTAAATAAAATAAAGCTCAAAATCTACTGAGATAGCTGTGGTCTTCCTGTCCTTGAAAGCCTCGTTTGAATTTTTGTCTCTTCCATGGAAGACTTACGGAAATGTGTTATTTCCCACAACTGTTATGACATTGTCTATTTCTCACTGCACTTTAAACATTTTTTTTTAATTACATAGATTAGATACCAAAGCAGTCTTACTTTTAAAGATTCAAATGGTAAAGAAAAAATAAGGTGTTGCCCTGTCCTTACCCCGGGTAATACCATTTGCTGTGTGATTGTATCCCTGAAGGTTTCTTTCCAGAGCCTAATACACTACCCGGCTGTTTGATAAGCTGATTGTTCAAAAATCAGTTGTATGTCTTCTCTTTAAGTTGGGTTTCCCCAGCACCTGCTGGTCTCACCTTTGTCCTGATTTTGCCATTACAGTTGATGGGGCACCCCAGAGAATGATAAGAACCGTCATATTAAAAAAAAAAAAAAAAGAACCCGTCACCTGTTTAAATATTTTGAAGGGAGGCTTCACGAAGTCATTTTATTTAGAAGATGAGGGCTCAGAGGGGCAGTCAGTCCTTCTGCCTTCACCCAGAGAGGAGAAACCAGGGGCCTCTCACCTGCTCCAGCCGTGGTGCTCAGTCTTCCAGGAAAGGTGGCAGCCCCCTCCTCGCTCCGGTGCTTGGAGTCTCAGCTGCACCCCTTGGGCCCAGCCCCCAGGGTTCGCCTGCCCCCGTCCTGGCTCAGCAGGGATGCTCTGAACTGTCCTCCGCTGCCCCCCACCTTGGCCTCAGAGGCTCCTGGCCTCTGAGACCCCAGGAGAACCTTCTCCTGGCTCCCTCCGAGAAGCAGGAAGGGGAGCTTGAGGCATAAATGCAGGAAGGGCACCTGCCCCACCCAGTGGGTGGCCTGCAGAAGAGCTGTCTAGGGGCTAATGGGCCTGGCTGGGCGTGGCCTCCCTGGCTCCCTGTCTGGGGGAAATGGAACACGAGACTGGGGGCCCACGAAGACCAATGAAGGGGGGTCACCCATCTCCTCCACCATCCCGGCCATGCTCCCCTTCCTGAAGGCTGTATGGGACAGCCACGGTGACCTCAGGGTATCGGCCAGTCCCTTGGTGGGGGTGGGGGATGGTTAGGGTGGGGCTGTGGAAGGAAGAGGGCCCTTGTCAGCTGAGAGCATGGAGAGAGCCTATTACATCTGTGTGGAGATGCTCTGGTTGATGGGCTTGCCCAGCGCTCTCTCTGTGGAGGGCGGGGTTGGGGAGAAGGCTCGCAGGGCCTGGCCTCTAGGACCTTGTTTTCAAGTCGAGTTCTACCGCCTGTAAGCTGGAGATGTGTGTGGTGTTAAGGGGCCTCTCTGGGCGTCCTGGGGGTTGACTGTGAGGGAGCCCCATGTTCTGTCCCGGGAGGCAGGTCAGCTCGGCTCCCTGGGGCTGTGAATCCTCCCGGAGGCCACTCAGCTGAGGCCAGAGTGCTGGCTGAGCCTCTGGATGGTACCCGAGGGCTAGAACGTTGTGGACCTGGGTTTGGATTCAAGGAGCATGACTCAACTCAGAAGAATCTGCTTCTGGTTTCCAGCTCATGGAACTGACTGAGAGCAAAGAAACCAAACACCCTGAAGGTGTTCAGAGGGCAGCCTTGCCCAAACCAGGCAGCACCAGCTCGTCCTGTGGAGCCATCCGGAAGTGGTCTCTGGAGGTGTCTCATCTGAAGGCTCAGCTGGGGAATGACCGGCTTTCAAACTGCCACAGGTGTTGATGGGACTGAGTTCCTTGCAAACTGTTGGACTGTTGCTGACCGTTAGCCAGAAGCTGCCCACAGCTCCTCACCATCGAGGTCTCCCCAGTATGGCAACTCCAAACATGGCAGCTTGTGTCCTCAAAGCTAGCAAGGGGGAGAGTCTGCTGGCAAGGTGGGAATCACCAGCTCATGCCCTCCACTCCATTCTGTTGGTCGGAAGGGAGTTACCTGGTCCAGACCACACTCAGGGGATGGGATCACGCAAGCATGTGGATACCAGAGGTGGGCTGACAGGGGCACCTTGGATTCTGGGGCCCGTGCTTGTTGGCTGACCAAGAGCCTCCCTGGCTGCCAGTCCTTAACACTTCCTGTCCAGTGTAGAATATGCTGTGGGCCAGGACCACCGTGTGTTGTTCCTGTTTTCTCCTTTCCAGTTAAGTTCAGTTCAGTCGCTCAGTCATGTCCAGCTCTTTGCGACCCCATGGACTGCAGGCCTCCCTGTCCATCACCAACTCCTGGAGTTTACCCAAACTCACGTCCATTGAGTTGGTGATGCCATCCAACCATCTCATTCTCTGTCGTCCCCTTCTCCTCTCCAAATGGGATTAAAAAAAAATCATAGTTATTCCCTTTGTCCTGTCCACTGTGAGTTGTGGACATATATTTACAAACACATATTTATTTGGCTGTGTTGGGTTTCAGTTGCATCATGTAGGCTTAGCTGTCCTGAGGCATATGGGATCGTAGTTCCTTGACCAGGGATCGAACCTTCATCCCCTGCATTGCAAGGTGGATTCTTAACCACTGGACCACCAGGGAAGTCCCTGAATTGTGTGTCTTGAGAGTGGCCATCATCATTTGGATGGGATGCATGGTACCCATCACTAGGACTGGGTACCAATCCTGGAGAAGTGCCTCTGGATCTGACGGAGAAAGATGCAGATGGTCTCTCTCCCAGATCCTGGGCTCGGTGCCGGGCAGGTGTCTCTGGGATTGACTTTAGATTGTCTCTCCTCTGGAGGGGAGAGGGGGCGCACTTTCTGCTGTGAATAATAGAGCTACGGATCTGTGATAGGAACATTATGAAACCATATGTGGGAAGATGCGGGTGTGCGGCGGTGGGCCACCTTATGCCTTTGGCACCGTAGCTGCTGGCATCTCCTTTCCAGGCTTTTTGTTTGAGCTCACCTCTTTCCCAGGCTTCCCTGGTGGCTCAGCCGGTAAAGAATCCACCTGCAATGCAGGAGCCCTGGGTTTGATCCCTGGGTTGGGAAGATTCCCTGGAGAAGGGAAAGGCTACCCACTCCTGTGTTCTAGCCTGGAGAATTCCATGGACTGTACAGTCCAAGGGGTCGCAAAAGTCGGACACGATTGAGCGACTTTCACTCACCTCTTCCCCACTCTCAGTCTGCTGGGTTTCAGCGAGGTGGGCACCCCCTTATGCCCCAGGGCCTCCCACTTAAGGGGAGGGGAGGCAACCGGGGCCTGCCCAGGGAGCATGAGGGTCGGGACTTTGTCAGAATTACCAGCAAAGGGATGCTCTCTTTCTGCTGAGCTTGCTGAAACTGTCAAATGTCAACTGGGAACTACCAGTTATCTGCCGTTTAGTTGATTCATTGAGAACAAAGGCCATACAGACCAAAGCAAAGGCGAGAAGCAGAGGAAAAGACAAGTGACCTCAGGAACATCATTTGAGGCCCGGATGCAGCTATGTCTGAATTGAAAATCACCTGTGGGCCTTTGCTGGTATGTGAGTCAGGGAGTTCCTTTAAACACTAGCATGTGCCCCACATCCACCACCCATCCCTCCCCCTCAGCTGATTAAACTGCGGGGTTTCTGTTGCGTGCATGCTCAGCTGCCAAGTCGTGTCCGACTCTTTGTGACCTCGTGGACTGTCGCCCGCCAGGCTCCTCTGTCCATGGGATTTCCCAGGCAAGAATACTGGAGCAGGTTGCTATTTTCTTCTCCAGGGGATTCTTCCCATCCAGGGATCGAACCCGCATCCCCGGCATCTCCTCCATTGACAGGTGAATTCTTGACCACTGAGCTGCCTGGGAAGCTGGTGTTCCTGTTACTTGTCACCGAAAGTTCTGGCTGATAAAAAATTCTGCTTATGAAACAGATTGTAATCTAGAATCTACAGTTGCATAAGGCAGAGATGAGTGGTTGCCTCAGGGTTGGGGCAGAGGCCGGGGATGATGGGCTGGGTGCCCTAGGAAAATTTGAGGGGCTGCTGATGGAAATGTTTTTTTTGGGGGGATGGAAACATTCTGTGTATTGATTTGGTGATGACGTGAGCATACACACACGTGTCAAAGATTACTGAACTCTACATTAAATGGATGCGACTTATTGTATTAATGCATCCATTAGACTGCCATTAAATAATTACAAAGATTTAAAAAAAAATCTGCCTGCGTAGGGAAGCCTTCTCCTGAGTTGCCAGGAAACTTGGTGCTGGCATCTGACTCACTGAAGCGGAGTTTCCGTGAGTTTTAATTTTATGAACTGTGTCCTGTTGTTTTCTCCAAACCCCAACTGGCTACTCTCCAGCCCCAACTGGCTGAGAATGTGATATTCTTGTACTCATGTTCTCGACTGTCTTGCTTCTGGAAGATTCTGCAATAGGTTTGCAGAGCTCCCTGACCTTGTAGCCAACCTGCTTGAGGACAGGCTTTCTTGGGCCGGGGCTTCTCCCCGCACATTGAGAGGCTGGATCATGAATGGACTCATCACTCCATCTTGCCTTCTAAAGGGAGCTCTTGGTTCTCAGCACAGAGGAATCCTCTTGGCTGAGGCTTTTGAACCAAGTTTTGCAGAAACGCTCTTGGGCTTCAGAAAATTCTGGCATAAAATACAAACCCCAGTTTATCTCAAAACCACACTGGCAGGAGATACGGGAAAGCTGGGCGGATGCTAGAGAAGCATTCCATTTCCTCTTCTTAGGATGGAAGATGAGACAGAGATGTCAGCTTCCAGGCCGTTCACTGCACTGTCTGCTGAACACACATGCCTTCGCATCCCCCACTTCATTCCGGACATCCACAGCCTGAAACTGAGCTGTCCCCGCCTTTGGTTACTAGTGACCGTGGAATAAAACAAGGCTGGTCAAGGGTGTTGTTGGGTTGTGATGGGCTTGCTATGTCTGGCCATCACCCCTGAACCTCAACTCCCAGTGCTTGGCCGATGGAAAACACAGAGGTTCGGAGGTCTAAGTTTCCAGGGAAACAAGAAAACCACTGTGTCAGACGGTGACTGGGGCTCCAGAGAGGGCTGACCATCTGGCAGGACTGATCTTCAACAGGCAACACTATTTCTGAGCCCCGGCGTCTACAACGGCCGCAAATAGTCTATACTGCAGAGTCCTGTCCTGAAGATTAAAGGCGACTGATTCATGGAGCTCAGTCCAGGGCCAGATGCACACAGTAGGTCCTCAATAAATGATGGGATAGGATGAGGGGTGGGAAGGAGCCTCAAGAGGGAGGGGATATATCTGTACTTATGGTTGATTCACACTGATGTACAGCAGAAACTAGTACATCACTGTGAAGCAATCATCCTCCAATTAAAACTATAAAGAAATAAACAGTAGTCATCTCCCCGACCAGCAGGGCTGGGATTGGCTGTTCCCATGAATGTCCCTCCTTCAGTGGCCGCTCCCCTCCCCTCTGAAGTCTGTCGGTAATGCGGGAAAACCAGGGCACTGCCCATCGAGGTCCCATGGTTCATGGGAGGTGGCCCCCTGTTCATGTAGAGACAGCGGCGACAGGAAGTATGAAAAAGTGGAGAGGTCTGTCCTGCCCGAGGCCACCCCTCCCTCTCCCTCCCCCGCACTTATCCTACGGGGTGGGGGCCTTGGGGGGATGCAGAGAGACAAGGGTTCTTTCTTTGTCCAGCCACCTAGAAGCTGCCTAGTGGGTATGGAGACTGCACTCCCCAATTCTATGATTCTGTTGACAGCAGTTGTCAGGGGAGACCCGCCAGACCTCTTGCCCCAGGCAGTTTCAGAGTGGAAATCTGTGATGCTCGGCGGACCCTCGCCTTCCTGCCTTTATGGGACACCCAGAAAGAAGGAGGCTCTGGGGGGGACTGCTGGGGGCTGGGCTGGGCTGTTTCGGGGGGTGAGGATAGCGGAGGCATATCACCCCACTGCTGCAGTGGACTCTGGAGGCCCCTTTTAATAATTAAACACCAAAGGAGGGAGGAGGAGCATGGTCCGGGGCTGAGGCATCTGCTAGCAGGTATCTGTGTCTTTACCCACCATTAGCACAGACCCATTAGCACAGAAGCGAGGTGGTCGGGGTGTGGGCAGGTTATGCACGAAAGCTTCCTGGGGTGGGGTGGCAGGGTGCTGGGGCAGCAGGAGGGCAGAGAGGCCTGGCAAGATTGTAGGGAGAAAGGGCCAAGGGCTGGGAGAGGCCTCAGTCCTGGAATTCACACCCTCCCCCCTTTTTGGCTCAGCACCCGCTAAGGGCACTTGTGTGTTCAGATACACAGCTGCAGCCCTGCCCTGACCTCCAGCCCGTGCTGTGGGCCAAGGTCGCCCACCCACCAACCAGGCCTGGGTTCTGAGCCCAGGCAGCCGGCAGGGAGGCCCTGGTTGAGCTCCTGGGTGGGTTGGGGACAGCTTCCTACGGGGGCCTCAGGGCTGGAGGGCTGGGGGGGGGCTCCTGAGAAGAGGTGAAGTCCAGGGATGCACTGTGCCCTGAGGAGCCAGCCCTGGTTGGTGTCCTCGGGCACCTGCAGGCCTGGAGGCCTTCCTGCCGCGTGGAGGCCTGAGCTTTCCAAGTGACGGGTCCAAGTCCCGGCCCCGGTCCCCCCATGCGTGTTGTCAGGACCCCACCTGGTTACTCTGGGGCCTCAGAAATGTTAGCAGTGCTGGGGTTCCGTCTGGTGTGTGGAGGGGGGCTTGGGGGGTTGCACCCCAGGGGCTGGAACAGGGGATGTGGGCACTGGCCCCAACACCAGAGGTCCTGGAACCTTGGCCTCTGGGCCACACAGCAGGGGCCTTGCTGGAGAGGCAGCCGGGGCTGTGAGAACAGGGAGCTCGGGAGTGGAGGCCTGAGGGGGCCAGTCCTTGGGGCCACGTACTTGGGGGTCAGCCGGCCTGAGGGGGTGTTGTGGCCTGGGCTCCGGCATCGCCAGGGCGAGGCAGAGGGCGTCCAGGGTCTGCTGGCAGAATGCCAGCCACCAGGTGGAACTGCTCCCTTGAAGGGCAGTTCCCTCAATTGGCCGCCCTGCCTGCCCCCACCCGTCTCCACAGAAGAGGGGTGCTCTGCTCCAAGGGTCCCCGATGCTTCTGCCCTTGGTCTCTTCCTGGGGCCTGTGTGGTGAGCGGTTTCCCCAGATCTTCCCACAAAGGGGCGGGGGTCCCAGGTTGGATCCAAAAT
>NW_011494652.1:3276344-3277244 GCF_000754665.1 Bison bison bison | reverse complement strand
TGCACCTGGGGTGGGGGGTGGGGGGCTCGGTGTGGACATAATGTGTTCTTCCCGGGCCGGGCTGTATCAGCCGGCACAGAGCCTGGAACTCAGGAGGTGTGATGGAAGCTAAGTTTCCAGAGGGAACAGGGGGGCCTTGGGTGGATGGAAAGGGCACCGGGCTTAGCCAACAGAGGGTAGCGTGGGGATCACCCTCCCCCTAGCAGAGAAGTGGACAGCATCCCCGGAGAGGGAGCAACTGGAGGTGTAGACAGGCCCACCAGGAGCCGGGGCACGAGACCTGGGGTACGGAGCAGGCTGTATGGGGAAGGGAGCACGGAAGGGCAGCCCACCTGGGTCTCGGATGCCCGTGGGGTCCTCAGTGTGGGCACAAGCCCACAGACAGGACAGAGGGCAGGAAGTCTTCCTCAGTGCAAGATAGAAAACGTTTATTGATACACATTTACTGTCTTTCATAAAACCTCCGTTGACCAAGCTGGGCCACCGTGGTTGCAGGTGGGCTGGGGAGGCCAGGGAGAGCCAGCGCCCACTGCCCCGCGGGCCAGGCAGACGGTGGCTCAGACGCACCAGCCGGCACGGAGTCAGAAAAGAGAGTGAGTCACCCAAGCTGGCCGAAGCTCCTTTCTGTGTCCAGACACTCGACAGGACAGAAGCCCCGTCATTTGGGCCACCCAAGGGCTCCCCAGAGGCGGGAACGTTGTCTGCAGAAAGACGGGCCCCTGAGGTTGTTAAGGGGCAGCTCTCCCCCGCAGCTCACAAGATCACCTTAAGAGGACAGAACGGAGCCAGGAGGTGTCCTCGCGGCAGGAGGAAGTTGCTGGCCCGACGGGCGATGGTGCTGGCCGAATCATTCTCGGGGAGGGCTGCCTCTCAGGGCAGGAGGTGGACAGGGCTGAGTGA
>NW_011494652.1:3268597-3276048 GCF_000754665.1 Bison bison bison | reverse complement strand
TGCCAGCTCATGTCCCTCTGTCAAGGGTCTCTGGAGGTCACGTGGGCCCCGCCTCGCCTGCAGGTGCCCGGCCTCTCAGGAGGCGTTCCCTGAGGGACATTGCATCTCCAGGGTGACCGTGTTGGGTGTGCCGCCTCCTGCCTCCCCCGGCTCGGCCCCGTCTCGCAGGGCCCGCTGGAAGACCACCCTGAGGGGCTCCCACAGGCGCTGCGACTTGTCCCTGCCGGCCAGGAAGTAGACCACGGGCTTGGCGCAGCTGTTGATGCAGAGGCACAGGTCGGTGACGTACTCCGGGAAGGGCGCCGGGATCCGGAAGACCCAGAAGAGGAACCAGTCGATGCCCAGGTAGATGGAGGACACGAGGAACACCGAGACCACGGCCAGGATGACGTGGTTGAGCTTGGCCGAGCGCTGGCGCCGCCGGGCCCGGCACTCCACGTGCAGGATGAGGGCCAGGCAGGGCAGCACCATGAGCGGGCAGAAGACCAGGAAGAGCAGGATGCCCAGGAAGGCGTCCATGTGCGTGCAGCCCGCCCCGGACGCCTGGCGGCCCAGGAACACGCAGAAGTAGTTGTGGACACAGGTGACCAGCAGCGACAGGGCCCAGAGCAGCGAGCACACCACGGCTGACAGGCGCTTGGGCCGACGGCGCCAATACCAGGTGGGAAAGACGACCGACAGGCAGCGCTCCGAGCTGATGGCTGGCAGGAGGCTGACGCCGGTGAGGACCATGCAGAGCCCCGCGATCCGGGACACGGCGCGGACGTAGTCGGCAAAGGGGCCCAGGAAGCCCCCCGTGTTCAGAATGGAGAACACAGCCTTACTAAAGAGGTAGCCGACGTCCGCGCTGGCCAGGTGCAGGAAGTAGACAGAGAAGGGGCTCCTCTTGATGGAGAAGCCGAAAAACCAGAGGACCAGCCCGTTGCCCACCAGGCCGCACAGACAGAGGAGCAGGAAGATGTAGTTCATGATGGCCGGCGGCGGCAGCATGGTGATCTGCTCGATGGTCAGGAAGCCACGGCTGTAGAGCTCGGGGGCCTCGCTCATGCCGGGACACATCTGTGCAGGTGTGGAGGGGGAGACGCAGTGATGCTGGCTGGTCCCACCCCCACCCCTGCGTCCAGGTGTGCTAGGATCCGCCCCCGGGGCTTCCTGCTGGCTCAGAATCTGCCTTCAATGCAGGAGACCCAGGTGTGATCTCTGGGTGGGGAAGGTTCCCTAGAGAAGGAAATGGCAACCCACTCCAGGATTCTTGCCTGGGAAATCCCACGGACAGAGGAGCCTGGCGGGCTACAGTTGATGGGGTAGCAAAGAGTCAGACACGAGTGAGCGACTGAGCATGCGCGCATGCAGGCTCCACCCCCCAAACCCGCGCCAGCTTCTAGGTATGCTAGGCTCCACCGCAAACCACATCTGCTTCCAGGTGTGTTGCTCCTGATGACAGACTTGGCTTTGGAGCAACTAATTGGCTCCAACTGGAGCAGAAGACACTCCTGATCCTAGCACTCTGTGCCCCTGAGTCTGGAGGGGGCAGCCTACTGGAGTGATGGTGAAAACAGTGAAAATGATCAGTCCCTCATCAAGGGACCTGACATCCCACTGCCCAGAAAATGTCCATATTGTGCAAGAAAACCAAGGAGCCTTTCTACACTGAAGGAAACTGAAGCGGCGTGACCAGTCATTGCAGGGTGTGAGCCTGGATTGTACTGTGGGTCTAGCCATCGCTGTGGAGGCGATTACGGGAATGACTGGGAAGTGTGAATATGAACCATGTCTCCAGATAATGGTATTGGACCCATGCTGCACTTTCTGAACAGTAATGCACTGAAAACGCTGTACAGAAAATGCACTGTTGCTGCATGGGAGGGTCCTTGATCTTAAGAAGACATAGGCTGTTTGGGGGCAAAGGGCATTGGAGTCTGTAATTTACTTTCTTTTTAAAAACTTTTAAAATATGTATTTGGCTGTGCTGAGTCTTAGTTGTGGTGCATAGGATCGCCACTCTTGTGGCAAAGGGCGTCTTTAACTGTGACATACGATCTCTTAATTGCGGCATGTGGGATCTAGTCCCCTGACCAGGGATCGAACCTGGGTGCCCTGCATTGAGAGCTTGGAGTCTTAGCCACTGGATCACCAGGGAAGTCCCTGTAATGTACTTTCAAATAGCTTTGGGAAAGAAAGTATCTTCAATGCACTTATAAAACAGAAAGAGACTCACAGACTTCAAGAATGAACTAATGGTTGCTGGGAGAGAAGGGATAGTTAGGGAGTTTGGCATGGACATGTACACACTGCTGTATTTAAAATGTATAACCGACAATATAGCACATGGACTCTGCTCAGTGTTATGCGGCAGCCTGGGTGAGAGGGGAGCTCGGGGGAGAACGGATACTTGTATGTGCGTATGTATACGTATGGCTGAGTCCTTTCCGCTGTTCACCTGAAACTGTCACGTTAGTTTGTGGCTATTCCCCGACACAAAATGAAAGGTTTTAAAAAAAGATACTAGATAGGAAGTACAAGTGACAACAGGCTAACAGAGTCGATAAAGGTTTATGCGAATTTACAAAACTTGCAATTTTTCTACTAAAACATGAAAACATTTATTCAAAAGAGCAAAATCACTTGCAAGTTACCAAAAGTGACCCTTGACCCACAGTGGGATCAGAGAGACCTAGGGAATCAGGGTGGTCCCCTGCTGGGTCTGGGTGACCCTTTGGTTTTCTGGATCATGAGGAAACTGGGTCTGGCCAGGGGGTCCCTCGAGGAGGAGACGCTGGAGGCAGTGGCTATTTATAGAGCTGTGGGGGAGCGCTTCGGTGGTTTGACACTTGGTCTGGCTGTGTGAGTCCATCTGGCTAAATATCAGTCTTGGCTGCAGGGTCTGGGCTGGCGTAGAAATGCATGAAGGTGGGCCAGGTGCAAGAAACCGGCGAGTGGGGGGGCAATGGCAAAGCAGAGGGCACCTGTCCTGAGCAAGTAGGCAGCCGCCCTGCTCCAGCTGGGGGGCTCCAGGGGGCACTGGCAGACTGAGTGACGGATCATCTTTCCCCCACTCCCCAGAGAAGTCAGAACTCGAGACTGTAAATTCTGTGTGTGTGCGCTCAGTCATGTTCGACTCTTTGTAACCCCATGGACTGCAGCCTGCCAGGCTCCTCTGTCCATGGGATTCTCCAGGCAAGAATACTGGAGTGGGGTGCCACTTCCTTCTCCAGGGGATCTTCCTGACCCAGGGATCCAAGCTGCGTCTGTTGCGTCTCCTGCACTAGCAGGTGGATTCTTCACCACTGAGCCATCTAGGAAGCCTAGATCTTTAAATGTTCTTTATCCCAATGTTTAAAGGTTCACATCTAAAAGAAAAAACACTCTGTGGGCCAAGCACAATGCATCTAAATGCTGGATTCTGTTCTCAGGCTATCTATTTTGACCTCTCGTCCCAAGTGGCCGAGGCTGCCCAGAACACCATCACTCCCCTTGCCATACGCCGGCAGACATCACTAATCCATCCCAGCACTCTTTCCCACAGAGCCTGAACCTTGCCTCCCTCTAAACACCTCCTGGGTATCAGTTCCTACTGCTCATGACTCTCCCTCCAAAACAAAAGCAAAACAAACAAACAAACAAAAAGCCATAAGGTTGTCAGATCAAGCCCACTCTGCTGCTTTCCAAATGGCCTCCCAGCTCTGGCAGAAAGCTGGGTCCTGAAAGATGGCTTTCTGGGCCTGACGCCCCATAACAAAGGGAGAGCACTTTTGGCCCGGCTCCGGTCAAGGGGCATCTGCAAGCAGGGACTGGAGGGTGCTGGTAAACTCTGGGTTGACCCCATGAGCTCAGGGTATGGGGGTCCTAGCCACTACCCAACATTCTCTAAATACATTTACTGATGACTCCACACCTGTCTGTCTGTCAGCTCTCAAACCCCTCGTGCTGTGAGTGTGTGTGCTCAGTCGTGCCTGACTCTTTGCGACCCCATGGACTACAGCCCGCCATGTCTCCTCTGTCTATGAGATTTTCCAGGCAAGAATACTGGAGTGGGTTGCCATTTCCTCCTCCAAGGGATCTTCCCGGCCCAGGGATAGAACCTGCATCTCTTGTATTGGCCGGCAGATTCAGGAAGCCCATCAAACGCCTTGCTGCTGCTGCTACTGCTAAGTTGCTTTAGTCATGTCCAACTCTGTGTGACCCCACAGACAGCAGCCCACCAGGTTCTGCCATCCCTGGGATTCTCCAGGCAAGAATACTGGAGTGGGTTGCCATTTCCTTCTCCAATGCATGAAAGTGAAAAGTGAAAGTGAAGTCGTTTGGTTGTGTTCGACTCTTAGCGACCCCATGGACTGCAGCCCACTGGGTTTCTCCATCCATGGGATTTTCCAGGCAAGAGTACTGGAGTGGTACTCCAGTACTACTTCTCCGAAAGGCAAACGCCTTAGCTTGCTCTTATCTCAGCCTTTCCTGTTGGTGGTTCTGAAGAACCTCCTCTTAGCTGGGGAGGAGAGGCATAATCTACAAGACCGCTGACTAAAGGAGTCTGTGAAGGACCAGCTCTGCGCCCAAGCGACCCGGGCAGCAGGGCCTGCAGCTGACAAACCAGATCACTCAGAGCCTCTCGCAGGCTGGAAAAAATCTGCAATCCTCTCTGCAGAGTCAGAGCGGGAGGGCCAGTGAGTCACTGGGCGTGAGCTGCCATCCCGGCCACATACCACCTTGTAAAATGCCTGCCTGGAGCCTGGTCCCCTCCCTGGGCTCTGCCTCTTCTCTGGGGGTTTCTGGAGACTCCGGAGCTGGTCCCATCTCTGCTTCCCATGGCGGCCACCCCACAGCGGTCACCATCGGAGGCAGGAGGGGGCTGCAGGCATGGTGGGGAGGTGCCTGGGGCTAGGGCTCAGGTCCTGGGCAGGAGTCCGGGCTCTGCCGGTCCTCTGGACTCACCCCCACTGAGTCACTACACTGGTGTGAGTCTTGGTTTCCTCAAATGTTGTACCCGCTAAACTCAAGAGGTCCTTCCAACTTGAGAGGGTCTTGTCCAGGATTCAGAAAGAACTCCAGAGTTTCCAAGGGCCTCAGAGAAGTAGGGACCGGAGGAGCAAGGGCAGAAGGGATGGGTCAGCCTGATGGACTGTCAGAGTCTCAGCTGCAGGATGGTGCCTGCATGCGGAAGGTAAGCCGTGGCGACTGGACCCTGGGTGACACTGGCAGGGTGGGCCAGAGCCCCCCCGGAGCATGTGACATCAGAGCCCCTTTGGAGCCAGCCTTGTAGGGCCTCCTGGCAGGGCCTAGCTGTGGGAAATAGCTGACCGCCCCATCTCCACAGAGAAGAGAGAACAAGACCTCTGGAGGCTGGTAACACAGGACAGGATTTGAGGGTGTCCAGTGATGAAGGCACTGGGGATCCAAGAACCTGGTAAGCAGTGCCAGGCCACACAGCCCAGAGGGGCCCTGTCTGTCCCGAGCTAGAGGATGGGTTCTGCGTGGCAGAGTGTGTGTAAGCAGGACATACTGGGGCAGTGTGCCCCTCCCATCACATCCATCCCGCACACCCCGGTGGAGGAGCCCCCTCTGTACGGAGCTGATGGAGGGACTTGCCTTGTTCCAGTTGGTGGGGTGGGCCTCCCAGGAGCAGTTTCCAGCCATCTCCAGGCCCGGCCAGTCCACGTTCCTCAGGGCTCCGCTCACAGCTCACCGGCCTGCACAACCCACTGGGCACGGCAGAAAGGGTCGCATCAGGGGGTCAGTGTCCTCCACGCCCAGGTAGACCCCTCCCCAGGCCCGTAGGGCTGTCCCCTTGGAGGGCAGGTTCATGAACCATCCCCTGGTTCCCCAGAGGCAGGGCCTTGTGGGAGGCACGGGGCTTCCTGCTGAGTCCAGAGCAGGTGGCATCGTGTGCACCGCCCCCTCCTTCCCCGGGGGGAGGGGTCCTCATTCACCCCCCTGCTGATACCCTAGTGGCACCTCCTGGGGAAGAAGTCCTTCTCCTTCCCAGCTCTGTCTGACATTTCTGGAGCCAGACGGTACCTGGGGATATGATTGTTCACCTGCACACACTTCTTGGGCACCACCTTTGTGTCCAGCCAGGGGTGGGACAGGGGTTCCAGGCAGTTAGTCCCAGGAGGGAACGTGGGAGAGAAAAGATCATTTCTAGCCAGGAAGACTTCCTGGAGGAGGAGAAGGCAGCCCAGTCACCATCAGCATTGCTGTCATCACCCACCATCAACCCTGGGTCAGTGAGAGCCTGCTTGCGGACACCTGTCCTCCTGTCTGGTCCTGGGTACCAGCGAGGAAGCAGGTGTAGTCACTCCCCCTGTGATGAGGGCAGGGAGGTGAGGTCACCTCCCTGGGAGGGTGGTGGGGAGGACACTACGGCTTTTCAGATTTGTGTCTGCAGAGCCTAGATGGGCTGAAGAGGCGGGAGGCTGGAGGGGCCAGCCCTGAAGTCGTTAGGGTGGCCCTAGCTCCAGGTTGGAGGAGGAGCAGCTGGACTCGGCCTGGACTTCAGGTCGGGTTGGGGAGGGGGCGGCTGGGAGAAGCGAGGGGTGGCCTGAGACTTGTCCATCCTGGCGGGGCAGAGCTCATTGGTGGACTTGCCACGAGTTCACTCGAATTGACCGCGGTCCCCAACTTGAGCTCAGCCTCAACTTGGCAAGCACCCATCCCTCCCACCGTGCAGGCGGGAAACTGAGGCAGTGAGTGGAGGAGGGGCCTTGCGGGGGGGCCCAGCCGGGCGGCGGGGCGCTGGGCCCCTTCTCCTCCTGACTCCCCCGGAATTCCAACCCAGGCCGCCACCGCCAGTCGAGGCCATCACGCGCCCCTCCGCCCGGGCCGGGAGGGCGGGCCCGGGCGGGCTCTGGTCATTGGCTGCGCGGAGCGGCCGTTCTCGCGAGCCGCCCGCCCTCTTTAACCACCGGCCTCCCGGAGACCCGGGCGCGGGGTCGCCTGGAGGGGCCACCCGCGGGGCCGCGGGCGGGGCCGGCGCGGACAGCGGGGCTTGCAGCCGATGGCTGCGCGCGGGGTGGGAGCCCTTTTGCGTGAGCCAGCTCGTGAGGCCTGACCAGTGTGGGTCTGCAGATGGCGAAGGAGCAGGGCAGGGGAGGGGTCGCAGGCGTGCGTATAACTGTGCCCCCTACCCCCGCCCCCGTGGCGGTCTTGACTCTCGTTGGACCCCTGTCCCCGTTGCCACGGACAGATCTCAACCTCCTTCACACGCTGGGACTTGTTGAAACTCTCCGGGTGCCTGCAGCCCTCAAAGTGCCGGCCTCAGCCGGTCTTCCCGCGGAGTAATCGCCCTTCCACCCTTTTCTATCTCCACTGTCCCTACTCTTCTGCTCATCCTTCCAGACCCACACCACCCCGAGGCCTGGGCCCCAGGCTCGATGTCCTGACTTGGAGGGTCTCCCCTGTTCCCCTCCGGCCAGGCTAGACGCCCCCCACCCCACTCCAGCACACAGATGCCCCCC
>NW_011494652.1:3267039-3268497 GCF_000754665.1 Bison bison bison | reverse complement strand
GGATTGCTGGCTGGGACCTGCCTGCGATGGGGCTGGGCACGGAGTGTTGACTCGAGGGATGACTGTCGCTGTGTGTCTGAGCCCTTGTCGCCCTGCCATGGGCCAGCTGAAAAGCTATTGCACCCTTATGGAGGGACCTGAGAGCCAAGTTGAACTCCACGTGGGCCGTGGAAGGACATGTGTGTGACATGTATGAGGGATGCGTGTGAGCGCGTGTGCTCCTCATGCTGGGATTCAGCCTATGACAGGGCTAGCTTGGGCTAACACAGACAAAAGAAAATCTGCCAGTTCAGCTCACTGCTGACCTTCCCTTCAAAGCAGGAGCCCAGGTGGCCTCCGGCTACCTGTCTGCCTCCCCTGGCCTCAGGAAGCCCCGCATCTCTCACTTCCATCCCCTCTGAGCCTGGCCCGCCGGCTAGGCAGGGCTTTGCTCCAGGAGGCCTGGCTTGGCGGGAGCCAGCAGCCTCCAGTTCTGCCCTCCGTCTTCCCAGCTCCTTGTCTCCTTGTCTAGGGGGGCTGCCGCCTGGGCTGGGTCTGACAGAGCTGGCTGTGGGGTGGGCTTGCGGCTGTCCCTGCCCCTGGACACAGGGGAGACCTTTCGGAATGCTTCAGGAACAGACAGCTTCGCCCAACGCCAACACCCCACTAGGCACCGCCCGCCTGGGAGAAGGTGGGACGCAGCCGCCCAGCCTCCGTGGCTGAATAGCCTCCTTCTCCGTGGCTTATTCCTCGCTGTCCACCCCAGGGCTGGCCCCGAGCTGCTGGAAGCGCAGTCTGCCTGCGTGACAGCAGTGGGATGCTGCCTGCTGGGTGTTTCCCTTCCTGCCCTTCCAGAAAACTCACTTGGATGGCTGGAGGCTGGCGAGAGTAGGGGACGGGGCGGGGGGGGGGGGGGGGAGTCCCCACCTCCGGAGGACAGAGCAGGAGCTGGAAGCAGAGGACAGATGGCTTGGGGGTCGGAGTGCCAGGGCCTGCTGCACAAGAAGGGGACTCTCAAGTGGCCCCGTGTCCTCGGAACTCCTGCAGCCTCAGATGCTGACAGCACTGCTCTGGGGGTCTGGGGCGGGGTGCTCCTGCTTTGGGCCATGTGATTTCCAGGGTCTGCCAGCCTTGAAGGTGCCCACCTCTCTCCCTTTCCCTGCACAGGCCTTCACCCTGCAGCCCTGGCTCCCGAGATGCCCTCCCTGGGCCCCGGGCATGTGGCACTACCTGCAGCTGTGGGTCTGATCCTCGGAGGCCTCCCTTTGGCAGAGGGCTCCTCCCGCGATGTCCACCTCTGGTCCTGGACCACCCGGGCGGGCAGGCCAGACTGGGGCACTGCGCGGAGGCTCAGGAAAGGCGAGCTCGGACTGCAGGAGAGCCTCGCCTGCCTGCCTGCTGGAGGAGACGGCTTTGGAAGTGTAACCCGCCCCAAACCCAATTCCAGGCCCGGCAGGAGGGGGCGGGGACGGGGAGGAG
>NW_011494652.1:3258451-3266939 GCF_000754665.1 Bison bison bison | reverse complement strand
GAGCTGCAGATTCACGTTGGCCCGAGCACTGCGGCCCGAGTCCAGCTGTGAATCTGCAGCTCTGAGGGGCTGCCCGCTGCACGCGGAGAGAGAGCACCAGGCTCTCCGCTTGCCCGGTGCCTTCCCTTGGCCCCTCCCTGGGCATCTCTGGGCGTGCAGGTCTCAGGGTGGGGGTGCAGGGGGTGGAGTGAGTCCCCACCTGTACCCAGGGACTGATAACGGAGCAGCCAAGGAGGCAGCAGGGCGAGGGCTCCAGGGTGGGGCAGCTCAGGGACTTCGGAGAGGCCGACCGGGTGGCTGCACAGCAGTGCCACCCAGGTGGTACCCCACACCCGCTTCCACCTCGGAATCTGCCCAGGGTCCCCCTGAGGGCTTCTGGAGCCAGGAATTCCCTTTCCCCAGCCCTAATAGCAATCAGATGGCGCAAGTGGAAAATCACAGCGCTTGCTTGGGGCCCGAACCCAGCGGGGAAATTGGCGGGGCTGAGGTGACTGGTGCGTGCGCCGCTCGGCGGGAGGATGAGTCAGCCTCCCCCGACCCGGGCGAGCCCCTCGCGGGGTCCTGGGGCACTGAGCCAAAATCTGGGGGTGGGGGGAGGCTGGCGCATCGGCCAGAGGGGGGTGGCCTTGAGGAGCGGGAGGGGGTGAGGAGCGGCTTTCCCAGGCAGCCACCAGGGAAGGCTCCGCTGCCCTGGACCGACTTTCTCATGGCCCCGGGGAGCCCGGGGGAATTCTGAGCACAGCCTCTGCGGAACACACGGTGCCCAGGCTGGGGGCTGCCTCGGCGGGCCTCGGAAAGAGAACCCAGACACGAAGCTCGCCTGCACCTGGCCTGGGCCTGCAGCACCCCCGCGCCCAGAGGAGCACGATGTTCCTGCCCCGTGTGAACTTCCGAGGGGGCTCGGATTGTTCCCTACGTGGGCCGGGCGTGGCTCCCGGGGCGGGGCGGGGGGGTTCTGCTTTTAGGGAGGGGTTGGGGAGGAGGAGTCGAGGATGCTGCAGTTCACGGCCACGCCCGAGGAGGAGTGGGAGGAGAGGCTGGGGACCCTCCCCTCCTCTCCCAAGCTGGCCAGCCGGGGCCCAGCTGGGCCGCTTGTTTACACGCGGAGGCCAGGGGGTGGGGTGGGGGGCCAACCCGGGCAAGTTCCAAGTGTAATTGAGTTTGGACTCTTAAAAGGAATTGTGTGAAGTGGGCAGCAGCTCTGAAGTCCACCACCTTATTTGGTATGGAAATCTGTTTCTCTCAAAAGTAAGCAGAGGCGCTTGTAAATGGGAAAGCCACCCTTTGCCTGGGTGTGCTGCGTCCCACTGCCCCCCACCGCCCTCCGGCCTGGAGGCTGGGCTCCCCAGGGGCCTGGAGGGAACCCCGGCCACATGTGGGGCTCCCCGGGCTGCCTCCAGTCTTGGGTGACCCTGGGCCTCCTGGGAAAAATAATGACTCCTGGAGTTGCAATGAGGAGGGAATCAGGGTGCCCGTGACCCCAGAAACATGTGTCATTCATCCCCCTCCCCCTTCAGCGAGGCTTAGGGCGACTTGGAGATGACTGGCCCAGTGCTGGGCACGTGGGGACTGAGACACGATCCCGACGCTTCCAACCCTCCTCTTCCGTCCTAACACTCCCAACAAGCCACCACCCTGCCATCCAGTGTTCTCCGCCCCTCCCAGGAGAACAGGACTTCATTTTAGTGGTCCTGTGCCGTGGGCCTCAGGTTTAACGCCTGCCCTAGCCCCTACAAGGGTGCAGGCAGACCTCCTCTGCTGGGCCCTCCTGTGGTCCCTCACTGACAGGTGCTCCCTGGATGAGGGGGTCAGCCCCTCTGGGCCTACCGGGAAGGTGCAGAGACCCCAGGCAGGCCTGCACACCCATCAGCGCGCTGGCCGGGCACCAGGCACTGCTGTGAGCTGATGAGCTGCAGGGAGCTTCCGTCAAGCTGGGAGGCAGACCAGAGTCAGAGGACCCAGGCCCGTGTAAAACCACAACCAGACAGAAGGCACTGGGGCTGGGCATGCCAGCGAAATCAGGATGGCTTCTCGGAGGAGGTGACGGTGGAGCCCACGGGGAAAGTTGGGAAGAAGTGACTCAGGTGAGAAGGGGAGGAAGGCGTCTCCGGCAGAGGAAACGGCAAGAGCAAAGGCCCTGGAGCAGGACGCAAGCTGCCCGAGTAAACAGGGGCTGGTGAGGCCAGGGGGACGAAGGGAGGGCAGAGGCATGGATGAGGCCCCCAGGCCAGGCAGCTCTGAATGGACCTTCCTGGCCCAGGATCTTGCCCTCCATGTCCTGTTGTCACCTTTCTGCTGCCCTTTGTCCCATCTACTCAGGGGACAAAGGCAGTGATGCTGATGACAGTTACAGCCGGCCCTCGGAGCCAGGTGGAATGACTTCATCCTCGCAGCCCCGCCCTTGCGACGTGCTCGGGCAACACACATTCACTGAGCAGCTACTATGTGCCTGGACTGTTCTAAAACCTGGGAATCCACCGAGGAAGGAACAGATAAAGACCCCTGTGTGCAAGGTGCCCAGATTCCGGAACTGAGAAAACGCAGACCCAGGGAGCATCTCTGTGTAGCTCCTGGACCCCTCCCTCATCCAGTGGCAGGGCCTGAGCTAGGACCCTGGGAGCTCTCTGTATTTACAACTCCAGCACTGGGCACGGAGGAGTCCAGATGGGAGGGGAGCTCCAGAGGCCCACATTCTGGTCCTGCCCTGCCTCTGATGAACCAAGAGAAACTGAGCCTCTTTCCCAGTTGTACCGTGGAGGAAGGCGGTAGGACTTGAGACGCCCTGTCCCCACCTTCCACTCCAGCTTTGATAGGCTGGTGCTTCTCTTTTCTCAACAGGTCTTTTCAGATACACTTCACACACCAGTGTTGCTGTTCAGTCGCTCAGTCGTGTCTGACTCTTTGTGACCCATGGACTGCAGCACGCCAGCCTCCTCTGTCCTCCACTGTCTCCCAGGGTTTGCTCAAATTCATGTTCATTGAGTCGGTGAGGCCATCTAACCATCTCATCCTCTGCTGCCCTCTTCTCCTTTTGCCTTCAGTCTTTCCCAGCATCAGGGTCTTTTGCAATGAATCAGCTCTCGGCATCAGGTGGCCCAAGTATTGGAGCTTCAGCTTCAGCATCGGTCCTTCCAATGAATGTTCAGGGTTGATTTCCTTTAGGATTGACTGGTTTGATCTCCTTGTAGGCCAAGGGACTCTCAAGAGTCTTCTCCAGCTCCACAGTTTGAAAGCATCATTCTTCGTCAGTTGGCCTTCTTTATGATCCACCTCTTACATCCATACATGGCTACTGGAAAAACCAAAGCTTTGACCGTATGGACCTGTGTTGACCAAGTGATGTCGGTGCTTTTTAATATGCTGTCTAGATTTGTCATAACTTTCTGTCCAAGGAGCAAGCGTCTTTTACTTTATGGCTGCAGTCACCGGACAGTTCACCTCTTTAGAGTCTATGATTCAGTGGTTTCACAGTCGTGAACCGTGACCACAGTCTAATTACAGAAGGTTGTTGTCAATGTTCAGAAGAACAGAAGAACCTCATACTCGTTAGTGGTCTCCGCAGCCACCCACACCCCAGGCCCTGGTCGCACTCATCTAATCTCTGTAAATTTACCCATTCTGGACATTTTGTAGAAGTAGAAGCACACAGGTCTTTTGTGTCTTGATTCTTTCATGTGGGATAAAGTTCTCAAGGTTTTTACATGTTGTGGACCCACATATCAGTGCTCATCCCTCTTGGTGGTGACAGGCTGGCTCTTTAGGGTCCAGCCCCCCCACCCTTCTCTTGGCTAAGCTCCTCGATGAGATGAGGCAAATGTGTGCATGAGCTGGGTCTCCCAGTTTAGTTCCTGAGGCCCTTTGGTTTCAACCCTCGAGATTGAAAAAGTCTCTCCAAGATCTAGCTGGTTTTCCTGATGGGCAAGAGAGAGGAGGACACTTCCTCCCGCCTCTCTCCCCTTCTCCAGCTGGAGCATCTGTGATGGAATGTGCATGTGGGGAATCTCTGTAGAAACCTGCATTCTCCTGTGTCCTACATGTGGAAGACTAATCATTTGTTCACTCGTGCATTCATCATCCTACCTGTTCATCCATCCATCACCCATCAGCCACCCACCCATCATCCATCTGACACCCATCCATCACTCATTCATCCATCAGCCATCCATCCATCCATCATCCATCTGACATCCATCCATCACTCATTCATCCATCAGCCATCCATTCATCATCCATCTGACATTCATCCATCATTTATCCATACATGCATCCACCATCCATCCATCATCTATCCATCCATCCTCCATCCATCCATTCTTACCTTCATTCAACACATATTTACTGAACACCAACAATGTTGGTGTTGGGGAAACAACTGTGGAGAAATCAGACATGAAGGGAGAGAAGAACAGGTGATAAACAGAAACACGTGAGCCCAGGAATTCCGACTGGAACCAGTGCAGGTAGGATAATGACCAGGTGTGGTGATAGAAAATGATGTGGGAGGAGAAGACAAGGTGTGATGTATTCTGGATAATGCCCCCCTAAAGATGCTGACATGTGTCCTAATCCCCAGATCCTGAGACTAGAGGAACTTATGTGGCAAAAGAGACTTTGCAGATATGATGAAGCTAAGGATACTGACATGGGGTGCTTACCCAGGGTTATCTGGGTGGGCCCTGTGTAATCTCAAGGGTCCTCATAGAAGGGAGGCAGGAGGGTCAGTGTGAGATGTCATGACAGGAGACAGGAGATCAGGCAGGAGATGTGATGAGCAAAGAATGAGGTCGGAGGGGTGTGAAAAAGTGGCCATGGGGCAAGGATGCATTATCCTCTAGATGCTCAAAGAGGCAGGGAAATGGATTGTCCCCTAGGGTCTCCAGCTCTGCCCACACTTTGATTTTAGGCTTCTGATCTCTAGAACTACGAGAGGACAAATGTGTGGAGACGTCCCTGGTGCTCCCACTGCACTGGACATGGGTTCAATCCCACAGGCCCCGTGGCAGCCAAAAAAAAAAAAAAGAGAGAGAGAATAAGTGTGTGTTGTCTTAAGGCACTCAGTTTGTGGTTACAGCCACCCACTGGTTACAAAGCTATAGGAAGCTAGGGCAGAATGGTAGAAAGGCCTTTTCATCAAGACCAGGCTGGAGGCTCTTTCTGCTCTAGCCGAGGCCAGAGGAGGGGAAGGAGAGGAGCTAGTTACTCACTGGAGTTCACAGGAACAGTCTGGGATCGAGAACAGCAGGTGCAAAGGCCCTGAGGCTGGAAAGAATTTGCTGTGGTGGAAGAATGGAAACGGAGGTGGGAGGGCAGGAGGGGGAGGGGTGTATGATGAGGCTGGGGAGCTGGGTGGGGCCTCCAGATCCTCGCAAGCCCAGGGCAGAACCCCCTCCTGGGACCTGAGATGGGGTGTCCCGGGAGTGGGGCCTTGGCTGTCTCCCGTCCTCCTAGTTTGAGGCTCTCCGCCCAGTTCCTCACTTTCCTGCTGCCCAGACATTTCCTATCTGTGTCCGCTTCTCTCCCTCTTTGTGGCCACTATCCTGGGGCAGGCCCGTGCTGTGTCCCACTCGTACTCCTTGCTGGTACCACAGCCTCCGCACCGTCCCACTGTGCATTCTGCTCACTCATCAGACTCCTTAATGTGGGCTAGCCTGTGGGGACCCTCAGCATCGTCACGCTTGCCTGCCTCAAACTCCTTGGCCAGTCTTGACACCAGCTCTGGTCCCCCTCTGCTCATCTATTCCCCTGCTCCCTTCCCTCCACACCTGTATCCTGGGAGCAAACCCCAGTCACCACGTCATTTGATCTGTGGCCTCAGCACGGGATTGAAAAATAAGGGAACCTTTAGAAGACCCCATTTTCATCTTAAAAGTCTACCATGATCATTTCTAAAAGTCATGAAGGTTAATTTCTTAACAAATATTCAGTGTCTGCATTTATTGATTTATTGACAGGATTGTGTGTGTGAATCAGAACCCAACTAGGTGCACGGGTTGATCTGCTTCTTTTTCCTATTTTAAGTTATAGGTTCCCTTGCTGCAACTTCCCTGTTGGTGCAGTGGTAAAGAATCCACCTGCCATGCAGGAAACGTGAGTTCGATACCTGGATTGGGAAGATCCCCCAGAGAAGGAAATAGCAACCCACTCCAGTATGCTTGCCTGGGAAATTCCATGGACCGAGGAGCCTGGCAGGCTGCAGTCCATGGGGTCACAAAGAGTCAGATATGACTGAGCGACTGAACAGCAATAGTCCCCGGCAGCATTTCTCTCTCTGTTTCTCTGTGTCCGAGTTAGATCAGGAAGCAGACATCACATCATCAGGGAAATGAGGGCTTTCATACACTAAAGTGGGTGGGACTGGACCATGGACACCTGGAAGGCTGGGACCACAGGATGCAAGAAGCAGTCACTATCGGTCTGGACCCTGGACACTCACCCACCGGTGTGGGTGCAGACACTGGGGAAACGCTTGGTCCAGCGTCCCCTAGGGAGGACCCAGTGGGGCGGGGCAGACAGCCCAGCACAGCCCACCCCTCCCCTTTAACTATGCTTAACTTCTTGTGGGGGGGCTGCAAGAAGTTTGTGTGAGAGGTGGTCCCAGAAAGCACTACCCAGAGATGGGGAAGTGGAACAGGAAGAAAAAGACTCTTGAGAATTCGCTTCTGCCTGGCTTTGAGCCATCTGGTCCTCCACTCACCAGCCCCCAGCCTCCATCTTTGGGTTACCATGACAATAGCAAGATGTTTGCAGGTGCCCCAGAGAGGGTGACTTGAGGGGGAGAGGACAGGCTGGCAGTCGGGGTTGGGGGGGTGCTGGTGTAAACCCACTCTTGACTTGGGGGGCCAGGAGGGAGGCAGGCGAGGAATGACATTGCACTAAGTACCGGGGTCACTTTCTGCGTTTCCGCTGGGCCCGCTATTGGTGCATGTGGACACCCAAGACAAAAATATGCCTTGATCCCCACATGGAATTAGTCACAGTTTCCATGGGTCTAGTGCAGAATCGGGGAGTTGTTCTCCAGTCTGAGTGCCCTGTTGTCTCCTCTTTGGGGGAGGCCATGTTTCTGAAACTTTCTGGCAGAAGTAGCTGTTTTCCAGATAACACTCAGAATTGTTTAGCTCCTCATACAGCTGTTTGATCTGGAATTTCCCCCCTGAGGCCTGAGCCAGCTGAACAGATTATGCTGATTGGTATGTGTGTATTTCAAGTTATTAAAAATTAAAAAAAAAAAATTCCAGTATCTTTTTAAATAAATGATGGTAAAATGCATCTAACAGAAAACTTGACATTTTTAATTGCTTTTTAAAGTAAATTTTTAAAGCTTTGGCTGTTCTGGGTCTTTGCCGCTTTGCGTGGGCTTGCTCCAGTCGCGGTGCTCCGGCTTCTCGTTGCGGCGGCTCCTCTCGTCGCCGCCGAGCGTTAGGCACGTGGGCTCGGTGGTTGTGGCTCGTGGAATCGTCCTGCCCCTGGGATCGAACCTGTCCATGTCCCCTGACTCAGCAGGTAGATTCTTATCTCCTGGGCCACCAGGAAGTCCCCATTTTTAAGCACACAGCTCTGTGGCCTTAAGTACATTCATGGTGCTGAGCAGCCATCTCCTCCATCATCTCCAAAACTCTTTATCTAGTAAAACTGGAACTCTGTGCCCATTAAACACGAACTCCCCGTCCCCTTCCCCAGCCCCTGGCCCCAGCATCTTATTTTGTCTCCATGAATGTGACGTCTCTAGGGACCTCACACGAGTGGAGTCGTGCAGCATCTGTCCTTTCGTGACTGGCTTATTTCACTTAGCATCACATGCTTGAGGTTCATCTACATGGTAGCAAATGGCAGAACGTCTCTCCTCTTTAAGGCAGAACGACATTTCGCTGTATGGATGGACCACATTCTGTTTATCTGTTCATCTGTCCTTGGACACTTGGATTGCTTCCATATTTGGGTTGCAAATACCTGTTCGAGAGCTTGCTTTCCATTCTCTTGGGGAAATACCCAGAATCAGAATTGCTGGGTCACGTGATCTTTCTAATTTTTGGGGGGACCATTTCGCTCCCTGTTTTACATTCCCACCAACACTGCACAAAGCTTCCAATCATTCCACATCCTGACCAACACCAGTTATTTTCTATCCTTTTTTTTCATGATAGCTGTTCTAATGGGTGTGAGGGGATCCCTTAATTTAACTTTTGCATACAGAAAACAATATCTTTCTACCTAACAGAACCCCATTGTCCCCTGTACAATCAAAGATACACTAATTCTCCTTCCAAAAAAGGAGATGCAAAGTTCCACTCTAGGTGGTGTTTTCCAGCTGAGCTGCAATCCCCTTTTATATCTTGTGACTTAAAATACTAGATATTGGTTGAACCAGTGTATTTTTTTTAATTAAAAAAATTTATTTAATTACTCAGTTTTTCTGGGTCTTACTTGCTGTACACAGGACTTTCGGTTTTGACATATGGGATTTAGTTCCCCGACCGGGGACTGAACCTGG
>NW_011494652.1:3256677-3258351 GCF_000754665.1 Bison bison bison | reverse complement strand
CACTGGACCACCAGGGAAGTCCCTTGAGCCGCTATTAACCCACTGTATAGTCATTGGACTATCAACTGGATCTAGGGAGAAAACACAGACAGCCTTAGTCCTGTAATTCTAACTAGGTAGATACACCTTCTTTTTCCTCTTTTCATTCTATACCCATTTCCCCCTTTTCATTCTATACCCATTTCCCCATCTGAGCTCATCCTGGTTCTTTGCCTGGTGAGGTGACCAATACTTCATTCCTGAAGGATCTATGCCCTTCATGGGTCATTTAGGTTTCCCCTGGGTTTGTACTGCAGGACATGAGAGTTTTCAGAGATGCCCCAGAGAATCTTCTGGACTCGCTCTCTGTGGCGTTCCCCCTTGGAACCAGGACCAGTCATACCTGCTGGTACAGTAACCCCCTACTTCATCTCTTCTTTAGGCACATAAATGGTATTCTGGAAACAGCAAAGCATCATCACTCAGCCAGTAAAGGGCCATCCCTTCATTCAGTGATGCTTAGGATGATGGGGAACGTGGTGAGACAGAGGAGCCAGCGGCTTAATCCTGATGATACCCTTCATTTGTGGAGAAGTGAGTTCCTTGATGAGAAGCAGTGTGTGTTGTGGGCATATAATAATGGCCAAGAAGCTTCCAGATGTCCATGGATGGAGGTTTCCTCAGGCAGGGAAGGCAAATTCCTGTTCAGATCAAGTGATTATTCCAGGAAAATCGAATCACTGCCCCTTCCATGATGGAAGTGGTCCAGTCAAATCAACCTGCCACCAGGGGGCTGGCAGTCCCCTGGGGAATGATGTCCTCCGATGGGGTAGCTGGGCCCCATAGCAATGGGGGGGTGTTGCTGGTCAGCTTCACTGCAGAGAAGCTTGGGTTGCTGGGCCCAGGCAAAGTAGGGTGGCTGGGGACACAGGCTGGCTGATGCCATCAGACAGACCAACTTGTCCCTCTGATGACAGAGAGTCTCCTCTGTGAAGGTGGCCTCTGGTCAGCACTTACACGAGATACGGACACCTGTCTGGCTGCCTTGTGCCCACTCCGAGAGGCTCTTCCTCTGGCCTCTTCTCCTGACCTCCTGTGACCAACCGTCCAATCTTGTTCCTTCGGAGTCTCTGACCATCCATTAAGCCCTGCTGACAAGGCAGTGTGGACCCACATCTCTGACCTTCTCTCCTTACAAATAGAAGGAGCAACCAGGTGCATGTCTGACATTCTGTCGCTGCTCCCTGCAGGACCACCTCCCTGAAAGGTGTTTCAGGAGTTTCAGAGTAGACAGAGTTTCTGCTGTCTACTCTCAGGGATGCCAGCATGTCAGTCAAGCCTGAAGTCTTTCTTCCTGGTGCTCTGTTCGTTTTAATAAGGGAATTGGGGGTGATCAAAATATGATAACATCACTGTTCCATCTCCCCAAACTGCCTTTGAGTCCACTTGAAATGGAAATGGTACTGAAGAACTGATGCTTTCAAACTGTGACGCTGGAGAAGGCTCTTGACCTTGGACAGCAAGGAGATCAAACCAGTCAAGGCTAAAGGAAATCAACCTTGAATATTCACTGTAAGGACTGACGCTGAAGCTGAAGCTCCAGTCCTTTGGCCACCTGATGCAAAGAGCCGATTCACTGGAAAAGATCCTGATGCTGGGAAAGATTGAAGGCAGAAGGAGAAGGGAGAGGCAGAG
>NW_011494652.1:3256185-3256577 GCF_000754665.1 Bison bison bison | reverse complement strand
GTCGTGTGGGGACTTCCCCTCCACCCACAGAGCAGACCTTGACCATGACCTGTCAGGTCCACTGGCCTGATTAGATCCCTGGCAGGACCCGCCCTCCTCAGCCTGGATGCTTCCCGGTCCCTCCCCGTCTGGGGACCGTTTCCCTGGTCCTGGTGGCCTCTGTCCCTTGGGCCCATGCCCCAAGAGGAGCCTGGGCAGCTGGCCTGGCAGCAAGTTCAAAGTCCGGGCCACTTCCAGGAGTCTGCAGTGTCTGCTCCGTCCCTGCCCTGCAGTCTCCTGCTCACCTTACCTTTTAAGACACGGGGTTGAGACATATTTGTACTGGGTCACCTCCAGTCCCAAGGGATTCCTATGGGCCATGTGGTCTCCTGTCGGGGGGAGGTGTCTGCCCC
>NW_011494652.1:3254902-3256085 GCF_000754665.1 Bison bison bison | reverse complement strand
CCGATTCACTGGAAAAGATCCTGATGCTGGGAAAGATTGAAGGCAGAAGGAGAAGGGAGAGGCAGAGGGTGAGATGATTGGATAGCCTCACTGACTCAATGGACATGAGTTCGAGCAAACTCCGGGAGATGGGGAAGGACAGAGGATCCAGGTGTGCTGCAGTCCATGGGGTCGCAAAGAAGCGGACACGGCTTAGCGAGTGAAAACCAACAGGAGCAGAAACAGCTGTTCTGAAAGTCCTGATGGCATCTTGAAGTGGGCTCTTCAGTAGAAACGAGCAGTGCCACAGAGCAGAGCGTGAGACCCACAGGGGTCTGGGTCTTCCCGGGCCCCCACTGCCAGACTGCCAGGCCCAGTGGAGAGAGCTGTGGGCAGGGCCACCATCACAGCCCTCAGTGCACTCTACTGAGAAGGGCGAGCGGGGCTGGATTCAGCTCCCGCCTGAGCCCTGGGCCCCGAGCTGATACTGCAGCCTTCCCCCTTCTGTGCCGGTGGGCTCGCTGACCACAGGGAGGGTGAGACGGCCTGTCTTGAAGGTCTCTCTCTGCGGGGGCATTCCCTACCAGGGGGTCTGCAAAGGGGCCTCTCCCTGAGATGGTTAGAGTCATCCCAGGTGAACGTTCGCTCTCCTGGCTCTGAAGTGCCCCAAACCCCTCCCAGCAGAAATTCGGGGTTCCCTCACCTCCGTGGTCACCCATGCTACCTGCAGCCTCACGTGGGGAAGGGCCTCAGGGAGCGGAGGCAGGTGGACAAGCAGAGCCAGGAGTCAAAGGGATCTGGCCAGTTACGGACTCGCTGGTCCATCTCAGGTCAACCCAGCTGGAGGGGCCTCTTGGCAGAGAGACCCCAGGGTGATGACTCTCCAGGAGGAGTCCCCCCAACTTTCCAACCTCCGCCCCAGACAGTTGGGGCGGTTCCTAGTTGCTCAGTTCTCCAGTTGATACAGGCCTTTTCCAACCTCTGTGCTCGTGAGTTCCCCCTACTTGCTGGTCCCTGGAGGACTTCCATCATCTTCAGGGCCCCGTTCAAATGTCACCTCCTCCAGGAAGCCCTCCCCTGAAGCCCTGCCAGAGGACAGGCACACGTCCCGAAGCCGCTCAATGCGGGATGAATGGGTCCAGTGCGGCTCCCTCAGCCAGCTCTGAAGGGCAGCGAAGTTTCCTTCCCAGCTCCAGCTGCCTGG
>NW_011494652.1:3241481-3254802 GCF_000754665.1 Bison bison bison | reverse complement strand
CCAAGGGATTCCTATGGGCCATGTGGTCTCCTGTCGGGGGGAGGTGTCTTCCCCCTCCCCCTCTAACCCACCCCCTCCAACCACCACATTTGCAAACAATAAATCTCATCATGTTTGTCTCCTGAGCTTCAGACCCTCCAGATGCACCCTGTTGCTCTCAGAAGCAGCTACCCCTTAGCTGGGATGCCGGACCCTGTGGGGTCTGCTGCTGCCCCCTCGCTCTACCTCGGCCCCTCCCCTCCAGCATACTGTCCTCAGCCCGCTGTCGCTCCCCTTAAATGCCATGCCCTCTCCTGCCCTGACCCGTGGGCAACTCCTCCTCATCCTTCAGACCCCAGCTAAAATGTCACCTCCTCCCAGAGGCCCTCCCAGACTGTCTCACGTAAAGATGGCCTCTCTGTGTAGGTTTTTCAGAATTGAGATTTTTGTTTGTTTGTTTTGCTTTATTATGTTTTAATTAATTGATTTATTGAGTTGAGCCGGGCCTTAGTGTAGGTATGTGGGATCTTCAGTCTTCGTGGTGGCAGGCAGGATCTTTTAGCTGTGACATGCAAACTCAGTTGCGGCCTGTGGGATCTAGTTCCCTGACCAGGCATCGAATCCCTAAGACCATAAAGTCTTAGTCACTGGACCACCATGGAAGTCCCTAGAATTCAGATTCAATGAATTTTCTTACCATAAAAATCCCGTATACAGAAGAGCCTGGCAGACTACAGTTTATGGGGTTGAAAAGAGTCAGACACGACTGACCCCCAGCTGACACACACACCATAAAACTCACCTCTTTAAAGTATACAATTCAGTGGTTTTTAGTATGTTCACAAGGTTGTGCAACCACCATCGCCCTCTAATTTCAGAACACTCTCATCACCCACAAAAGAAACCTCCTGTCCATCAGCAGTCACTCCCTACTCTCCCTTGCCCCAGGCCCGGCAATCACCAACTTGCCTGTCTCATCTCCGTGGGTTTACCTCTCTTGGACATCTCATATGAATGGAATCCTACAATCCAAGGTCTTATGCATCTGATTCTTCCCCTTAGCGTAATTATTGTCAGGAGTCAGCACCTCGTTCTTTTTTATGGCTAAATAATATGCCCTTGTGGGGGCTTCCGAGGTGGGGCAGTGGTAAAGAACCTACTTGCCAATGCAGGAGATGAAGGAGACCTGGGTTTGATTCCTGGGTCAGGAAGATCCCCTGGAGGAAGAAATGGCAACCCACTCCAGTACTCCTGCCTGGAAAATCCCCGTGGACAGAGAAGCCTGGTGGGCTACAGTCCGTGTGGCCCAAAAGAGTCAGACGCAACTGAGCGACTAAGAACATAACATGCTCACCAACTCCCAGAGCCTACTCAAACTCATGTCCATCACGTCGGTGATGCCATCCAAGCATCTCATCCTCTGCTGTCCCCTTTTCCTCCCACCTTCAATCTTTCCCAGCATCAGGGTCTTTTCCAATGAGTCAGTTCTTCCCCTCAGGTGGCCAAAGTATTGGAGTTTCAGCTTCGGCATCAGTCCTTCCAGTGAATATTCAGGACTGATTTCCTTTAGAATGGACTGGTTGGATCTCCTTGCAGTCCAAGGGACTCTCAAGAGTCTTCTCCAACACCACAGTTCAAAAGCATCATCGTCCCAACCCACCGCCCAAACCCTGTCTTGGGCTCCCAGCCCAGGGGAACCTGGGTATGCTAGCCTGCCCTGGAAAGGCCTCGGATTCCTCCCAGCCTGACATGGCCCCCTGTCTCCCAGGCTCTCATTCAGGCTCCCCACGGGCCTTCTCTCCAGCAGGCACCCCAACCGCGAAGGCTTCTGGGCTCTGCCCTCCTGCCCCTGCCTTGCTGACCCTCGTCACCCACAACTCTTCCCTTGGCCTCTCGGTTCCCATCGCGACCAACGACCCGGGTCTCCCCAGATTCCTGCTGTTTGTGTCATGTGTGGGAGAACTCAAAATAGCCCATGCAGTCTATGCCCAGCCTGGGAAGCAGATGGTTTTCCCAGGGGCTGGTCCCCAGGGCACACGTGATGTCTTTCTCACCAATGCCCCAGATTTTGGCCCCATGCTCAGCTGACATACTCTCTTCCCAGGCTCCGGAAAGCTTGATGTCCACTGAGTCCCTCACTCACTGTGTGGCTGTAGACAAAGCACGTGACCTCTCTGAGCCTCAGTTTCCCCAAGTGCAAAGGTAGGATCGTTGCTTTGCTAATCTTGGTGGTCATTTCAGGAATGAAGTATGACAAGGGCCTTGAGAATTCTTTGTGATCTTAAAACACTGAGTTACGTTTCTCCCAGAGATGGTGGAGGAGGGAGGCAGGGGAGGAGCAGGAACGGGGTCTGAGGCCCCGTCATATGTCCTTAGTCTCTGCAAATGGGAGTGGCCGCTCTCATTGTCTCCATTTTATGGAAATAGAAACTGAGGCTTGGCAAGGGTGTGGGGCTACTTGAGCTCAGGACGGCGGTTGTGGACAAGGATGTGAATTCAGAGCTGAAAGATTTTCCCTTTGAGGACGGGTGATTTAAATGTTTTTCTACTTGCTTTTTTGTTTTGGTGTTGCCTTACTTGCATATGGGATCTTAGTTTCCTGAACTGGGATTGAACCCGTGTCCCTTGCTTTGGAAGTGCTGAGTCTTAACCACTGAACCACCAGGGAAGCCCTTTCTGTGTGCTTTTAGAAATCATTTGAAACTGTTCTGAAGAGCAGTTTTTGTCTTATTCAGTCAACAGGAATGATTCCTAGCATGCAGAAGGTACTCAAAAGATGCATGGATGAATGAGTGACTGAATGAGTTAAACCATGAAGCTACAGTGGCTTTATGGGCACATAAACCATGGCCAGAGGAGCCTGGTGGGCTGTAGTCCACGGCGTCGTAGAGTGGGACACGATCGAGTGGCTGAGCACACACACACACAAGCATGCACAAACCACGGGTGTCTGCTTGCCGCTCCTGCAGTTGACAGGGGAGACCCAGCCCCATGGTGAGCATTGGCCTGGTACATCCAGGAAGGAAGTGGATGTGGCCGAGCAGTGTCAGGAGCAGGCCCAGGGCGCTGGTCACAGCCCCAGGCTGGGAGGGTGTCCGGGCCCCTCTCGGGTCTCCTCCACGTCCTGGCGGCCTCCCCAGGGCAGCTCCATTTGTCATTGTTGTTCAGTCTCTGAGTCGTGTCCGACTTTTTGTGACCCCAGGGACTGCAGCACGCCAGGCTTCCCTGTCCTTCACTATCTCCCCAAGTTTGCTCAAACTCATGTCCGTTGAGTCAGTGATGCCATCCAACCATCTCATCCTCTGTCGTCCCCTTCTCCTCCTGCCCCCAATCCCTCCCAGCATCAGTCTTTTCTAATGAGTCAGCTCTTCGCATCAGGCTGCCAAAGTATTGGAGCTTCAGCTTCATTAGGGCAGAGGTTCCATTATTTCTCTGTAAAACAATGTGGGAATGAGACATGGAACTTGTTGTCCAAACTAACATGGCTGCAAGCATGCATACAGAAGCCGAGGGGGCATTTCTGTCATTCAAACCAAGTTTGGTGTGACCTGTGGGAGAGAAAGTTCTCTGTTGACAGTGTGAGCCTCTAACTCACACTGTCATGCTGTATCAGTGGCCCTGATACGGCATGAGGGATGCCCGGGCTGACCCAAAGTCGCTGTCCCCACCAAGAGGATGCCTTTTTCCACTTCAGGTTCCAAGGGACACAGACGACAAGAGCCACACTGGAAAGGCAGCTTTGCATGGTGGGTGGATTCCTCATTCATTTATAGCATGTGTGGGGAGGGGGTGGCTGGAGACAGGACACTGGCCCCTGTTGACTCTCACGTCTGTTTTCTTGCCTGGGGCAGGGCAGGAAATGGAGTTTATGACAAGGATGCGCTTTCTCGTCTGCTTTGCAAACCAGGGATTCTGTGACTGCCTGTGGCTTCCTCTGGGTTGGCCGTGTTTGCAGGGGAGAAGCTGCTGCTCTGTGGCTTTGGAGGGTCACCTGGGCCCATGCCAAGGCCCCCTTGGCCCTGCCCCAGGCCTCATCTGATGTGGTCTGTCCTCTTGGGCAGCCTGACTCTCCGGTCTGCATTCCATCCTGAGTGGGTCCTGCACTCCTGGACTCAGGTGGGCTGGATCTGGTGACTTGTTCTAACCAACAGAGCACAGTAGGAGTGATGGGTGTTTCTTCTGAGATTAGGTTCTAGAAGATGGTGATTTCCATCTTGTGAGTCCTCTCTGACTTTTCTCACTTTCTTGTCCTGATGAAGCTGGTTGCCCTGTCATTGGCAGCCCTATGGAGAGGCCATCAGCCAGGGAACTGAGACCCTGGTCCATCAGCCCGTGAGGAACTGAACTCAGCCTATAGCCACTGAGTGAGCCAGGCCCCTGCAGATGTCTGCAGCCTCTGCTTCACCTTGATCACATCCTGCAAGAGACGCAGGGAGGCGTCCAGGTAAGCTGCCTTCAGATTCCAGTCTTGGAAAACCTGGGAGACAAGAGACATGGCTTTAAAATGTGACATTTCGGGGTTATTTGTTACGCAGCTGTAGATAGTCATTATACATATTTTCATTGAATGTGTCTTAGGAAACACATAAGCAGCATGTGAAATTGGGACATTTATTGCTTGTCATTGTTTAGTTGTTGTTTAGTCACTAAATTGTGCCTGACTCTTTGTGACCCCATGGACTGAGGAGCCTTTTGGGATTTCCCAGGCAAGAATACTGGAGTGGGTTGCCATTTCCTTCTCCAGGGGAATCTTCTTGACCAGGGATCAAACCTGTGTCTTCTGCATTGCAGGCAGATTCTTTACCTCTGAGCCACCAGGAAAGGCCATAAGCAGCACATGAAATCGGGATATTTGTGCACAGGAGACCCAAGGGGCCCTGCTCAGCATCAGGCTGTGGATGAGGGCCAGCAGGCCCATGGCAGGAAGAGGAAGGAGAGAGGAAAATGGGGATGGGGTGTCAGCTGACACCCCAGGTCTCCTGTAGGCTTGCTTCCCAGTCTGGGGCACCAGAAGGACCCACGGACAGAGCTGGTAAGAAGCCTGGTGACCTCCTACAACCTCACCCACAGACAGCAGGAGATCCTGGCGAGCTCTGTCACCTCTGGCCTCAGTTTCCCCATCCCATGGCCTTTTGCGGGGCGTGTGGAGAGAGCCCGCTGAGTCTGCCTCCCTCCCTGCAAGCTTGGGGAATGCCATCACAGCACCCTTTTTTCCTTTTCTGTCGGCCTCCTCCACTGGACCGACAGGGAGCTCAGAGGGCCTGCCGGCCCTCGTCACTGAGCGCCCCACTTTGTCCAGTGCCTGACATGCGTCACCTTGCTTGAACCTTCTCAACAGTCACATGTGTATGATAGTCGCTCAGTCGTGTCCAACTCTTTGTGATCCCAAGGACTGTGTCCCGCCAGGCTCCTCTGTCCATGGGATTCTCCAGGCAAGAATAGCGGAGTGGGTTGCCATTTTCTTCTCCAGGGGATCTTCCCGACTCAGGGATTGAATTCCGGTCTCCTGCACTGGAGGCGAATTCTTTACCGTCTGAGCCACCAGGGAAGTCTACCAGCCACGTGAGGCTGCTGTAAGTCTCTCCCCACTTTATAGATGGGGAGCCAGGCTGAGGGGGTGTGTGACATGCCCTCTGATAGCCCAGCAGCAGAAGCAGCGGTCAGAATGTCACGTCCTAAGCACCTGTTTTATTCACTGCTGTATCCCAGCACCCAGCCTGGTCTCTGCGGCACAGTAGGTGCTCAGTACACTTGCTGGGCACGACTGGCTGAGTGACGGCTCCTGGTCAACCTCACAGTGGCTGGATGTGGAGGAGGCAGCTCACCCAGGGGCTGGACTTCAGCCAAGGTTACGTTGCCTTTGACGGGTGGCGAGGCGGGGAGCTGTGAGTGTCCAGGGACTCCTGAGGGCCAGTGCAAGCCCCTTCAAGCTTCACAGCTGTCTTGGTTTTGTTTTGATCCTATTTCACAGAAGGGGAAACTGAGGCACCCAGAAGGGCCATGACTTGCCTGGAGTAGTAACATCAAGACCAGGCTGGTGTCCCTCTGGTTTCACTCCCAGGCCACCACTGCTCCCTTGGCCCTGCCCCTCTTAGCTGGGGCCCCGGGGTCCCAGGAGGTGCACACACGGCACTCCAGCAGCCTACCCAGAGGACCCTCCCAGGCTTTACTCCCCCACAGTCTAAGGCTGACCAACTAACTAGTAATGGACATGGCCCAGAGGCCATCTGTCTGCGCCCCAGGGACAGTTTGGTTCTACCAAGGACATACATTGGCATCTCAGAAGCCTTGTTCCTGTCTTCCCTTTTGCTAGAGCTCCTGTGTTAACTCTGTGTTCAGCATCCAAACCAGCCTTGCTTGCACCACAAAGTCCACGTAAATGCTTACTCAGCACTGCATTCCATTCTGGCCTCGTGAGTTTGTATAAACATCAAAGGAATTCTTTAATTGCAATAAAGATGAGTCCTTGGGGGATGGGCCATTTTTGCAAAGTGTTAGTTGCTTAGTTGTGTTCGACTCTCTGCAACTCCATGGTCTGTAGCCCACCAGACTCCTCTGTCCATGGGATTCTCCAGGCAAGAACACTGGAGTGTGTTACCATTCCCTTCTCTGGAGGATCTTCCTGACCCAGGGGAACAAACCCGGGTCTCCTACACTATAGGCAGATTCTTTACTGTCTGAGCCAAGACGGAAGCCCAGAGCTGTGTGCATCTATTATTTGCTTTTTCAGAATAAAAATATCTTACTTTTTCCCAGGTTTGAAGATACAAACTGATTAAAAAAAAAAAAAAAAAAACCCAAACCAAACCCACAAACACGTCCTGCGATTTCTCTCTACCATCCTGGGATAACCACAGTCTTGCCCACCAGGGCTGTATCATCTTTTAAATACTTGCCAAGTGATGGGCTCACTGATTTCATTGTTACTGCAATTTGTGTATCTTTGTTTTAACCAGGTGGAGCTTTGCTTCAAGCATTCATTATTCATATTTCTTCTTTTGTGAGCTTCTGGTTCTTATCCTTCGCCCCTTTCCCATGACCATGATGCTGGGAAAGATTGAGGGCAGGAAAAGTGGGGGACAGAAGATGAGATGGTTGGATGGCATCACCAACTTCAATGGACAGGAATTTGAGCAAACTCTAGATAATGAAGGACAGGGAAGCCTGGTGTGCTGCAGTCCATGGGGTCACAAAGCATCAGACATGACTTAGCGACTGAACACCACCACTTATGGGGAAATTTAATCTTTTTCTTATTTCAGAACTCTGTGGGAGGCAGAATTTTGGGTCCCATGACCTCTCCCTCCCCATCATGCTTGTGGTTGTGGTGGGTTAGATGGCAAAAGAGATTTTGCTGATGTTATTAAGGATACTAATTAGTTGTGTCCAGCTCTTTGCAACCCCATGGACTGCAGCACGCCAGGCTTCCCTGTCCATCACCAACTCCCAGAGCCTACTCAGACTTATGTCTGTTGAGTCGGTGATGCCATCCAACCATCTCATCCTCTGTCCTCCCCTTCTCCTCCCACCTTCGATCTTTCCCAGCATCAGGGTTTTTTCCAATGAGTCAGTTCTTGGCATCAGGTGGCCAAAGTATTGGAGTTTCAGCTTCAGCATCAGTCCTTCCAATGAAGGTGGGTCGAGCCGGCCCAAGAATGAGCATTCCTAACCCGTGCCCACGTGGGGCGGACTGAGCCGGCTGGACCACCCGTTAAGAACGCGCTTCTGCCTGCCCCTAGGCCTTTATAGCCCCTCCCACCAGGAAGTTGAGCCCCGCCCACCAGGGGGCGTGGAGTCGGGTAAGTCCCGCCTCCATGAGCAAGCTCTCCATCCTTACTGGCTGGTGGGAAGGGACGCCCCTTCATCACAGTGCCGTCCCCGCCTCCGCCCGAACCCCGGGGCGGGGGCAATGCGCCTGCGCGATGGAGCTCGCGTTTAGCGCCTCTGCGCGGTCCGGGTGGCAGGCGGAGACCCTATGGCGGACACCCTGGAAGAGTCGGAACCCCTTTTGAGCTGGGCCCGCGGCGGCAGCGGCCGCGACTGCCCAAGGGGCGTACTCACTTGCAGCAGCGTCCAAGAGAGCCCTGGTGAGCCGCGGCCTGGGGAGGGGCCGGGCCTCGCGGGGGCGGCGCGTCGGGTTCCTGGCGGCCCGTGTCGCATCCCTGCTGTCGCTGCGGGCGCGCCCCCCTCTCCCCCGGCCGGGGTCCGATCGGGCCTTGAGGAGGGCTGGGCGGCTGCGCCATGCGGACCCCGATCCCGGCCTGGGAGCTGGGGGCGCGGGGTTGCTCGGAGAGGGGGGTGGTCTCTCCCTGCTCCACCGACCGGCTGGACAGAGAGGCCTCGCTCAGCCCGGGAGCAGCCAGCCCCGTCCCCCCGCCCCACCCCCTAGTCCCCTCCGTGGGCTCGGGGCTTCGTACTTTCCGTAGATCGCCTTGGTGACTCCTAGGACGACCTACTTCCGTTTTCCCCAGTTCTTAAACGGGAAAGTGAGGCACAGAGAGGGGCGTTCCCCTACCCAAGGTCACACAGCCAGGAAGTGGCCGAGGTGAAATCCAGCTGGGAGTGAATTGTGAGGCTTCCCAAACCGGGGTGACTTCCTGCCTTTGCCCTCTGCAGCTCTGGCCTGCCCTTCCTGTTTATCGGCTGAAAGACTGCTAATTCCTGGGGAGGCCTGGGAGGGTGGAGGCCTTCTGTCCCTGTCAGATCCCAGGGGCTTTGGGTGCTGGATTTGGGAGGGAAGGGCTTCAGCCTCCTTTTATGAAGGGGGAAACTGAGACCCCGAGAATGTCCACACCTGGTGCAAGATCACAGCCCTGGGACCTGTCACAGCTGCTGCTGTCCCGCATGGGGTGCTCCTTAAGGGGCCGCCTGGGCTCCTGCCTGCGGGGGGTCTGTACTGTGTGCCCGACTGTTGGGGTGGGTGCCTGACTGGAGATAGCAAACATGCCCACCTGCCCATCTCAGAGCCTGTCCCAGGACAGTTCTCCATCCAGCCTGTGCCAAGCCTCCCAGGGCCCCGGAAAAGGGACATAGGACATGGTGGTGTTCAGGGGGAGCAGACTTTGTGTCTGGAGGTCCGGGTGCCTTTCTGGTGCTGCCACTTCCTGGCTGTGTGACCTTGGTACGTCTCACCTTTCTGTTGTTGTTCAGTCTCTCAGTCGTGTCTGGCTCTTGCCGACCCCATGGACTGCAGCACACCAGGCTTCCCTGTCCTTCACCATCTCCTGGAGTTGGCTCAAACTCACCTCCATTGAATCAATGAAGCCAACCTTTCTGAGTCTTCATAAAACGGAGGTGGTCACTGGGGCTGCCCTGGAGGGGGGCCTGGTGAGGATTCAGAGAGAGTCTAGGTGCCTGGCCCGGTGGCAGAGTTGGTGCTCACTGGTGCCGATAGCCATTCTGAGCAGAGAACTGTGATCATTGTAGGTCCAGCCCTGGGAGAATGCACGGCCAGGCAGATGAGACCCTCACTGTAGAGACAAGAACCCGGGCAGGCAGTGTGGCTGGTGTGGGGGGACTCTGGGGAGGGCTCTTTGTCCAGACCCTGTGGCCTTGGTGAGGGCTTCTGAGAACACAGACAAGACACCCTGTGTTCTGGATTTCCCTGGCCAGGCTGTCCAGCCAGGCTCTGGGGACCCTCACTGAGTTTACCCCCAGCTCCCATGCAGGGCTGCTGGATAGGACCCTGAACTCAGGGTCTGTCTGGCCTACAGCCAGACTCTCCTAGGAACAAAGGTGGGGGAAGGCTGCTGCTGGGTGCCCCTCGGGCCCCAGTGAGCCCCTGTGGTCAGGTCCCGATTCAGCCCCTCCTCATGGACCACGACTGCAGGGTGGGGATAGTCGTTTTCTCTTCCCCTTCCTGGTCAGGGAATGACCCTCTCACTGGTTATGGAAAAGTCAGAGGACAAGGGATTGCTATGCTATAGAAGGGGTTTTGAGAAGAATACTGATAGTGAGTGTTGATGAAGGGCTTACTGTGCGTAGCACGTTAGCTACAGTAACCCATTCAGCCTGCACATCAGTCCTGTTGTGTAGGGCCTGCAGGAACTGAGGCACAGCGCAGGAGGAGACTCGCCCAGGGTCACACAGGCCCAGCCAGGGGGTGAGGGGAGCTGGAGCCAGCGCGGGAGGGGATTTATTCTGGGGTGTTGGGAAGGGGAGGCCTGGGGCAGGAGGACCAGGGCAGGACTGACGTGGGACACAGTGTTTGAACCCTCTTTGCTCTGTTTGTTTGTCCTCTGTGCTCTGACATCCTCCCTGGTATGCCCAGTGGGGAGACGGGGGTGTGGACAGGTGATTGCCCGCCCCCTGCACCCTACCCTGGGGCAGTGAGTTCCTAGACCGCCAAGCTGCAGGATGGTGCTCCTGGCAGGGCTGATGGTGCCTGGGCAAGGGCGTGGAGGCTTTGGAGAGCTTGGCCTTGGTGGAGCCAAGTTTGGGGTGAGTGGCGAGGAGGGCACAGGCTGGAGGAAGCGGCAGGGGAGGAGGCGGGTGGAGTGTGGACTCTCTCCTGGGGTTTGGGGGACCCGGGGGAAGCTATGAGGTGCAGGTGGAAGGCTGCTGCGGGCGGAACAGGAGGACAGGGTGGGAGGGCCCTGGGGGGTCTGGCGCTTCAAGGGCCGGGTGGCCAGAGTTGAGCGAGCCCCTCCAGCGGCCCCCAGTCCGGGTCCTGGAGCAAGCTCTGGGGCCTCTGGCTGCCTGTCTTATGCAGGCAGCTTGTCTCCTTGGGTCCCCTCAGGCCGAGCTCCGTCTCTCACCTGGGTTTTCATGATATGGGGGCCCTCAGACCGTTCTGCCTCCCCGGGTGCCCCTTGGCTGTGGGTCGACAGGCGTCCCCAGCCACTGTGTGCCCCGCGGCGGCCTGGGCTCAGTGGACGCAGCAGGGAGCAAAACCGAGCTGCCTCAGATCGCAGCGTGCCCGGGAGGCTTTCCGGGGAAGCAGCGGTCGCCACCCTCAGAGCCTACCCCCGGGGAACTCCTGGGCCCCTGGGGGTGAGCGTGGAGGTTGTCTGTGAGGGGACCCCGAGGTGCTGACGGACATGGTGCTTGTTCTCGGTGACACAGCAGGGTGATGGCAGAGTCCCGCCCCCTGTCTCTGTCCATGGTCCCCCATGTCCCCCATTGGTTCCTGGACCCCGCTGCACGGGCTCGGAGGACAGTGACACAGCCTCCCTGGGGACGGCAGACAAGAGTTGGCAGTGGTCTGGAGCTCTGCCCAGGTGTCCAGCGTCCCCTTTCCTGGGCACCTCTCTGCCTCTCTGTCTTCTCTCGGTACCTGTGAAGGGTGGTTTTGGCAGCTGCTGACCTCCAGGGACCAGACGTGAGAGTAGTCTTCAACAGGAATGGTGACTGGTTAGTTCAGCTCGTCTCAAAGCCCTGCGAGCCGCTGGGGGCTGTGTGCCGGCTCTGTGTCCTGGGTACCTGGGCTGTGCCCCGCCCGCCCCCCGCGGCCTCTCTGAGGGGTTCCCTGCCTCCCTGGGCTGCAGCTCCTCATGCCTTTCTCACACCCCTGTGTCAGGGAGGGGTCCCGTGCAGAGTCGGAGCGGCGCCCCTGCTCACCAGGCAGCAGGCAGCACACCCGGCCAAGGGCACCGACCAGGTGCGCAGCCTGAAGCTCCCTGATGGGGGGACTGGGGTACCGGGCTGAGGTTGGAGCCCTCGACTTGTCCTGCCCAAAGGCCCCTCGTAGTCAGTCCTCCCTGGCCCCTGATGGCCCCTGTCTGGTTGGCAAAGGCTCCCTCGGCTCCTGCCCTTGGGGTGACTTGGCTGTGGCCACCTGGCCCTGTGGGCTCATGACACGAGCCGGGGTGGGGGGGAATTAGGGGGACACGATGACCCCAGAAGGCCCTTCTTAGGTCTCCGTATCTGGTGGAGGGTCACGCAGCACCTCGGGCTTCTAGACATGACGCTGAAGTGTCAGTGTGAGACCCGTGCCCTTGTTTGGCAGGCGGCTGGCTGGGAGCACCACCCCATCTCACAGTCAAGGCAGCTGGGCCACGGTGTCCTGACAAAGGCCGCCCGGAGGCCCGCGGTGGGACGGCGTGGGGAGGGGGACCATGAACACAGTCCATGCGCCAGGCTGGCCCTGGGGGTCCTGCACTCACCTTGGGGGCCCAGCTGGGCGGATGTTAACACCTCCATTGGACAGGGGGTGATGGGCACTGTGGGGGCCACTCCTGTCCTGGGCCCGGAGCCTGTCGTTCAGACCCTGCCCCGCCCAGGGCGCAGGCATCTCATTCCAGAGCCTCTGAAAGGTTGCAGCTAGGTCCTCGCCTTGCTCTCCCCAGGAGTCCTGGGCTGGGTGGTATCTCCCGATCCCACTCCTCACCCGCCACGTCCCCTCTGCCCACAGGCGCCGCGGCCAGGCGGGATCTGTGCTTGGACCAGGCTGTGGTCCTCATCGAAGACGCCATCCAGGTGGGTGGGCGGGCGCTTGCCCTGGGGCTTGTGGGGGCTGGGCGGGCGCTGCTCCGCTGGCCCCTTCACCCCTGCCGTCCTGGGGCCAAGCTGTGGTTGCTGGGCTGTACGGTCGTCGCCCCCGTGCTGACCGGGACTTAGGGCTTGGTCCCCTCCAACCCTCCTCAGGAGACGTGCGCCAGGTGCCCTTCTGGGTCCCTGGTCACTCATTTTGCCGATTCACCATCTGCCCAGGCCTGTCGTGTGCTGTACTGCTCTGGGTTCTTTGAAAGATACCCAGAGGTGGCATGACCTTCCTTCGCCTGCAGACGACACCCCGGGTTAATCAGGGAGATAGACTGTGGGAGCCAGCTGGGGATGAGGCTGGCGGCATCCTGGAGGGTGACCCAGCTGAGGCGGGGCGGGGTCGGCCTTGCACAGAAGTGAGGAGAGCCTCACGGGCAGACACAGCTGTGTGCACAGCTGTGCATCCAGCAGGCCGGGGTCCGTCCACTGGCTGGCCCTGGAGTCCGGCCCTTGGGCGTTCTCCCTCTGCCAGGAAACCTTGCAGCTTGGGAGGGTCTGACCCTGCTGGGTGGCCACGAGCCCCCAGTCCCTGTGGAGTGGACTCTGTGATCGCCGGGCTGTGTCCCTGCCGTGGACGTGTGGTGGGGTGAGGGGCTGCCCTGCAAGGGCTGGCTGTGCGGTGTGGCACCGAGGGGACCCTCACCGCCCCGTGTGACCTCCACTTCCAGTATCGCTCCATCAACCACCGCATGGACGCCCGGTCTCTGTGGCTCTACAGGTGGTACTACTCCAGCAGCAGCCAGTGGTGAGCGGGCACGCGCCCCACGGGGCTCCTGCGGCCGGGCCTGGGGGGCTTTCGGGGGGCAGGCAGGCTCCCCTCCCTGGGGTGGACGAGGGGCCGCTGTCTTCCCTTCTTACT
>NW_011494652.1:3240590-3241381 GCF_000754665.1 Bison bison bison | reverse complement strand
CCTGCTTACTGGAGCAGAGGCAGAAAGGGCCCCTCTGTCGTGAGGGCTCCTTTCCAGAATCTTCCGGCCAGCCGTGGCACCTGAATTTGGACCCGTTGTGTGTGGTCTGACCACACGCGGGTGGCCCCGGAGCAGGAAGTGTGGGCCCCGGCCTTTGGACCCGTGGAGTCTCTTCCCTGCCGCTTTCCAGGCATCCCGCCTGCTGGGCTGCTCTCTGGGCCCCGAGCGTGGCTGGTTCGTGCCTTTTGACCAGTTTCGGTTCCTTTTCCAGGATTCTGAGCTTCACCATTTTCTTGATCCTGGCTTTGGCCTTCGTCGAGACCCCTTCCTCGCTCACGCGCACCTCGGACGTGCGCTACCGCCCGGCCCCCTGGGAGCCGCCCTGCGGCCTGACTGAGGGCGTCGAGGCGCTCTGCCTGCTGGTCTTCGCAGCCGACGTCTCTGTGAAGGTGAGGGGCCAGCTCGTCCACCTTGCCCTCCCGCCCGGCCACAGCTTCCCGGGTTCATCCTTCCCCCTCCTGGAGCCTGTCCCAACCGTGCACTTTGACCCGCGGGCACAGACCTGCCTCTTGGACGGCCCTCCCCCTCCAAGACCATTGATGGGGGTCGGTGGAGCCACGGGGGTGCGCAGCCTCACGGGACCCGGGGAGGGCACGGCTGAGGGTCCACAGTGTCGCCCTGGGGAGAGACCCCTGCTGATCAAGTGGGCCCTGGAGGGGTCTCTTCACAGCCCTCACTGCCCCCGCTGTCCGGGGAGAAGCCCAAGGGGAGGGGCTGGTGAGGGGCGGGGC
>NW_011494652.1:3239261-3240398 GCF_000754665.1 Bison bison bison | reverse complement strand
TGGGGGCGGGACAGATGCCTTGCCAGTGTGCCAGCCTGGCTTCTGTGACCCGGATCCTTCCAGAAGCCAGGGCGGGGCACGAGCTGGGCTGTGTCAGGGCGTCAGAGCCACAGGGACCCGCCAGTGAGACCCCGCTGCTGGCCACGGCTCCCACCACTTCTGATAAACAGCCGTGACGCCACTGCGTCAGCCTCATGGGCACGTCCAGGCTGAGCCAGCTGCACCCTGCCTGCGTCCCTTCAGGGGGCAGTTCAGCCTCTGTGGTCTGACCCCGAGGGGCATGGGTGAGCCTCAGTGCGTGTGTGACCAAGGGCCCCAGGCAGTGTCTTATTTCTCCTTTTTTAGCCTATGATGTGGTTAGGAGGTCTGGGGGTTTTAACCTGGAACTGAAAGTGGTGAGTTTTCATTGGCCTTTTTTGAATGGCCGGTCCGTTGGGGAAGTCTCGGAAGGTGGGAGAGAGCGTGGGTTTTATCTGCAAATAGTGACCTCTGGGGGGCGTCAGTGATAGAAAGTTAGGTGCCGGCCACCCAGATGACAAACCCACCCTCCCAAGGCTGGCCCCTGGGCCACTGCACTGGTTCCTGGTTTTTCCGGAACTGTCCCCACGCACAAGCCGCGGTGGTGACCAGACAGGCAGGACGGCTGTGAGGACAGGCTGGAGCGGGTCAGTGCCGCGCCCGTGGTCACGAGCAGGCTGGGTGAGGCGTGTGGCCTCCTGCCCGCCCGGCGCCCAGTTCCTGCTCCGAGTCACGCGGGGACCACGCGGCTCCCTGGGGCCGCCCAGCACCCCAGCGTCCACACGGCGCAGGCCTCGCACTGGCTGCCCCTGCTCAGCCGCCATCTGTCTTGCAGAGCTACCTGATCGGATGGGCCCAGTTCCGGAGGAACCCCTGGCTGCTGGCCTACCTTGTGGTGCTGGTTGCGTCTCTCCTGGACTGGACCGTATCACTGAGTCTCGTCTGCCAGGAGGTGGGTGGTCAGGCGGCTCCGAGGGGGAGGGGGAGCTCTAGAGGGGGGTGGGGGGCGCAGATGAATGGTGTGGGGTGTGGGGGAGAGCCCTGGGGCTCTGCAGAGGGGGTGGCCAGGCGCTTCGAGGACAGCAGGGAGTTTTTGGGGGTGGGGGCGCAGATGAACGG
>NW_011494652.1:3236045-3239161 GCF_000754665.1 Bison bison bison | reverse complement strand
AGTGTCCCTCTGGCCCGGCTCTGCGCCATCCTGCTCAGTCACCCACAAGCCGGAGCCTTGTCCCCACCTTCAGTCCCAGGGAAGGCGCGAGGCTCTGGGGGCGAGTTCCAGGGTCTGGTCCTGCCTGCCATCTGCAATCCCACCCCCAGGCACACTGCCTGCCCAGAACACCCAGAGGCACCGCCCTGTGATTCGATAGATCCAAGCTTGCAGGTGTGGGTTTGGGGGCGTCTGTAGCCCTGAGGGCCGGATGGGGACACAGAAGCCCCGTCAGGTGCTTTCGAGAGAATTTACCATAGGGGCTCAGACAGGGCTTGAGTAAGAAAGCGAGAGGGGAAAGCCCCTGCCCTGGGGCTGGGGGAGTAAAGGAGAGACTGGGGCTGTGGAACTCAGGGGAGGGGCTCTGGCCCTCTGCTTCCAAGAGGTGTGGCGGTGGCTTAGTTCTGGGGGTGCTGGATGCTGGGGAGGGGGCACATCCCGGGTGCTGCCAGCGGGAACGGCACATGGACAGAGGCCAGCGGGCACCCCCTGCCCCCTCCTGCTGCCCTCCCGCCCAGTGGGGCAACCGATGCAGGTGTCAGGGGTGTCAGGGGTGTGCCCTGTGTGAGCTGTGTCAGCTCACAGCAGGGCTGCGGGGGTGAGGGGTGGTGCCCCCTGCAGCCTCCCCCCCACCCCGTGCCTCCTCCACATCCCTGCACGAGGACCCTCCTCCCTGAGGAGCTGCCGCCCCATCCCCACCAAGGAGAAGGCTCGCCTCCTCCCCAGACGAGGCAGAGGCCAGCCCAGCCACCGCCGGCTCCGTTTCTGAGCGATGGTCACTGTATCCATCAAGTGTCACCGAACATCCTGGGTGAGGGTCCTCCGTGAAATTAGGGAAGAGAGAGGCACGAGGGCCGTGTAACCAGCAGGGAGGATGCGTGGCTTGTGTGCTGAGAGGCTGGGGACCCGAACTCACACTTGCAGTCTCCCTGCCCCAGCCCCACATCCCTGGGTCTCTGTACACAGAGACCTTCACTCCTGAGGGGCTCAAGTCCATGGTGGTCCTGCCTCTTTATTCCTGGAGTTTTGTGACAGTTGTTTGTCCTGGACGTCCCTCGGGAGCCCACACAGACCTCCCTGTCCGTCTTTGGTGGCAGCTCCCCAAGCCTGCCATGGTAACTAGAGCTCTGCGCCCTGCCTACCGGCGGCCAGTCCTTTTCACGGACAGCTGTGGTTCAGAAACACCCTCCTTGGGGGTGGTCCTGGGAGAGGTAGGGGGGGCGGGGGGCAGAGTCCACACCCCCCCGCCCGCCTGTCTGCTGAGGACAGATGACTTGCTTGGGGAGGGGCTGGCAAGTCCCCCCGGGGGCCACAGTGGGGCCGGCACTGGGCTGTGCCAGAGGCCAGGGTGGGGAGGTCCATACTCTTGCCCCGGGCATGACCCCCATCCCCGTCCTCCCAGGCTGCAGGGGGCAGGCGGCCAGCTGAGCAGGGGTGGGGGGGAGGGTGCCCAGTGCGGCTGCCGGCTGGAGGGGAGGGGAGGGCGCCCTGGGCTTGCAGGTGGTCGTGGAGGGCTTGGGCAGGGAGGGGAGGCCATCAGCCTTGTGTTTGTGAGACAAGAAGATGCCCGCTGGAAAATGTCTGGAGTTGACAGTTTGAGTTGTAGATTGAATGTGGAGGGGCCCTCAATACTGTAAGGACAGACCAGTTCCCTGGCCGTGAGGCCAGCGAGAGGGGAGGAGGGACTCGGGGTCCGCACGTGGTCGGGCACAGAGTGGGTGACCCAGGTGTCAGGTGGGGGAGGCGCCTGCCGGCCAGGCTGGGAGACAGGAGGTGATCTTGGGCTCAGGGACTTGGCGGTCACCGCGGGCCGGTCCAGTGTCTCGGGCAGGTGGGTGGATCGTCTGGAACAGGAACAAGGAACAGATGAGCGAAGGGGAGTGCGGCGTTTTGGTTGTGAGTGGAAGGTATTGAAGCACGTGGTGTGTGTGTGCATGTGGGGACGGGGTAAGAGCCCTGGGGGGCCTCTGAGGGGCCAGGGTCCTGAGCACAGGGAGGAGGGCCCTCGGGTGTGACAGGAGGGGGAGAGGAAGGGGTGTGTGTTGATGTGTGTGTGTGTGTGTGAGCATGGAGGCGTGGGTGTGTGAGAGCACGTGGAGGGGTGGGGGTGGTGTGTGTGTGAATGTGGAGGTGCAGGTGTGTGTGTGTGAGCATGGAGGTGTGTGTGTGTGTGTGCATGTGTGTGAGTGTGGAGGGGTGTGTGTGTGTGAGCGTGGAGGTATAGGGTATGTATGTGCACTTGTGTGAGCATGGAGGTCCAGAGTGTGTGTGTGAGCATGGAGGTATAGTGTGTGTGTGTGTGTGAGTGTGGAGGGGTGTGTGTGACGCATGGAGGTATAGTGTGTGTGTGTGTGTGAGTGTGGAGGTAAGGGTGTGTGTGTGCATGTGTGAGTGTGGCGTTGTGGGGTTCTTGCTGTTTCTGCCGGTCTGGTCTGTGTGGGAGGCTGTGACCCAGCGCATATGAGGGGCTGGGGGCCACAGATTGAGGAGGCCTGGGACAGCCCCTGGAGGGCAGGACAGTGGCTTCCCAGACAGGTCCAGGGGCGCCTGCCCTCTGCGAGAGCGGGGTAGGGGGCTGGGGAGACAGGCTGGCCACCCACCGGCCTGGTGCTGGCGCGTCTGGGGGCCTGGGGGCCCTGGGTTCGACCTGGGCTCGGAGGGACGTGGAAGTCAAGGTCGGCCGAGTGGGCAGCCTGGGGACAGCCGGGGCCATGGCCTTCCTCACCAGGCGTCGGGTCTCTGGCCCCATCCTGGGGGCCGCGCTCAGGGTCCCTGTGTGGGTCTCTTACAGCCCCTGCGAGTGCGCCGGCTGCTGCGCCCCTTCTTCCTCATGCAGAATTCCTCCATGATGAAGAAGACACTCAAGTGCATCAGGCGCTCGCTGCCGGAGATGGCCAGGTGGGCGCTGGGCCAGGTGGGCTGTGGGGTCAGGTGGGAGCTGGGCCAGGTGGGCGCTGGGGTCAGGTGGGCGCTGAAACAGGTGAGTGCTGGGGTCAGGTGGGCCCTGGGGTCAGGGTGGGCGCTGGGGTCAGGTGGGCGCTGAAACAGGTGGGTGCTGGGGTCAGGTGGGTGCTGGG
>NW_011494652.1:3235221-3235366 GCF_000754665.1 Bison bison bison | reverse complement strand
GCACTGGGGTTGATGGGCGCTGGGTCAGGTGGGCACGGGGGCCAGGTGGGCGCTGGGTCAGGTGGGCGCTGGGGTCAGGTGGGCCGTGGGGTCAGGTGAGCGCTGGGTCAGGTGAACGCTGAGGACAGATGGGCGCTGGGTCAGG
>NW_011494652.1:3233458-3234783 GCF_000754665.1 Bison bison bison | reverse complement strand
GAAGGTACGGTGCCCTCTGCTCTGCTCCGCCAGGCAGCAGCCCTCCAGGCGACCCACAGTGCCGCCCCCGTCGGTCCACCGGCCGCTCACTGGCCCTCCTTCTCTGCACCCCTCTTAGATGGAGGCCTCTCAGACCGGCCGTCAGGGCAGCCCCTCTCAGCCCCTGCCTGTTTCTCCAGAGGGGACCCCTTCCTGCCTGGACCCCTCCCCTCTTTGCCCCTCACTGCTTCCCAGCCCCTGGCTTCTTGCTGTGTGGAGGTGTTGTCTGTGTAACTCTGTGAGCATGTTGTGTGTGTGTTTCTGTCTTTGTGTGTACACGCATGGGGGTGTCTGTGTGTGTGTCTATGTGACTGTGTGTGCTGTGTGTTTCTGTCTCTGCGTGTACACACAAGGGGATGTGGTGTGTGTGTGTGTAACTGTGTATGTCTGTGTGTGTTTTTCTGTCTCTGTGTGTACATGCATGGGTGTGTCTCTGTGTGTGTTTCTATCTCTGTGTGTACACGCATGGGGGTGTCTGTGTGTGTAACTGTGTGTGCTGTGTGTGTGTTTCTGTCTCTGTGTGTACATGCATGGGTGTGTCTCTGTGTGTGTGTGTGAGTCTGGGTGGCAGGGGCAGCCCGGCTGGGAGGTGGGACCAGTCCCAGTATCTCAGGACCCCCGTGTCTGTCCAGTGTCACTGCTGTTTACGGAGCACAGGATGGGTGGGGTGGGCGAGGGTGCCCCCCCGGGAGTCAGGGAGGGGACGGCCTCTGACCTGGGAACATGGAGGGTCCCGAGGTGTCCATGGAGGGCTGGCCCTCAGGTGGCAGCTAGGAGAGTGGCCTTGCGAGGCTCCCTGAGTGATGAGGTGGTTTTCTGTGCCTGGGCGAGCACTTCCCACCCACACTGTATCCAGGGCACATGCACAGCCCGTGAAGTCTGGCTGGGAGCGGGCGGGCCAGCCCCCGCTGGGCCCTCTCTGCCCAGGCAGTGATGCTGCCCGCCAGGCTGGTGAGAGCTATTCACTGTGGCTCCAAGCAGGCCTGCCCCAGTGGCCGGTGTCCGTGTGGGGCGTCCCTGGACACTGGCTCTCGGGCCCAGAGGTCCTGAGTGCAGTCTGCCCAGCCTGGGGCTTGGAGCCCACTGGGAGGAGATGGAGAGATGGGCTCTGAGGCTGCGCAGCCGTAGTGGGAGGGCTGGGCTTGCTGGGTCTGGGGCCTGGGCTTTGTGGCCCGAGGCCCGGTGACTCCTCAGTGCTGCTGTGTCTGCTTCCGCAGGACGCCGGGCAGGACCGGGAGCGGCTGACCTACTTCTTCAACCTGCCTGAGGCACTGACCACCCTCCTG
>NW_011494652.1:3231899-3233358 GCF_000754665.1 Bison bison bison | reverse complement strand
GCGGGGGTGGGTGGGGGCATGGGGCTAGAGCTGAGCCTGGCACTGGGCGTGGGGGCCCCTGAAGCCTCTTTGTCGAGAGCTGGGGATTAAAGGTGGAGCCCCTTTGTTTTGAGAGGCTTTTTTTTGTTTGTTTTACCGTAAACGAGTGTTGAATTTTGGAAAAAAAAAAAAAGGTGGAGCCCCAGCCGCCTCTTGGCTGGTTTTCTTTTCCCCCTTTTTCAAGTGTCCTTCTCCCTCCTGCTCTCCACCCTCTTCTTCCCCTTTCTTTCTAGTTTTCTGTTTCTGTTCCTTTTCCTCTTCCGCTCATTTTCTGAGTCCTGAGAAGCTAGAGGTGGACACTCTTCTTTGTGGTGATGGACCGACCTGGGCTCAGCGGGCCCCGGGTGGCCGCCTCCTCTTTGAGGCTCAGCCCCACCACGTGTGAGGCCCCGGGGTCTCTGGTGGTTGTGACATGGACTGTGTCAGGGTTGTTGATGGGGCCTCTGTCTGCTCAGGCCGGGTGTGTGGCCAGGAGGTGAGGGTGTTGCGGTCCTTGGGCTCAGCTGTGGCCTGGCCAGCCTGGCTGGGGCCTTTCATCTTGGGCTGGGGGTGGTCACCAACCATAGAGACCCTCCCAAGAGGTCAGCCACTGGCTTCCATACCTGGTGAGAGCTGTGCCCGGGACCCTGAGCACTGCCCCACATGTCCTGCGAGTCCTCCAGTCACTGAGGGAGGGCTGGGCCTTGTCTGCAGGGAGTGCTCACAGGGATCTGTACAGGATGAGCAGCCTCCGAAGCTCGTGTGCAAGCGGAGGTGTGAGGGGCAGAGTTTGGGCAAGAAGGCCCTCCAGGTCCACCAACACAGGGCCCTCCTTTCTGTTGAAAAGACCGTGGTATAAGACGATGAAAGGGATCAGCTGGACGTTGGGATTACGAGTGTTTCATTGTCTCTGATTTCTTTCAGTGATGATTCCTGTGTATTCCAGGAACCGAGCCTACGCCATCTTCTTCATAGCCTTCACCCTGATCGGTGAGTCGGGGCAGGTCTGCAGGGGTCACTGGGGGCAAGATTCTGGGTGTGTCCCCAGCCCGGTGGCCTCCCCTCCACGTGACCTGTGTAGTTTTCACTCTGTGTGACCGCCAGTGCCTCAGTGCCTGCCGGGCAGGCCAGGTGCCGCCCCCGTCCATACACGAGGGCCTCGGGTCCCTGCCCTGCTCACTTAGCTGGCTTGCTGCTGACGGGCTGGCCCCCCGATGCTGCCGCTCCTCCAGACCCTGCCCACATGGTCCTCGCTGACCGTGTGATCTCTGCTGACCGTGGCCTTTTCTCTCCCAAGGGAGCTTGTTTCTGATGAACCTGATGACGGCCATCATCTACAACCAGTTCCGGGGCTACCTGATGGTGAGCGGAGCTGCCCCCCTGGCCAGCTGTGCCTGGAGCTGCCCCTGGAGGCCTGGCAGGGAGCTGGCCAGCAGGGTGG
>NW_011494652.1:3230827-3231799 GCF_000754665.1 Bison bison bison | reverse complement strand
GGCCTCTGCCTCCCTGCCGTGGGTGACCTCCCTCTCTGCTCCCCGGGGGTGCTGGCCCCACAGCCACCACTGGCCCCTTCTCTGCCCCACCTCCTCTAGGGGGATCCGCAAGGAGACTGAAGCCCCCGGGGCAGTGACCACACCCCCACCCCCCACGTAGGTGGGCCAAGGACCCCAAGCCCGCTGAGAAGGGATGCATGCCTTAGTGAATTGCACAGTGGTGGCTGCCAGCAAGGCCTGGCCCTGTTGTCTCTGACTGCCCCCCGATGCCCACAGGGCGAGGGGCTGCTCCCTGGGCTGCGAGTGAGCCAGGGCTGTCTGGGGCGAGGGGCAGGATGGCCATGGACAGGGCTGGGTCAAGCCCCTCAGCCCCATCCCCTTTTCAGATGTCTCTCCAGACCTCACTGTTGCGGAGACGGTTGGGGACCCGGGCTGCCTATGAGGTCCTCTCGTCCATGACTGCAGAGGGAGAAGCCCACCCCAAGCGGTGAGGGCAGGGGCTCCCGCCTCTCCCCCGAGGCTGCTCTGGGAGGGCTGTTCATGGGGGGATGTTTCCCGAGATCCCTGCTGGCAGTGGGTCGCAAGGCTCCTTTGGAGTCAAGCATCCCTGGGTGGGTTTCATGGTCCTGGTGTCCGAGTTAACTCGTGTCCTCGTGACCTGCTCGAGATCCCGGTCTGAGGGGGCCCGTGCACTCTGGCCTGTCCCCCTGGCGCCCCTCCCCCACCCGAGCTGTGACTTGGGGTCCAGGACGAGAAAGGCCTGGGATGCACGTCCACTCTGCCCCCCACTCTGTGACAGCTTGGAGGCAGTGTCACAGAGCTGCTCTGGTCCCCACCGCTCACTGGCCCCGGGGCCTGTGGGTCGCACGCTCTAGCATCCTCAGCTGCTCCTCTCTAAGGCAGGACCACGGGGTCTCAGGATTTTGGAGACAGGAAGACCGTCAAGCGCTCCTTTCTGGAGAACTTGTCACT
>NW_011494652.1:3229655-3230550 GCF_000754665.1 Bison bison bison | reverse complement strand
GTCACTGCCCAGGCTGCTTGGGCCAGCGGTCAGGGCGCCTAAGGGTGCTGAGTTGGCTGGGCTCACTGAGGGCATCTTCCCCACAGACTTGGGGTGAAGCCTGAGGATTTCTTGCAAGTGCTCCAGAAAGTCCAGCTGGACAGTGACCACAAACAGGCCATCGCAGAGGTACTGGTCCCCCCTCCCCCCTCCCCCGCCTGTGCCTCTGGGTTCCCTAGGTCACGCGGGTGTCATTTCAGATCGGCCCGGCTGGCCTGGTCCTGGTGGGCCTGGGGGCGGCGCCCTTCCTGCCCTTGGGCTGGCTGCCCAGCACCCCCGTGCATTCCTGCTTTGCAGAAGCTGCATTCCCGTGGTGATGGCCTGCTGTCAACTGACGAGTTTCAGAAACTCTTCTACGAGTTTGATAAGAGGGTGATTAAAGAGGTAACTGTGGCCGGGCCAGGGGTACCTGAGGTTAGCAGGGAAGTCCTTGGTGTCTCTTGGCGTTGATTGCCTGAGTCACTTTTAGTGACCGACGCTGGGACTCACCTTCCCAGGGATTTTGGCCCCTAGGGTGTTCGTGGGAGCAGAGCTGGTGTGGCTGTTGGGAACTGGGGAGATTTTGTGACCTCATGAAATTCCCAGACCACAGGGACTGTAGTCCTGACCCAGAGGAACTTCCCAGTTTTCTCCATTCTTCATGATAGACTTTTCTTCTCTTCTCACACATCCTAACCCGGGAGGTTCCCGAGTTTGTCCAAAACCTTTGTCTGTTGTCCTTGACGCTGATTTTTAAAGTTAGCAGGTGGGCTTAAGATCCAGCTTAACACTGTGTCCACAGTGTTAAGACCCTGGCCTGCCTGCATTTTATGTGGCAGGGGTGTGGGAGGCAGCAGGGGAGGAGGGGCAGGGCGGA
>NW_011494652.1:3225523-3229555 GCF_000754665.1 Bison bison bison | reverse complement strand
CTGCTGTAGCAAGTATCGCAGCCTGTGCGTGTGTGTGCGAATTCTGGAGGTACTTAAATACCAGGGCTTATTGTCTCCAGGTCTGGAGGCTGGAATCTGAGGTCCAGGCGTGGGCAGGGCCGGTGTGTGGATGGAGGCTGGAATCGGAGGCCCAGGTGTGGGCAGGGGCGGCGCGTGGACAGAAGCTGGAATCGGAGGCCGAGGCATGGGCAGGGCTGGTGTGTGGACAGAAGCTGGAATCGGAGGCCGAGGCGCGGGCAGGGCCGGCGTGTGGACCGAGGCTGGAATCGGAGGCCGAGGCGCGGGCAGGGCCGGCGTGTGGACGCCGTCTGCTCGCTGTGTCTTCATGTGGGTTTCCCTCTGTTGTGTGTCTGTCTCCTCATCTCCCCTTCTTATAAGGTCAGCAGTCCTACGGGATTAGGACCCATCCCAGTGACCTTATTTTAACTTAGTTGCCTCTTGAAAGACCCAGTTTCCAAATACAGTCACATTTGAGGTCCTGGGGTTAGGCTCTCAAAATATAAATTTTGGGGGATGCACCTTAGCCCACAAGTTTCTTCTCCAGGTCTGTGGTCAACCTCCGAGGCCTTAGGCCCCAGTCAGAGGTGGTTTTCCCTGAGGACGTGAAGCCTTTCCAGGTTCCCCAGAGGAGGTCCTGTTTGGCCTGGAGCTATGGGTGCTGTGCCCTCGGCCCCTATGTGGTCAGCAGCGTCCTCGTTGCAGGACCCGTGGGGCACGGGAGATGGTGACAGGGACAGACAGCGGACACGTGGCATGTTAACATACACGACGCCGTCTGTGCCCAGGTGACCTGAAGGGAATAGTGAGTACGTGCCATCGGGTGCGGGTTTTATAGAAACCACGACGATGGTTTTCAAAGGATAGTAATTCTGGAAGCACCTTTCTATGATGGTCCTGGGGCTGGAGGTTTGCGGAGGTTTGCTGGGCCCAGGAGGCAGCTCTTGGCAGCTGTTGTTGTTTTGATTTGCTGTGATCCAGCCCGTTTCTGGGTGCAGCCTGACCTGGGTGAGAAAATGTTGGGAAGGTGGGCTCCTTTCTCAGGGTTCGCTGGGCCAGCCAGACCCTCCCTGGGCACTTGCCAACCGGCCTGCAGGATGCTGCTGGGTCCAGGTCGTCCAAGACCAACTCTCCCTTTGCCTTGAGTCAGGATCTGATATCAAAAGGAGGTGCGTGGTTGTGGTGGTGGCTGATGACTGGTCGCACGTGCAGGCCATGCCCCATCTGACCACACCCTCCTGTGGCCACGCCCCTCCTCTGACCACACCTACTATGGCCACGCCCCTCCACGGACTACACCCTCCACTGGTCACACCCCTCCTCTCACCACACCCTCCGCTGGCCACGCCCATCCTCTGGCCACGCCTTTCCTACTGTGGTTCATGAGATGCTCTCTCTTCCCATATGCCCTAGATCTAAAGTCCAGAACTATGATTTGAGGCTGGAGTTTGGGTCCTAGAAGTTCGGGGGGCTGTGATGTCCTTGTCGTGGTTTTATGACATCCTCCTTCCTCCCCAGTGCTGATTGCCAGCGGGCAGGCAGGTGCCTCAAGGATTGTTAGCATGTGAGGGCTTGTCCCAGGTGCCCTGACAGGCTGTGATTTTGGAATCACTTCTGAAGAGAGGCGTTTTCTAGGTGGCTGATAGCAGGACATCATGAGCCTCCATGAGAGTCCTCCCATGTATGGTCACCTTCTGTCCATCACCCAGGCCTTGGTCCAGTGCTCGTCAGTTCATGCTAATTGGGTGCAGAAGAGGTACCATGCCAGCTTCTGAAAGCCTGTTTCTCTTTTACTTTTTTTGGCTGTGTCACACGGCATGTGGGATCTTAGTTCCCTGACCAGGGATTGAACCCGTGACCCCTGCAGTGGAAGCCTGGAGTCCTAACAACTGGACCACCAGGGAAGTCCCTGTTTTTGTTTTAATAAGATGCTTTTGAGGTTAAAAACATAGCAGGCATTCATTATAGATAGTAGCAAGAAATAGAAAAACCCACCCAACTGTCCACCTTCCAAGAATAGTAGCAAGAAATAGAAAAACCCACCCAACTGTCCACCTTCCAAGAAATCATTTCACGGAAATCATTTCAAGGTTTGTTATTTCTTAATAATGACGTGATATATGAATTCATTCTTCTTGTAATAATTTAACATAACGGATAATGCTGAAGTCTCTTTTGGCCAATATATCAGTCTGGGTTCAGGCAGGAGACAGAAATCACGTAGAAATTTAACATCGAAAAGTATTAACTGTGATAAGAGAGTCACTGTAACATATGGGGAAGCTCTGTGGTCCCCGAGGGTGGAGGAAGATGCCTGGGGAAGAACAGACCTGGGAGGGGACCCCTTCCCCAAGGCCAGGGTCTGGACACCTTTGGAGAAGTTGTGGTCCAGACCGCAGGGGGACAGAGATGTTTGCTGGTTTACCTGGGCTGGAGCTGGTCTGTGGTCACTGGGCAAGCAGCATGCCACCGTCTAGGGTGCAGCAGGCGCAGGCCATGAGCAGAGCATGTGGTGTATAGAGGGAATTGGGCACCGGGGCCAGCTGGCAGCCTCTGGGCACCAGTACCCACGTGGAAGATGTTCTTACGGGGTCAGGCTGTGCTGCAGGTCACCAGGGAACCGTGCGTCTGAGTGTGGGGCTGGGTCAGAGCTCCACAGGTGTCTTTCCCTGACTTGAGGTGTGGTTAGTGTGACAGAGGAGCCAAGTGTTCAGTTTGATCAAATTTAAATTTGAATCAAGTGGCCACGGCCAGCGAGTAGCTGCCGTGTGGGATGGTCCATCTCGTGCTGCAGTGACCGCTCTGCACCTCTGTCCTGGTGCACAGGCGGGGGCCTCTCTGAGGGGAGGCAGGTTGGTGTGGGTCTCTGGGGGCAGGGGGGCAGGTTGGCGTGTGTCTCTGGTGGGGGGAGCAGGGTGGCATGGGAGTGCAGGGTCTCACAGGCATCTTCATGGTGTATTTGTTGCCCAGCTGCCCTCCTCTGATCAGGCTCCACTCCAGCCTGGTGACGGTGTGTGAGTTACCTCCATTCTGTGCTAAGTTTTCATAGTTATTAGCAACTAATTTATATGTATATTTTCACGTGACACTTGGCATATGTTTAAGACGACTGAATGCTTGTCCGTCTCGGGCTGCTTGCAGCATCAGCGCCCTTCTGGGTTATTTCCATGCCTCTCGGTGTTAGACGATTGTGACGATCATCTTTGTGCATAAAACTGACACCGTTTGAGAGGTGTTCCTGAGGCTGGAGAGTCTGGGTTGGGAGGCAGGGTGGGACGACTGAGTCCCAGGAGGAGGGGGTTGGGCATCTCGGTCCCCCGTGGCCGAGGCCAGCTCCATCGTGTTTCTGAGTGTGCGTGTCCCCCCAGCACCCGCCGCGGCCCGAGTACCAGTCTCCGTTTCTGCGGAGCACCCAGTTCCTCTTTGGCCACCACTACTTTGACTACCTGGGCAACCTCATGGCCCTCGGAAACCTCGTGACCATCTGCGTGAGTGCGGGTCTGCCCTGGCGTCGCTGCCCGCCGGCGGTCTCACCGGCCCCGGGCTGAGCCGCCGATCGCTTTGGCTCTGCAGGTATTCCTGGTGTTGGACGCGCACGTGCTGCCCAAGGACCGCGACGACTTCGTGCTGGGGGTGAGCTCTGCAGCCACGGGCTGTCATCCAGAGTGATAGGGCATGAGGGGGCAGAGGGCACAGCCTCCCCACCTCAGGCCCGGGTCCCCGGGAGGCAGGGCCATCCTGGTGCTTCACCGCGGAGTCTGTGGAGTAGGGAGACGTAGGGCGTGGGTTCGATGGCCTGTCTGATGGCTGGGGAGCCTGGATTGGGGGGTACAGGTGTGCCAGTTGTGGTTGAAGCTGTGCCTGGGGTACAGGTCCCCCGAGGAGAGGATGTGGACCAAGAAGGGGGTGCTGAGATGCCTGCGTTTGGAGGTAGGGGGCTCAGGAAGAGCCGCCTAGAAGGGTGTGAGGAGCAGCAGAGAAGTGGGAGGGGAGGCTCACGTGGCCGCAGCGTGG
>NW_011494652.1:3220174-3225167 GCF_000754665.1 Bison bison bison | reverse complement strand
GTGGGAGGGGGTGTCTGTGCGCCACGCGTTTCACCATGTGCAGCAGGGCAGGACCCACGGGGCCCTGTGGACAGAGCCGCAAGGGTCTCATTGGCCCCACTGTGGGTGGGGACGTTGGGGGAGGTCGGGGAGCCGGGCGGGACTCACGGGGCCCTGTGGACAGAGCCGCATGGATCTCATTGGCCCCACTGTGGGTGGGGGACGTTGGGGAGCTGGGCGGGACCCACTGGTGGCACCGGGACTGAACGCTGGGCGTGCTTCTCCCTTTCAGATTCTCAACTGCATCTTTATCCTGTACTACTTGCTGGAGATGCTGCTCAAGGTGTTCTCTCTGGGCCTGCAGGGCTACCTGTCCTACTCCAGCAATGTGTTCGACGGGCTACTCACCATCGTCCTGCTGGTAAAGTCTGAGACGGCTGAGGTGCAGCCTCTTGGGCGGGCGGTGTGCACTCAGCCTGTCACAGGGTCTCTCAGCTGCCCCTGGACCCCAGGGGGCCACAGGGCCTGGGCCTCCCGCCTCTGGTGACAGAGGGGCTGGCTCCCCCGGGTTCGGCTGCCTGGCATGGGGCTACAGGAGGCTCATTTCCGCTGCCTCTGTGGGTCGTCGGGGCTGGGGCAAGGTGAGGGCAGGCTGCCTCTCCTGACACCCCAGGGACGCCTGCAAGGAACCTGCAGGCCCCGCCAGCCAGCACAGCCCCACCAAGGACAGTGGGGCCTCGGCGTGCGGAGGGATGGGCAGGGTCTCAGGCACTGGGAGTCTTGGGAAGTGTTTCCCCAGATCCTGGGGGAGTGAGGGGTCGCTCCTGGTGTGCACGTCACAGCAGCAATATTAGTGCGATACGTATTCGTGTTTGACGGATCAGAGCTGTGGGCCCCCGGCAGCAGCAGGGAGGCAGCTGAGAGGAGGGCCTTCCGGTCCATCCTTGACCGCAGTTTCTCCCAAGCCCGGAACTCCAAGGCCCCGTCCCAGCCCTGCCCTCCGCACGTGCAGCCTAACTCCTGAGGCCAGGGCACCCTCAGCAGCGGGGCGTCCCCACGTGGCACCAGCTGAGGGGCAGGACCGGCTGTGGTTTCTCCCCAGATCCCCTCGGGGCCCGCGTGTTAGAGCCGCCGGCGGGCCTGCCGCAGCGAGCCTTCTTCTCTTTTGTGATTAAAGGTTTTGGAGATCTCCACTCTGGCTGAGTACGGCTTCCCACACCGGGGCTGGTATGTGTCACGGAGAACCTGGGGAGGCCTGGCTAGCGCCCCGGGGAAGGGTGTGTGTCTGGCCTCTAGCCGCTGGTGCAGGCCGCTCTAGGCCCGAAGGCCTGACTCGCAGGCGAGTGGCCACAGCTCCTGCCCCGCCACGGCCTGTGGGGTCAGGTGCCTTCTCCGCTCTTGGGGACTCTGCCTTAAAGGCCTTGTGGCCGCCTTCAGGATGATTGTGTTCCCAGAGCTGGGGTGGGAGGCTCTGGAGGTGCCCGTGCGATGGGACCTGGGGCCCAGGTGTGCCGGGGGCCGGAAGCAGGGAGGCCCCCGCCATCACTTCCCACCCTGGGTGTCAGTTCACCTCCCCGTAGACGTCAGGGTGGCTCAGGGCTCGCTAAACTCACGCTGCCCCCAGTTCTGGCCACACGGAGGTATGGACGTTTGGCCAGGGGTCCCAGGGTGCCTTGCGGTGTGGCGTATGGCAGCCTTGGGGATCTCGCTGCCCAGAGCACAGCTGTCCTGGTGAACTCGCGTGCTGACCTCGCGCCCTCAGGGGGCCTCTTGGTCCCTCGGCTGGGCTGCCTTCGTCTTAGTGGTGCGCTTGTGAGTCATCTGATGAGGGTGGGCTGGATGAGTCCTGCCCCTTGGGGTCTCGGGAGGGGTCTGTCAAGGGGGACGGAGGCGGGAGCAGTGAAGCCTCGGGGCTGCCCGGCGGCTGTGGGGCCAGCTTTCCATGTTTCTTAAGTGCACTGAAAACCCACAGGGCGCTTCTGGTGGGAGGTGGTGAGGGGTGCGTCCTAGGTGAGAATGGGTGAAATTTAAATAGAAACGAGAGCACAGTAAGGCCCGTGAGGGGCACCCAGGCGATGGGGTCACAGCCAGGGGCAAGGTCCGAGGATAGGAGACGGGTCTGGGGCCACGTCTCTGCCAGCTCTGCTGGGTCCAGAGCTGGGCGTCTGGAGCCCCAGGGTTCTCCTGTCACGTTGCCCCGCACCACAGGGGGGCTGTGCCCTCGGAGGTGTTGCCGTGAGCGCCCTGGGCCGCGGGCTCAGGCTCTGCCCTCCCGTCTCGACGGAGTTTTTCCGGTGGGTGGCGCCTGTGGGGCGGCTTCCTGGCACCCCGGTGGCCCGCTCTGCGTCTGTCTCTGGACCGAGCGTCCCCTGCGTCCCTTTGCCGGCTCACCCGTCTCCGCGTCTGCAGGAAGCCGGCGACGCTGGGCCTGCTGTCGCTGTGGGACATGACGCGGCTCGTGAACGTGCTCATCGTCTTCCGCTTCCTGCGCATCATCCCCAGCATGCAGGTACCGCCGGCGCCTGTGGGCTCGCTCTGGGGGTGCGCGTGCCTGGCAGGCAGGGACCCTCTACATGCGCCCCAGCCTTGCGTCTTGGCTGGGTGACACTGGAGGTGGTTGGGAGTGTAAGGGCATCTAGCCCAGACGGCAAGGGGGTGTCGGTGGGACCTGGGGGAGGTCACGTGCTCTTCGGGGTCCCTGGCCTTTGTGGGGAGCCAGTGTGCCCCGAGGCATCCTGAGTTTCCGAACGGCCTAGGCTGCTGGTGGCTACTGGTGCCGCCTCCAAGGACCCCCAGTGCAGGAGTGGACTGCCTTGTGACTGTCTCTGAGCCCCGGTTTCTCATAACGTTCCTGCCAGGAGTAGCCCCAACTTTGGAGGCGGGCAGTCCGGGTGTGCAAGCCCAGCCCCCGCCCAGCACTGGGTGGGGGTGTCTCTCCTGTCTGCTTTCCTGAGCACTTCTCAGGAGAAAAGAACCCAAGGACACCTACCTGCCCCCTTTCGGAGTGTCCAGAGTGTCCACTTCCCCTCAGCCCCCACCCGGCACGGGGCAGAGTGGGTCTCTCCCATCTGCTTTCCCGAGCACTTCTCAGGAGAAAAGAACCCGAGGACACCTGCCCCCTTTCTGAGTGTCCAGCTCCTTCCCCTGTGTGCGTCCTGCCAAGCTGTGCACCTGGCCTGTGCAGCTGGTGACCCGTCGTCACCCAGCGGTATTTCCATCTGAAGGGGCTCCTGGGTGCAGAGGACTGTGGCCCTGAGCCCTCCATACATACACACACCTGTGTGACCTGACACGTGCAATGCACACAGGCACGTGATCACACACACCCAGAGCACACACAAAATCATACACATGTACACGTAATCACACCCTCATATAATCACACATGTCATCTCACACACACACACATGCATGCACACACCAACAGATGGATTTGCATGTAACTGCACAATTACACGTGTGTAACCACACACATACATATAATCATGCAGTCGGGCGCAATATAAGCACAAGTGTATGTATACACGTGTGTGTGCTCACACACAGCCATCTACACACACACGTGTACACATGTGCGTATAATCACGTGTGTGCACACGTACAGCAGAGTTCCTGCCTGCTAGCGTCGGTGCTGTTTCTCCTGACTCACCAAGTGGGGAAACTGGCTGCCTGGAAAGCCGGTCTGTGGGGCTTAGATTCACGTGCACCAGGGTCCCCGGCTGGGTCTCTGAGGCCCCACACCGCAAACCCCGTCACCCAGGGCTGACGGGCCATCTCCCGGTCAGCCTTTCTCAGGAGCCTCCAGACCAGCTTTCGTGGGCCGGTGGGCAGTGTGGGCCAAGGCCCTGCACATCGTGGCTTCACCTGGTCTTGGAGGTGTCTGCACGTGTAGGGGTTTCTGTGTTGGGGTGGGCGGGTGTGTATAGTCGTGAGAGTGTGGGGGTTGGCATGGGTGTATGTCCAGGTGAGGCGGGTGTGCATGTGTACAGGTGAGGTGTGTGTGTATACAGGTGCGTGTACAAGTGAGGTGTGTGTGCAGGTGTGTGTAAAGTTGAGGTGAGTGCATGTGTGTACAGGTGAGGTGTGTGTGGGTGTGTGTACAGGTGCATGTACAGGTGATGTGTGGGTGTGTGCAGGTGTGTGTACAGGTGTGTGTGCAGGTGTGTGTACAGGTGTGTGTGCAGGTGTGTGTGCAGGTGTGTAGGTGTGTGTACAGGTGAGGTGTGTGGGTGTGTGTACAGGTGATGTGTGGCTGTGTGTGCAGGTGTGTGTGCAGGTGTGTGTACAGGTGTGTGTACAGGTGATGTGTGTCTGTAGGTGTGTGTACAGGTGAGGTGTGGGTGTGTGTACAGGTGATGTGTGGGTGTGTGTACAGGTGAGGTATGGCTGTGTGTAGGTGTGTGTACAGGTGAGGTGTGTGGGTGTGTGTCTGCGTAGGTGTGTGTGCAGGTGATGTGTGGGTGTGCGTGCAGGTGTGTGTACAGGTGAGGCGGGTCACCCACTCTCTTGCTGTCTCAGCTGATGTCCCTGGTGGCCAGCACCATCCTGGACCTGATCAAGAACATGCGGGCCTTCGGTGGGATCCTGGTGGTGAGTCTGGCCACCCGTGCTGGCCTCTCGGGGGAGCAAGGCCGGGCCACTGGGTGGGCAGCCGGAGCTCCACGGGAAGTGGCAGCCTTCAGAAGGAGGATCCCTGCATTCGGGTGGAGCAGGTGACCGAGGCCCGGGGATCCCAGGGCAGGGCGGGACGCTGGAGAGAGTGGAGCTGGGGTGGTCTGGCTGAAGGGACGGCCTGACCACACCGCCTTCCCAGAGAGCCTCTTGGTCACTTCCGAATCCCTCGTGTGTCCTGGGCCCTGGGCCACAGTGAGGAGATGAAAAACCTTAGAGGCACCAGGGGCCCCCCAGGGCTCACAGAGGCCCCAGAGTGGTCAGCCATCCTTGCTTGAGGATTTGGGAAACTCAAAGCTGCTTTTGCTGAGAGAATCTTGATGTCCCCTAGCCCTGGGCCAGG
>NW_011494652.1:3219886-3220074 GCF_000754665.1 Bison bison bison | reverse complement strand
GTATACACACACACTTCACCTGGTCTTGGAGGTGTCTGCACGTGTAGGGGTTTCTGTGTTGGGGTGGGCGGGTGTGTATAGTCGTGAGAGTGTGGGGGTTGGCATGGGTGTATGTACAGGTGAGGCGGGTGTGCATGTGTACAGGTGAGGTGTGTGTGTATACAGGTGCGTGTACAAGTGAGGTGTGT
>NW_011494652.1:3218844-3219773 GCF_000754665.1 Bison bison bison | reverse complement strand
CCTTCTCTGACTGGCACACAGCTACCCAGGGGTGCGTCTCAGACGCCTGCTGATGTACGTGGGGAGGGCAGTGGGCTTCTCCCAGAGGGACGTGGCTGCTCCAAACCCTCTTCCCAGGATGCCTTCTGCAGCCCTTGCTGCCCAGTTCTCCATGGGGCCTACCTACTGCTGCACCTGCCTTGGAGGAGGGCTCACAGCCCCAGTTCTCCCCCCAGGCCCCCATGTATCCCCAGGGCTTCCCTCTGGGACAGGTTGGTGGCCAGGAGGGGTGCCTGGGGGCAGAGTCCCCGTGTCCCCGGGGAGAAACTCCTGCTGGCATGCAGCCCCTAGCAGGCCCTGCCTGGCTGTGTGGGGGCCCCCGCAGGCGTGCGATGCCGACGGCCCGCCTGCCTCCGCAGGTGATCTACTACGTCTTCGCCATCATCGGCATCAGCCTGTTCCAGGGCGTCATCGTGGCTCCTAGAAACAGCAGGTGAGCTGGGTCCTGGGGGTGTAGGGTGAATGTCTCCGGGGACGCTGGAGCCGGGGTGAGGCCTCGGAGGTGGTGTGGGGTCAGCTCCCCAGGAGGGACCTCCTGGGTCCCCTTTCTTCCATGGTCTCCCTGCTCTTCTCCCCCCACCCTCCCTCTAGCAGCCCTCTCTAGAATCTACACTGAGGGTGACCCCTGACCCCAGGCTCCTTTCTGGAACTGCAGCCCAGGCTTCTTGCTGCATAAGGGGTGTCCAGGGCTCGGCCTAAACTGCGACCCTCCCCTGGCCTGCCTCTGCCCATGTGTCCACAGCACCGGTCTCGCTGCCCTTGGCACCTCCTTGGTTAGGGGGCACGTCCTCTTTGTCCCCCTTTCTCAAGGGCCTGCTGGGTCCATGCGGAACAGGGGCTCAGGCGGGGCTGGGAACGCGGGCGTGTGTCCCACTGCGGCCCCCACACTG
>NW_011494652.1:3217550-3218744 GCF_000754665.1 Bison bison bison | reverse complement strand
CTGCCGCCCCCCCCCTGCCCGGGTTGTCCCCTCCCACCCCTCCCTGCAGCCTAGCCTCTGTCAATGGTTCCGCGCCCTGCGGGAGCTTCGAGCAGCTGGAGTACTGGCCCAACAACTTCGACGACTTTGCGGTGAGTCCTGCGCCCCCTGCCCCTCGGTACCCCACCCGCTGCCTCTGTTCCCTGCGGCCTCCTGGAAGCCCTGTGTGCCCCCTGCAGGCCGCCCTGGTCACTCTGTGGGACGTGATGATTGTCAACAACTGGCAGGTGTTCCTGGATGCCTTCCGGCGCTACGCGGGCCCGTGAGTGACCCGGCCTGGCCGCCCCGACCGCGGCTCTGCGCGGGGTGCGCGTCTTGGTCTAACCTCCCGGGGTTGCAGGGTGTACGGGGCAGCAGGTGGCTTCTGGGGGGGCCTGTGACCTGGGGTGAAGGGGCTCCGCCTGGAGCTTGGAGATCTCAGACGGCCCCGGCGCTGAGCCAGGTCTGAGCCCCAGCCCCGCTCCTCCCGGCCGACTGCCCCTAAAGGCCAGGCTGGGCCAGCCTGGGGGTTTGGGTGGGAACAGCGACGTGGAGCAGGAAGCGGTGGGTCCAGAAGAGGGTTGCGCTGGACTTACAGGCGCCCCCCGGCCTCCCCCTCATTCTCCACAGGTGGTCAGAGGTCTATTTTGTGCTGTGGTGGCTGGTGTCGTCGGTCATCTGGGTCAACCTGTTTCTGGCTCTGATTTTGGAGGTAGTGGACACGCCCGGCCCAGACTCTTCTCAGTTGGAGTTTCTAACTTGATGAGGTGGGGTCCACTTGGAACTTGGTCGAAGAGCCTGTGCTGGGTTCGCACAGCTCTGGGGTGCGGCTCTGTCCTCCCTCGGGGCAGCTCGTCCTGAAGGCTCCTGACCTTTGACCTGTGGGGTGGGGCTGGAGGAGGGCCCTCAGGGAACCGCTCCTGTAGGGGCCGGGGGTCTTGTCGGGCCTCGGGTCCCTGTGTCCAGGGGGAGCTTCTCAGCCAGGCCGCCATGGGAGGGGTTCACGCAGGGCCTGGGCCTACCCGCCACCTGTTCCTCCCTCCCTCCTGCCAGAACTTCCTTCACAAGTGGGACCGCCCCAGCCACTTGCAGTCCTTCACGCAGGAGCTGGAGGACACCTCTGAGATGACCCAGGAGCTCCCGTTCAGGTGCGTGGGAGCGGGCGGGACGAGAGGG
>NW_011494652.1:3209773-3217329 GCF_000754665.1 Bison bison bison | reverse complement strand
GGGAGGGTGGGGCGTGGGCGGGAGGCCAGGCCGAGAGGGAGGGAGGCAGCGGGCAGGCGCTCCTCTTGGGACCTCCTGGGCTGCTTCTGCTTCTCCCGTGGGGCTGAGTTCCTCTCACCATGAGCCTGCGTAGGAAGCCTCTTCAGGTGCTGTTAGTCCCCAGGTGACCCTGTTGGTGGGTGAAGTGAAACCTCGGCCCCTCTTTCCCATGGTAACGAGCTTGTTCCTCTGGTGGCTCAGAGGCGACGGCCGCACCACCCTCCCTGAACGTCTGTGTGTGTCGCAACCGCACAGAGTGGGCTTCTCCCGGCCTTTGAGGGAGTCCCCGTAAACATCCTAGAGGTGGGCCCAAGCCCCCTGTGGGTGGTTCCGCGCAGCTCCTGGTCCCGAGAAGCCCTGACGAGGCCTCTCCATCATCCCTGCGCACCTACTTCCCTACAGGCGCCCAGGGCGCCCGGTGCATTGTCTCCCCCGTTCCGCAGGGACGTCCTGGAGGAGCCCACGGAGGAGGAGCTGGTGGAGAAGCTGAGCCGCCACCCGCCCCTGCAGCTGTGCAGGTGACGTCCGGACGCCTTCCCGGCTGCGGCGGCCGGCGGCCAGGCGGCCTCTGGAGGCTCTCAGGCCGGGGAGGAGGCGGCCGCGACCCAGAGGAGGGGCCTTCCCCTTGGGCGGACCTGCTGTGCGGACCGAGGCTGGACAGGCGCAGGCCCTGATTCGCAGCTGAGCAGGACCACTCTGCAGCCCCTCCGGCGCTGTTTACACCACTTTCCTTTATAAGCTGCTTCCGAGGGACTACCTTTTCTAAATACAGTGGGTGACTCCACAGAGACCACTGATGTGTGAGAGGAGACGCAGCGGTCTTTGCCTTGTGTCCTGCTGTTTCCGTGGTGCCTTTGCTGCTGGTGGCCTTCAGGGACCAGGGGCCCACACAAGGCCCACACTGGCCGACTAGCAGCTTTCCGGGGCATTAAGCTTGGGATCCTGGTTTTAAACTAGAAGCTGGACTGTTGTTTTATTATTTTATGGCTCATGTGAGTGTGATCGAGTGTGTTTCTTCCTGGGTGAGAACGCCAGTCATCTTTATCAGTAGGCCTCAGGAAGCGCGAGGTTGTTTCCTACTGGAACGGGACTGCTTCTATGGAGCGGGGCTCCCAGGGCTCAGCCAGTCGGAAACCAGTGCTGTGGCCAGATCAGCCCTCGCGGTTCTTACTATGTCTGCAAGAAGCCTTGCAGCAACAGCTGTCAGGAAACTTTGAAAAAAATAAAGATTTATTACCTACAAGACCTGGAAATTACCTACTGCACCTGGGCCCATACAGCGAGGTCACAGGTAGAGAGAGAGACCGTGGGCCTGGGGTTCTGCTTTTATTGCAATTGAGGGTTTCAGAGGACTCACTCTTGGTTGGTGGATTTAAAACATAAGAGCAGGAACTTAAAGTGACGGAAGAAAAAAAGTGGCCCAAATGGTCAGTTATCAAAATCAAAGATTTCTAAAACAAGTCTCAGAGCAGAAAGGTGGGCAGTGTGTTTGAGATAGTCTGAAGTGGATGCCTCTGCAATCCAAGCTTAAGAAAACTATTGGCAGGGCCTTTGCTACTCCAGGTATGGCTGTGCAGGTTGTGCACTGCACGAGTACCCAGCTACAAAGGTGTGTCCTGGCATTGGCTGTCTGCCCCATAAGAGGGACCCTCTCTCTAATTTGCGTAAAGACACATATAAGTCAGGGATGGCCCTACTTTGTGTGTGACAGGGGACTGGGATGGGGAGGAGGGGAAAGTGAGCAGTGTGTGGCAGGCCACGTTGCCACTTGGTCCATCGTAGATCCAGATTGATAAATGGGATTTTTATTTCAAGGGCCACCTTGAGTGGTTGGTGGGTGGTAGCCCCCAGGAGGTCTGTTGAGAAGGATTGGAATCTTCGTGGGAAGGAGTGCTAGGATTTATTAGTGATGTCTGCCATAAGCCCCAGAAGGGAAACCAGGGCATGGATGCTGACTCCACTGCAGGAAGTGATCCCAGTCTTCCCCAGCTTGTTTGGGAAATGGGATGAGAGGAAAGTTCAGCTAAAAAAAAGGAACTTCTAGAATGTCTGCAAACCCCAGTGCTTGAGGTGTTCTAACTCCTGGTAGTGTCTTGTGTATTCAACTGCATTGTGGTTCCTGGCCCCAGAGTTTATCTGAAATTTTGGGTATTCACGTGACGCTCCTCAGGTTTGCGGGACCTTTGGAGGTAGTGAGGTCTCTCCCAGGCTTGCTCCTCGTGCAGTCTGCCTTCCTGGAAGGCTGGTTTTGGGGTGGGGAGACCTTTGCCGAACTGGTTTAGAAGTCATACCCAGCTTGATTGGCTGCCCTGTTTGCTGGTGTGTTTCCATCCCACCTCAAGGTCTGAGCGCCATCTAGTGGTGGATTCAGGTTCAGTTGCCTGTCAGCTTGAAGCTGTGATCCCTGGCTTAACCAGGTGGCACAGCGGTAAAGAATCCACCTGCCAATGCCAGGTTGGATTCCTGGGCTGGGAAGATCCCCTGGAGGAGGGAATGGCAACCCACTCCAGTATTCTTGCCTGGAGAATCCTACGGACAGAGGTCTGGCAGGCTAGAGTCAAGCTAGAGTCAGACATGACTAAACTCACTTAACATGCACACACACGTGATCCCCAGGGGATAGCTCATTGTTTTCTCCAGACCCCTGGAGACCTGCTTCCTCTTTGGCCCTCTCATGGCACAAGGCTGGGAGCCCAGCCTCACCGGGTTGTAAGGCTGTCCACCCAGGCCTGGTTCTAGTGGGCAGTGTGCCCGCTGCCCTGTCCTGAGGCTGGTCCCAGCCCTGAGGGTCCACCACCTCCCCATTCCATGGCCTGTGTGCAAAGAGGCCCCCTGTATTTAGGCTGTCACTCAGCAGATAACTCCAGACAACCCACGCTGGGCTCGGGGACAGCCCTTCACAGAGGCTGGCTCTGCCCAGGGAGGGAGTGATTAAAGCTGGCGCTGGTCCCACTTTGCTGGTGCCTGGTGAGCACTGGCTGGGGCACCTGTGCAATATCGTTTCCCTACGTCAAGTGATGTCAGCCTCAGAACCTTCGTCTAAAAGAGCTAGGGCTGAAGTGAAGGCTGATCTGGGGCCGGAGTCTTGTCCAGCTGGCACGTGCAGCCCCCATGTGCCGGGGGCGGGGTGTCTCACTTCTCGCCCCACCCAGCTTGGAACCACCAGCTCCTGGAGCCTCAGCTGTGAGCTGGTTTCCTGATCTGCAGGGGAGGGCTGGGGTTGGCAGGAGCAGGTTCACACCTGGGCATCTCGCTGAAGAACTTCCGGTGACCCCAGCTTCCTGCTGGAGGTGCTGAGGCCATGTCTACGATCTCCCAGGACAGACGGCGTCAATGCTTTAAAATATTTATTTGGCTGTGCCGGTCTTAGTTGCGGCATGTGGCATCTTGGGTCCCCGACCAGGGATCAAACCCGGGCCCCCTACATGGGGAGCGCAGGGTCTTATTCACTGGACCACCAGGGAAGTCCCAACCTCAAAAGTTTTGAACAGCAGCTGGTGATAATAGCATGGCTCCCAAACTGGGTTTTTGTGAGGTTTCCTTACGCACTGCAGGTTCTGCAGTCTTTGCAGGAACATCGCAGGAGTGCTTTCTGGCAGGTCGTGTGCAGTTTTTGTTTTCCACAGCTGATGGCCAGTCTTCCTACTTGGTTGGGGTGGTGGATGCTAGGCTGCTTTGTATAAAGTAACTCGTTCTCCGTTTGTGATGAATGAGTGGGGAGGAGCTTTGACCCCGTGTGAATATCCTGTTTCTCACTCAGCTTTCTTCTCCCGCCCCACTTCCATCTGTGTGGATCGTGGTTTCTTTTATTCAGTGGGTTATAGTCTGTCACTGGATTTTATTTCAAGCTCACATCGTCATTTTGGCCGGGGGAGAGGCCTTCACCCTATCTTTTGTGTCCGTTAGGTATGTACCTACTATCCTTTGAACATTTCTTTGCTTTCTGACATGAAAAGGTATTTCAGGCCTATCTTATACCTTCTGTCTCCCAGCCTTGGTGCGAGCCATTTCTCTAAAGACCCCTGTTCCTTTAAGTGAGAAAAGTTTTAGGAACCAAGGTGTGGTTCTGAGGTGTGCTCACTGCTGTTGAGGTGTTGCTGCACCCAGACTCCCTCAGGGGACAGAGCTAGGGAATCGATGCACTCACCTGTCTGTCTGCCTGTCTGTCTCTCTCTCTGTCTGTCTGTCTCTCTAATCTATTTCTATCTATCCATCTCTCTGTTGTACTGACAACTAAACCACCAATGCCTCTGATTTCAACCAGTATCTCACAATTTCTCCCCTTCCACAGCTATTAAGCATTTTTCTCGGAATGATTCCCATTTCCCTTAATCTGTGCACTCACTCGATCAATCTCCCCGTAAATAACCAGTCTCCATCACCACCGCCACCCTGCCCCCACAGAGATGTCCTCCTTACCCCCCCTAGTGCTCTGTGGACACCCGGATCAGAAACCTGCAGGAAAGAGCTTTCCAGATGGTTAAAGAAGTAAATAAATAGAACTACAAGAAATGCAACTTTATTCACAAATAAGGTGATTGTGTACCTAGAAAATCTAAAATTATCAAACGTCGTAAGAATTCAGCACGATGGCTTGTCATAAGATTAATACACTGAAGTCCGCTGCTTTCCTAAACACTAGCAACACACTGTCCTAAGTTTATTTTAAAAGACACCATAAAAAGTACTACTTGAATCAGAGTCAAATCTTCAAGGTCCTTACATTGAACAAGAGACGTTCAAGGCCTGTATAGGAAAACTGTGCCATTTCTTTAAAATCCACGATTGTAGGCTTGAACAGAGAATGTGCTGGTTTTCTTTTGCTGTGAATCTAATTGAGGGAAGAACTGATTGAAAAATGACATGAAACTTACATGCAAAAACACCTAAGTCACTTCTGTATGTTACTCCTGGGGCTTCCTGGGTGGCGCTAGTGGTAAAGAACTCGCCTGCCCATGCAGGAAACATAGGAGACCTGGGTTTGATCCCTGGGTTGAGAAGATCCCCTGGAGGAGGAAATGGCACCCCACTCCAATATTCTTGCCTGGAGAATCCCATGGACAGAGGAGCCTGGTGGGCTGCAGTCCATGGGGTCGCAAAGAGCTGTACATGACGGAAGCCACTTAGCATGCATGCACTTCAGTATACACAGATATGGTAGCCAGGGCAGCGTGATGCTGGTGCAGGACAGATGAACAGATAGAATGGAGTGCAGAACCCACAAACAGCCTTGCACACTCAGAGAAATTCAGTGCACAGCAGAAAATCACAGGGACAGGATAGGTTACCCAGGAAACGCTGGAAATTCCAGTCCATGCGGAAAAAGAGTGAGATTATGTCCTGGTCTCACACTTAAAAGTACATCCCACCTGGATTAAGGCATTAGGTATAAAGGGTAAACTTTTAAACATTTAGAAGACAATACAGAAAAGGAAATATTGATTAAATGAATACATTCATATCAAGAGCATCTTTCTTTAAAAGATACCGTGAAGTAGGCAGGGCACAACCAGAAGAAGATATTTGTAACAGATATAACTGACCAAGGACTTGTATCTGGACCAGGTAAAGAGCCCCTACAAGTTAGCAAGGAAAATACAAGTTAATTTTAAAAAAAGGGCTTGAACTGGCTTTTCACAGGAAAACAAACTCCCAAGCATGGCAGGAATGTGATGTCACGAACAATTAGTGAGGCGCAGAGCGAGACCACAGCACCATCATTTCACGGTCACTACAAGGTCAAAATCTAACAAGTCTAGCCAGTTGAATGATTGCTAAGTCACTTCAGTCGTGTCCGACTCTGTGCGACCCCATAGACAGCAGCCCACCAGGCTCCCCCGTCCCTGGGATTCTCCAGGCAAGAACACCGGAGTGGGTTGCCATTTCCTTCTCCAGTGCATGAAAGTGAAAAGTGAAAGTGAAGTTTCTCAGTTGTGTCCGACTCTTAGCAATCCCATGGACTGCAGCCCACCAGGCTCCTCTGTCCATGGGGTTTTCCAGGCAAGAGTACTGGAGTGGGGTGCCATTGCCTTCTCCAAAATGATTGATTGATTAGAACTTTTACATATACTCAGAGGAAATTTAAATGGATGCCATCTCTTTCGAAAACCATTTCACTTTATTTGTTTTAGTGGAATATGACGGACGTTATTCTCCTGCTTCCCTGGTGGCTCAGACAGTATAGAATCTGCCTACAATGCTGGAGACCTGGGTTTGATCCCTGAGTCAGGAAGATCGCCTGGAGAAGGCCATGGCCACCCACTCCAGTATTCTTGCCTGGAGAATCCCATGGACAGAGGAGCTTGGTGGGCTACAGTCCATGGGGTCGCAAAGAGTTGGACATGATTGAACGACTTAACACAAAAACAGCAACAACAACATTCTCTTGCTAGGAACACACTCAAATAGCCTGTCCACAAGAGACAGGCGGTAAAATGTCCAGAAGGGCAAAGGGAGTCCAGCAGAGGGCTGTACACAGTATAGATGCCCTCAGCAGAATGTGCGCCCGCCATGGAATCTTACACAGCACCGAACCCAGTGAACTCCAGCCACAAACAACCTCATGACCAAGTCTTAGAAGCACAGTGTTGAGAAGACTCCACGTGGCATCGTATTATTTATAAAATTCAAAACCACAGTTAAACGCTATAGTGTGGGCATGTACACGTGGGCATTAGGATGACTTAAAAGTGAAACATGAGGCCCCGGGAGGTTGGCTCCGGGGAGACAGGGGCAAGGTGAGAAGGCCGATCTGGATGACATGGGCATGTAATTGAACTTAAGTGCAGCCCGCCAGGCTCCTCTGTCCGTGGAATTCTCCAGGCAAGAACACTGGAGTGGATGGCCATTCCCTTCTCCAGGGGATCTTCCCAGACCACAGATCAAATCCACATCTCTTGCATCTTCTACATTGGCAGGTGGATTCTTACCATTGAGACACCTGAGAAGCCCTTTATAATGGACACACATTTACAAATATTCTGTAATAATTTTTTAATCTATTTGGCCGTGTTGTGTCTTAATTGCTGCATGCAGGATCTTGTTATCGTAGCTCGTGGTCTTAGTTGTTCTGCGGCACGTGGGATCTGATTAATAGTACATTGACCAGGGATCCAACCACATCCCCTGCATGGCAAGGCGATTTCTTAACCCCTGGCCAACCAGGGAAGCCCCAAGAATTCTTTTATATATGTGCCACATGTCATATTAAAATATAATGAAGAAAGATGGAAAGAAGAGGGGCATGAAGGATGTAGGGTGTGGGAGGCTCCCCCCAGGAGCTTGGCTGCCCAGGGGAGCAGAGAAGGGGGAGACATTGGAGGGCAGTGTGGTCAGCTTTCTTTTCTTCTATAAAGAAAGCTGAGCGCCAAAGAACTGATGCTTTTGAACTGTGGTGTTGGAGAAGACTCTTGAGAGTCCGTTGGACTGCAAGGAGATCCAACCAGTCTATCCTAAAGGAGATCAGTCCTGGGTCTTCATTGGAAGGACTGATGCTAAAGCTGAAACTCCAATACTTT
>NW_011494652.1:3200900-3209673 GCF_000754665.1 Bison bison bison | reverse complement strand
TTCTATAAAGAAAGCTGAGCGCCAAAGAACTGATGCTTTTGAACTGTGGTGTTGGAGAAGACTCTTGAGAGTCCGTTGGACTGCAAGGAGATCCAACCAGTCTATCCTAAAGGAGATCAGTCCTGGGTCTTCATTGGAAGGACTGATGCTAAAGCTGAAACTCCAATACTTTGGCCACCTCATGTGAAGAGTTGACTCATTGGAAAAGACCCTGATGCTGGGAGGGATTGAGGGCAGGAGGAGAAGGGGACGACAGAGGATGAGATGGTTGGATGGCATTACCGACTCGATGGACAGGAGTTTGAGCAAGCTCCGGGAGTTGGTGATGAACAGGGAGGCCTGGTGTGCTGCAGTCCAGGGGGTCGCAGAGTCGATTACGACTGAGCGACTGACCTGCACTGAAGTGGGATCAGGAGAAGGTCAGTTACTTATGTGGGGAAATTGTGTGGCCAGCTGGGGAACACCCAGCGCCACAGGAGTGAGGGCGGGAGCAGCAGCCACCTTGGCTGTGAGTGAGGGACAGGCGTGCCCCCCGGGATGAGGGCAGAGGGAGGCGGCGAGGGCGTGGGGGCCAGCTGGGCCATCTGTGTGCCCCCGGGGTCCTGGGCAGCATCAGTGAGTGTCCTCCAGCCCCACAGGCCCAGGGTCCTCATGGGAGCAACAGCGGCCACCGAGTTCCTCTCCCGGGCCCCGCCCACAGGCCGCCCCCCAGCCCTGGCAGCTGGATGGGGTCTGAGTGCAGGCCTGACCTGTCGTTGGAACCTCAGAGCCGAGCCCCGGCAGGTGGGTTTGGGCCTTTCATGTGGTCTGCTCTGGATCTTGTCTTTTACCAAAATGGCCAGGGTTTGGTTTCCTGCCTCTCTGATAATTGGTGGTTCTTATCAAAACGTTAGACCGATTCCTCGCTTAAAACAAAAAAAATGGGAAGGCAGGCACCTTCGCTGCTCTTAAAAACCAAAGAAGGGGGCGTGGGGCACGCGACACCCCCCACATCAAAGTGGCTGGTAGAGGCCACATCACCCAGCTCCTCCCCGCCGCCCCCCAGCATGTGGCTGAGTCATTCTCCTGGGAAAGAGAATCGGAGCCACCCCGGCAGCCGGCCCACACCTGCGGCCCCGGCTGCTGCCCTGGATCCCACAGCGGTTGCCTAATGCGCGCCTGGGCCCTGCAACACCTGTCGCCAGGTGAGCCAGGCTTGCCAGACCCGCCCTCCAGCTTTGCTTTTCTATCGTGGTTAGCGGGCACGGAGACGCATGGGGAGACAGGAGCCTCGGATACCTGCAGCCACGCCCAGCGGCACCCGCTTCTGAAGCCTGGTGCCTGCTGAGGGCTGGGCGACGGGCAGGGGTCTCGGCCACCGGCTCTGACCTCCTGGGGCCTCAGCATCCCCTGGAGGGGGCCTGGTTAGCACCAGTCCTGGGCCCCACCCACATGCCGTCTGCGGGCCTGGGAACCTGCACGCTGACAGTTGCCGGGTGATGCCGCTGCCGGTTCGGAGACCACACACAGAGAACGTTCCTCCCCATCTCCAGTTCTCTTTCTTTTAGCAACAAGCACCCAGAGCTGCTGTTTATCAATTTCTACTTTTTAAATTAAAAGTTATTTATTTATTTGGCTGCGTCTGGTCTTAGTTGAGGCATGCAGGATCTTTGTTGCGTCTCGCGGGATCTTTTGCTGGAAAGCATGGACTCGCTAGTTGTAGCGTGTGGTCTTAGCCGCTCTGAGACATGTGGGACCTTCATTCCCTGACCAGGGATCGAACCCACGTCCCCTGCATTGCGGGCAGATTCTTAACTACTGGTTGCTCTTCAGTTGCTCAGTCGTGTCTGACTCTCGGCCACCCCGTGGACTGCAGCATGCCAGGCTTCCCGGTCTTCGCTATTTCCTGGAGTCTGCTCAAACCCATGTCCATTGAGTCGGTGATGCCACCTGACCGTCTCATCCTCTCGCTCCCTTCCCCTCCTGCCCTCAATCTTTCCCAGCATCTCAGGGAGGTCTCGTGAATTTTTAAAAAGCAACCTTTTGGGAGGGGGCCGTTACAGAGAGAACCTCTTCCTGGGTGGTCAGAATTGCCCAATCTGTCCTCTCTGGGCAGAGGGTTCAGGGAGATTCCAGCTCAACCGGACGCGTGTCCTGGTTGGGAGGGTCCAGGCTGCCCGTTCTTGGCTCAGGCCCGTGTGCAGACCGCACGACTGGCCATGGGCAGCTGGCTGGACTCTGAGGGCCCCTCCCAGTCTTGTGGGGTGGGGTGGGGGTGGGTGGGCAGCACCCCCACCAAGGGCCCCTGGGCGCAAAGTGGAGAGAGCTGGGCTCCAGCCTCACACCCCAGCTCCACAGTCCTGGGATCCCCTCTCTGCTCCCCAGGACTCCCCCTGCCCACAGTGGGGTGCTTCCACTCTCTCCTCTGCCCTCAGGGCCTGTGGTCTTGATGTGCAGCTGATGCTCAGGCCAGCTCTGAGCCTCCTGGCAGCCCGTGGGAAAAGGGAAAAGGTTTCTGCCGGAGGACGCAGTGGGCTTCTTGCCGCTGAGCCGGGTCCCTCACCAGCCCGGGGGTGGGGGAGTGGCGTGCTGGGCGGGGCTGGGCTGGGTTGGGGAGCTGCTGGGTCCCCACTGACTCCCAGCCTCAGACCAGACCCATCTGGGAAGTGAGCCCCTACCTGCAGCAGCCTCCCCAGCCTTGGTCTGGTCATCCATGAGTTTCAGGGCTCGGGGTGGGGGCCCAAGGGGTGACAATGTGCCGTCGCCTCCCATCAGGTCTGGGAAGCAGTGCACACAGCAGGTGTCAGCCTTGCATGTCCCTCAAGGGACCCTCCCGAGAATCAGTAGCAGCGATCATGAGGAACAAGGAGAGCCACCGTCTGGGGGCTTGCTCACTGCAGGCGCTCTTCTGAGCGCTTGACCGCTGGCTTGTTTAATCCTCAGGTGGCCTTGGCTGTGGCACCCCTGGCGGGAGTGGGGCCCGAGGCCCAGAGAGGCTGAGCCACTTGCTCCTGGTCACACGGGGTGAAGGTGTCGCCTCTTCTCCTGGGCTTGTCTCCGTCTCCATCCCCCCATCCATCAGCGTGCCTGCTAAGTCGCTTCAGTCGTGTCCGACTCTGTTCAACCCTGTAAACTGCAGCCCCCCCAGCTCCTCTGTCCATGGGGTTTTCCCAGCAAGAATACTGGAATGGGTTGCCAGGCCCTCCTCCAGGGGATCTTCCCGACCCAGGGATGGAATGTGTGTCTCTTGTGTCTACCTGCATTGGCAGGTGGGGTCTTTACCGTCTGAGCCTGGGAAGCCCACACTTCACAGGGAGGATTCAGAGAGCCGATGCTGCAGCGTAAGATGCCATCTGCGGAACCGGGAGGGTCGGCACGGCCGCGGCGGGCTCCGCATGTCACCAAGGAGGCGGGAGGCGGCACGCAGGTGACAAGGGGAGGTCCAGGGCACAGGCTGGGTTGCTTGTGACTTTCTCCCTTCTTGGCCGCCATTCAGAGGAGCCCGGGGCAGCCGGAGTCTCGGCCTGGGTGTGCACCCCTGCCGGCCGCCTGCCGTGACCTTGATGCTGGGCTGGGCTTCCTGGGGCCCTGGTTCCTTCGCTGGGAAGAGGTGGGCGGGTGGCTGGAGAAAGCCCTTGTGCCAACTGTGGTGCAGGACTTACTCTGCAGGCACGACTCCATCTCTGAGCTCCTTGGAGGCAGGCTCACTGTCCCTTGCAGGTAGGGAAACTGAGGTGCAACCCATGCCCACCCAGCAGTGGCAAGGCAGAGGGTGGGCCCAGGGCTGGCCCGGAGTCCAGGTCCCCTCAGTCCTCTGTCCTCACGGCTGCAGCCACAGGTTCCTGGGTTGTTGGCTCCGGGTTTCCAGCCCTTGGCCCAAGCGTAGAGACTGTGAGTCTCGGTGGATCCCTGACTTCTCTTGTGTCCTCAGCTGTCGATGGGCCACTTGGTGAGCACCCTGTCACCCTGAGCTCGGGGGCGGCTGAGGCAGGGAGGGGCTCGGGTGTGCCCCACCCGGAAGGGTGAACCTTTCCTCTGGAGCCCCCCTGCCCCAGTGCTGGGCACCTGGTCTTACCTGGGGCGTCACTTGTACTTGGATGCTTTGGAGCCTCCCCTCCACCCCCAGGCTCCTGGGCTGGGTCACCGAGGCCAGGGGCTCCCCTCTTTGGAGGTTTCATCCGTCCCCCCTCCCCCGACGCTCGTGAGCTTTCACGAGCTCTTTTTCTCACTTAGGAGAAAGACAGGGTCCAGTCCTGGACACGGATGGGGTTGAGGGGCCCACCCAGGCCCACGGACAATTGAGCCTCTCCAAGATGTCACGGGCCCCCCGTTTAGAAGGGATGGAAGGTAAGACTCTGGCTCTGAGGGTCAGGTTCCAAAGTCCTCCTGGGTGTCCCACCATTCAAGGCGGGGGGCACGGAGGACCTTGTAAGCGAGGGCAGGGTGGCACGGAGGACCTTGTGAGCGAGGGCAGGGTGGCATGGAGGACCTGTGAGCGAGGGCAGGGTGGCACGGGATGGTGTGGCCTCCTTTCTCCTGCCCCATGGCATCACTGAGAGGGTCCTGCCTCCTGTGATAGGCACCCTGCTTGTCCTCTCATATGACGCTCGCTCCCAGAGACGCTTGTCCTCCCAGGGGTCCCTTTGGACAGATCTTCAGGCAGTTTCACCCCAGGGTCCCCGTGCCTTCCCCCATCACCCACACCTGGCCCCGGAAACCCTCAGGTGTTCCTGCCCTCCCCACCCCCGACTGGAGGCTGGGGTGCCTCCAGGCTGCCTTGGCCTCAGTGCACGGTCTTCGGTCGTGGGGTACAGCCCTCCAGGGACCCCGAGCCCCGGGACAGGAAGTGGTATTGGCAGAAGGGGGAGGGGTGTGAACCCTACTGTTCCCTCTCTGGGCACTTTCTAGTCTCAGGTGGACAAGGGAGCGTAAGAACCGGGGAGCTGGTTTATCTGACTCCTTTGTCAATCCTTTCTGTGTCCAAAGGGCTGAGACCGTGGGATGCCCCAGCTCTCAGGTGCAGGCGTCCCCTGCGGCTGTGTCTGAGGAGATGCAACCCTGGAAATTCTTGGGCTGGTGAGGCTGCCCCTTGGGCTGTTCACAGAAAGGGCTGAACGCCTACCCTTCCCCGCTAATTCTGCCCCGGTTTTGGAAATGGAGGTGCAAACTGCTTGAAAATGAACCAGAAAGCTCTAGGTTTGATAGAGGGTTCCAGTCTGTAGCTCTTGTGGTGCCAGGACCCTTGGGGACCTGCTGAACCCATAACCTAAACACCACGGGGACTTCCCTGGTGGCCCGGTGGGTAAGACTCCACACTCCAATATGAGGAGCGCGAACCAGATCCCTGGTTGGTGAATTACGATCCCGTGTGCTGCACGCACAGTCTTCAACACGTCTCAGGGTGTGGTCCTGGGTGGTATCCAGTGCAACTCCCAGCGAGACTTTTTTAAAAAAAGATTTATTTATTTCATTTGACTGAGCCGGGTCTTGGTTGCGTCGTGTGGGATCTTCCACCTTTGTCTCTGCACCAGGATCTTTAACTGTGGCTTGTGGACTTTTAGTTGCGAAGTGTAGCACCGGGTTCCCTGACCTGGGATCAAAAGCGGGCCCCCTGCGTTGGGAGCTCGGAGTCTTAGCCCTTGGACCCCCCGGCGAGACTCTTGTGTGTATGGGTCTGTGCGGCAGAATGGGAACTTTCTGGGGTCTTTCAGGTGGTCCCCAGCTTGAGCGCATCTTAGGATGCTGGAGGGCTTATGGAGCATGGCTCGCTGGGCCCCGCCCGAGTTTCTGATTCATCAGTCCCGGGGAGACCAGTCTGGGAACTTGCGTTTCTCATCAGTTTCTGGGAGCTTCTCTTGCTGCTGGCTCTGAGAACCGCTGGGGGTGCTCCCTTCCGTGGCACCACTGTAGGGGAGTCAGTGATGACCCCCTAAAATCTGAGTCTGACTCCTGACCCCTGGGGCCCATGAAGGTGAGCTTGTGTGGAGATGGGGTCTTGGCAGGAGGGAGTATGCTAAGGATCTTTAGGTGAGGTCACCCTGGATTCAAGGTGCACCCTGAACAGCGTGGGGTGTCTGACAACAGGAGAGAATGAGAGACACCCAGAGGAGGCTGAGGGGCACTGCCGCTGAGCCCAGGGATGCCCGGAGCCCCCTGAAGCTGGAGAGGGAGGGAAGGACCCTCCCCTAGAGCCTTTGGGGGGAGTGCGGCCCTGCCCGCACCTTGATTCTGGACTCTGCTCTCCAGACGGGAAGGGAATCAGTCTGTTGTTTCGAGCCAACAGTCCGTCCGTGGCACCTTGTCACAGCCGCCTGTGGACGCTCATGCAGCCCCAGCACAGTGGCTGCAGGTTCTGGTTTTCGCGAAGCTCATGGAGACCTCTGATCACAAGCTCCAGGCAGCCCAGACCTGTCCAGAGGGACCAGGGCTCAAGGGACAAAAAGCACCAGATGATGTTCTGCCCTATTCCCCGCTGCCCATAGTGAGGTGACCCAAAGCCACCCCTGGGACGCCTCTAGGCCCAAGCAGCCTGGGTCTGAGACACTCCTAAGTTAGCCATCCCAACCTTTTTGGCACCAGGGACCAGTTTTGTGGAAGACAGATTTTCCGCAGACTTAGGGCATGGGGATGGTTTGGGGATGATTCAAGCACATTGCATTTTGGTCCATTTTATTTCTATTATGAGTAGCTTAGCTCCAAATGGCACCCCACTCCATTATGGACAGAGGAGCCTGGTGGGCTACAGTCCATGGGGTCACAAAGACTCGGCCACAACTGAACAAGGAACACACACACACACACAGCCCTCAGATCATCAGGTATTAGATCCAGGGGTTGGGACCCCTGCTCTAAGTGGTGGCCTGGGGGGAGCCTGGATGCAGACGCCAGCGGGGAGAGGACGCACAGGGTGGATGACTTTCGGGGCTTCCAGGTACTGGGAGCAGCCTGAACAGACTGCCCTGGGCCCAAAGACACGGGTCCACGGGTCAGGCACGCTGTTGCACGGCGTGGGTGAGCGTTCCAGCCCCCGTGGGTGACCAGCCATCCTGGTGTGGTCCCTGAAGCCGCGGGGGGCTGGGGCGCCTCCCAGGGGGCCCACTGATTGAGGGGGAGGTCTGCCGATCCACAGTAAAGCCCAGGAGACAGTCTGGACTGGAGGTCACACAGGCTGGAGCTTGACTCCAGCCCCGCAGGAGCCAGCTCTGTGCCCAGGCCCCTTCCCTCCTCTGGTCTCAGCTGCCTGGTGTGTGAGGTGGGCCAGGAGTGGGCACCTTGTCCGTCCACCAGAAGGCTGAGCTAGTTCAGGTGCCAGGAAAGGCAGATTCCTCCTGCTGCCCCCGCTGGCAGGGAGCTGGGGGCTCCACGGGTGATTTGCATACAGGTGAGGCCCTGGGTGTTTGGGGCAGGGCCAGGTAGAGGGCCAGGTAAGATACACCTGGAGAGGCGCCTGTACCCGTACACATGCAGTACCAGAGCTGGCCAGCAGAGGGAAGCAGAGCCCCAGCAACAGGGGTCCCTGGAGGCCAGGCCTGGACCACCCCTGCCCACCCCAGCCCAACTCCAGCCTCAGGCCCGGCTCAGCCCAAAGCAGGTTCCCCGCTCTGGACCTCCCCCCTCCCTTCCCTACAAAGGGTCTCCTCTCGCAGCCTTCCTGGCCCCAAGGGCTGTGCTGGGAACTTGCTGGGGCGGACACTGCCTCCATTAGGGCTCACATGTCATTATTTTAACTCGTCTGAGACCAGCAAGTTGGCAGGGATGTGTCGGGGCCAGCGCTGGGTGCACAGCAGGGGAAATTGGCCTAAAAGCGGGGAGACGTGTGACCATCCTCGGAGGGCTGGGACATGGCCCAGGCCGCTCTGGCTGCAAGGACTCCTCTGGGTAGGTCTGGAGTGACCCTCGTGCCAGCCCCACCTGCCAGCCCCTGTGGAGGCACCTGGAACCCCGTTTCCCTGGTGGGGGCACCTCCGTCGCCTGCAGCGAGAGTCTGGGTGCTGGGGGCAGGGTCAGCGTGGGTCCCTCCGTCATGGCTGGGAAGACCTCGCGCTTCTAAGGATGCTCGATTCACATGGCCCTATTTCCCCAGGAACCTGGGCCTCCCCCGTGACCCCTGGCCTTGGGTGTGACCCCTCCCCACGGAGCCTTGAGTGTGTCTTGGGGCCTTTGCACACACCATCGCTCCCCACCCCTCCCCGACTCTGACTCTCTCTGTGGCATTTCTCGCCCTCTGGCATATCTTTGGGGGTGTCTGTTGCTTGTCTTCCTTACTGGAATGTAAACTTTGTGAGGGCAAGGACGTTATCGTATCCACAGCTGAGTCCCCGGAACACTGCTCGGCGCAGAGTGGGTACTCCGTAAGTAAGCCTTTGTCGACGGAACGGACAGAGAATGGATGGATGGACGCCTGACCCTGTGCCCCGCGCCCGGGGCTGCCCAGTCCAGCTCCTGAGCTGGGGTGGGGGGTGGGCAGTGAGGTGAGATGAGAGGATGAAGCTCCCTCTTTGCACTGGCTGTTCGTCCTGGTGCCCCTCTGTTGGGTGGGTGGGGCGGCCACTCAGCCCAGGCAGGGTCGGGGGGCGCCGGGAGGGGAAGGGTCCCTGGCTGTGTACCAGAGGTGCGTGCCCGGTGCTTGGGCCTGGGGTCTGCTCATCTTCTTACTGGAGAGGCTGGCTGTTCCCTGGGTCTGGTCACACCCGGTTGGCAGAGGGATTCCAGTCTGACTACTCTGGGCCCGGAGGTGCCGGGCCACAGGCGAGCCAGAAACCTCAGTCGGGGAGAGCTGAGCATCTCTTGTTCC